>NC_139258.1:28953732-29339862 GCF_977018435.1 Lepisma saccharinum | reverse complement strand
CGTCGATTAACGTGAGAGTAAATAACGATCTCCCATTTTGATATCTAAAAATGCGCAGGTTTCATAAAGCGTGTTTTGAGTTCATTTTATGCTGATGGGCTAATCGTAACTAAATATATAGTTTAAAGTGAAATCCAATTCCAAACCCGAATGATTATCGACTGCGACGCTGTTTAATGACGTGTCCTAGAATATGTATTGGGTGAAAAGCAGTCGCAAGTTGCGTGTTTCCTTTTTCACGCTGGATTACAATGCAAGTTGAGGAAGGAGTTTGGACTGCTCCCTTGAATGGGGGAGGGGTGACTATGAAGTTGGTTGAAGCAAAGAAAACGTGACTTTTTTTACGTTGTGTTTTACACAGCCGAACCAGAACAAAATTTACAGCCCCACTTTTTTTTTCTTTTTTTTTGGTCAGGTGCCTAGAAAGGTTGTGTTGTTTCTCCTGAGAGATCTTATCTTACCAGTTAATCTTGTAACAGACAATGCTCCAGTAGACCTGTATAACATTCATTCTGCCCGATTATCTCCCGACTTTTGCTGGTGCCAGTGTGACTGGTGTCAAGATTCTTTGAGTTTCGCTTGCAATAAGCGAGAGATTGTTTTCCATTCAGTAGGTCTCAGTGCAAACTGGATTCTCATGAACTAGAATTGTAAGAATTTTCTGGAAGAAAAACGACTGTGCACAATTGAATGAAAGTAACATTATTTTAAATCCTTTTTTGTGAAAACATTTTCATGTTCTATTTTCCTTCTCACAACACGCATCATGTGCATAACAGGTTGTATAACTACCAGGATAAATTGTGTTACCGTCTCCTAAGCATCTTTGTGTCCGTTTCAGCTCCGTTTAAGCTGAAAATTGGTGCAAATTCCAATAACGACTCTTTCGAAACAACGACCCTTTTCCCGGGAACTGTGAAAGGTCGTTGTATCAAGAGTTGACTGTATATAGTTGTCGTAGACGACGTTTCGGTGGCAACTGTTATAGAGTAACATTACGGGTTTTAACAAATTTTATAGCAGTTTTAACATGATTTATGTCGCTAGTCATCCTAACATTCAACCTTGATCCTTTCTAAATGACGAAGCCTTACGTATACACGTAACAGCAGACTTCATGACCTGAAGAAGGGGGCAGTTGCCAATAAAACATCGTCGACAACTATATACTCACTTTACGTAAGTAAAATAATTAATTTCGAATTTATGCTTATATATGATAGTGAGTAAGGCACACGGAACCAAAAAATGAATTCAGCTAATGATGTGACTGATCTCCTGCGTAACGTAACTGGCGATGGGAAGTACTGGAACACCTGCCGTATTCACCCAATAGGAGTACGTGCAATTATGATCTCTTCACAAAAATGAAAGAACCACTTTGCAGGAAGCAGCATGACGAAAAGAGAAGCCATCATCTGTGTCATAGAGCAGTCACTGTGGGACAACAGAGATGGATGCATTGACAGTGTAAGACACCTTCCACAAGTATGGCAGAAGGTGGTCGACTGAAGCAATGTAACTGATGTTTCTTCTGTCAATACGAATCATAGCAGTGATGCCACTACTTTTTATCCAGCCCTGTATGTGTTTCATTACCCTCTTTAATAGACGTTACTGCAATAGGTTATAAAATCAGAATATATTAATTGTGTGTGTGCGTGTGTGTGTGTATTCATAAAAACTACAAAATGAAAATTTTTACACAAAATTAGAGTATGTACGTATATACAGTACAGTATGCAAAATGGAAAACTATTGGTAATTTTACTGATAAACTGATATAACTATATCAGCAGGTCCCATTCCTACGTTCAGGATTCAGCTTGATTTACAGACTGAAATGAAGATGCAAGAACAGAGTTACAAGCTTATCCCACCTTTGATGCTGGTGAAGTCACATGTCTTTCCACTTCGCTTCTACAACATGCATTGACTCTTCCCTTCATTCAACTTACCTGCCCATGTTGCATCATCTGGGGCTAAAATATAATGTCTCTGAATGGCTCCAGATTTGAAAGTAACATCCTTAAACTCAATTTCTGGTTTACTCTCATTTGGCACTTTCATGGGTTTAATGACTGTTATTGGCACTTGGAAAACGGGACCTTTCTGGATGCACTCCACATCATATGCCTTTATGCTGCAAAGAAAACAAAGGTAATTCAGTGCACTGGGGCAATATGACTTTGAACCAATACTCATGCTCATGCCAATACTCAATACTCGAACACAGTGGTTCCCAAATTTAGTCCTATGTTTCACTGGATGTAAACCTTACGAGTGTTCCCATTTACATTGACAAAATAAAATCTCTAACTTTTCCAGGTATTATCAAATAAGTTTTCAAGCTACCGTATGTACTCATGTATAATGCACACTTATTTCCAAAATTTTTGCTCCCAAAGACTGTGGTGTGTATTATGCACGGAATAATTCGGACAGCCAACAAGAAACCGTACAAGGTCATTCCATGATTTTGTGACAGTTGCACTGATTTTTCATGATTACGGAACCCTATCATGTTATATATCATTGTAAAGTTTAAATCCTGTATTTTCTGAATATGGTTAATACATTCAAGATAGTGACACCAATGTGAAATGCAGGTCAAATAACTTCATCACAAAATGAAGGAACATTGTGATTTTTATGGTACTTTGAATGAAATAAAATATAAGGAAAAAGAACATAATTAAAATGTATTACTGGCCAAATAATATTATATATATGGAGTGTGCAAATGCTTTAATGGAAGAAATCTTGTGCTGCTAACTGCTAATTTGAGGTCCTGAATGTACCTCATATTAATGTTACATTAGTCACGAAAAAAGTACATATTTTGAAGGGTTTTTTTTTAGAAAAAGTAAAGAAGGAATGAGCAAAATCTCGTATAAATGTTTGAAGGCTATTTCCCACAACTTTTTACTTTGTAATGTAATGTTCTGTGACACCGAGAAAAGCAGTGCCATTCTGGCGGAATTCAAGAATGAACCTCCCGTCACATGGGATGCGTATCAGCGGTATTTGTTGGGCAAGAAATAATAGAAAATAACATCCTGAGCACTGCAAATCCATAACATAACTTTGATCTCGCTGTCTACTATTACAGAATAAATAAGGTGGTTAAAGGGTGAAAGCTTTGGGATGCTAAACATAGTAGAGGGAGGGGGGGGGGAAGTGGTGTGGGTTGGTAACTCATGGCATACACAAGTGATATTCATCTCCTCTTGGTCCACATAGCAACAAGTGATTCATTGAATAGGTATGATGTCATTTGCTCATGATCAGCAAAACAATAGCTTTACGACCTACAACTAAGAAAGCCATTTCTTGAAACTGGATTATACTGCACATTATATACGAGATATAATTGTTTGTCACTTTTCCCTATCAAAAAACAGGGTGCACATTATACCCACACGTGCATTATACATGCGTAAATAAGGTATTCTATAATTAGGGACATGCATCTTTTGTTTCTGACAAAAACACGAAATGTGAAATAACATGCTGCAATGTTCGTTTTTCATGTTTGTGAAAGGCGTGAGGTGCATTTTCATATTTGTCACGAAATGATGCAAAAGGCGAAATAAACTCTTAAACATGAAATTTAGAGTTTATTTACTGACATGACACTCTCTGAAGTCTGAATTATCCTGCAAGTTATGCAATTCACATAAAATGTGATTAATTCTGCTGTAAATATTTGAGAAGCAAAAATGGACTCCTTTACACAAGAATAAACTTAACACTCTGATCACTACGTAAATGTGCTATTAAAATGGAAATGTTTTATTTGGTATAACAAGTGTAGCTTTTGATCCCGAAATGTGCGCAATTTTTGTACTGAAATCTTGATCTTTCATTAACCGTAAAATATATGGCCCTATCAATAAGAGTGTCAAAAGACATGTTTTTAACATCTGGTATATACCACTGATATAACATTTTATTTTACCGCTCTCCTAAGCTTTTATTTACCACAAATTTGTCCCTATCTATAATATAGGATAAAAGAAAGGAGGGCCACAAGGGATAAATAAAAAGTGAAAGAGGAGAGAGGAAACACTCACTGAATGCAGAAAAACTTCAATTTTTTGTGACGGTATGTCACATCATCCGTTGTAGAACGTTGTGACAAGAACGAAGTTTTAGCGTGACCTGCAGTGTTGCCAGGTCCCGAAAAAAAGTGTTGACAGTGCCACAAAAAATATAGGTGGTTCTTTTGCCAGGCTTGTCGAAAACTGTGAGTGGTGGGGGTGGGGGGTTTTGAAAAGGTGGTGGTGAGGGTGAGAATTGGGGATGAGGGGCGTTACTGGTGGCCTTGTTCAGGCCAGGGGGTAAAAAAAAAAAGTAAAGGTAAAGTTCTCCCCTGTGCTTAGCACCACGCCATGAAGGCGTATAGGGGGTGTGGGGGTAACGCCCCACACTTTCTTGATCCAGTCATGAGTGGGGGTGATGTGATCAGCATCATGCCCCTGACCGCCTTTACCCCCCAGGGTTTCCCCCAGGTACCCATGTTATTCGACGCTGGGTGGGCGCCGGGGCCGCTTCCAACGTTAGAAAAGTTCCCGGATTTGAACTGGCCGGGGATCGAACCCGGGACCTCGAGCATGGTAGTCAGACACGTTACCAACTGAGCCACCGAGGCCAGGGGGTGTGGTTGTATTCTTGGTCGATATGTAGGCCCTCTCCCATCTTCTACGTATTGAGGTATTGGTGGATTGGGGCAAGGAATGGACGAACGCTACCTGGAAGCGTGAATGGCAACAGCAAAGTCCAGGTTTTGAGTGGAGGAGCGGTGGTTGTTGATGCGGAGGGGTTCAGGGCTGTGGATGTTTCCCCAGGTAGAAGCTCTCACAGATGTTGCAGGTGAGGATATAAATTAGGTTAGAGCTGTAGCAGGTTCCTTTGGGGTAGAGGGTGAATTTGCCGGTGGCAGTATGGATCTGGAGGGTGCAGGAAGTGACAAATATGGGGCAGGTTTTGCACCTTGGGTGGTTGCATTTGTGAGCGGGTGCAAGTTCTGCCAACTTCCGGATCTGTCTCTTTCTTCTTACTCTGAAGATGCTACAGTAAAGTTAGCGAAAATTCAAATTTCTTCCATTGTCTGGTGTTTCCTTTCTCCTTCTTTGATATATATATATCCCTGGACTTTTCCCGGTTTCCGAATATATTTTATGAAATTCCTTGTCTTTCCATGAGTTTTTAGTCATTGGTCAATTTCCTAAATTTTTCCAGACTTTCCAAGTGAGAACCTTGACTGACAGATTGACAGATACAAAACGTACTATTAGTTCCACAGGTGGACTTTCGTCAAATAAGGGTCTCCTTATTTCTCTGTTTTACCATTTGTGGAATTCTTGCAGTTTGACACCCAGAAAAGCGAACATATCATCATATTATTATGACATGCATTATGTTGGAAAAGGGTGAAATTTGAGAATACAAAATCAAGGATACACTACAATTTACACTGCATGCAGGACTGCACAGTTGTAACAAGCCTACCTTGTTGTATGAGATCCTGTTGGAAGTCCCGTAGGATCCACTTTAACAGAAAACATTCTGCTTACATACATGAGATCCAGGTGGGAAGGGAAATGCACCCAGGATTCTGAACAGGTCAATGCCAACTTTAAGTTGAAAGATATCTTACGCACTGGATCTGCAAAAAATAAAAATATAAAATGAAATAGGGTACTAAGATATCAATATTATATAGGGCTGAGCTGATATTGATGCCGATGTAATGTATTTACCGATGTCCTTCACAAGATCAATAAAATGCAGTGCAACACTTTTACGGAATGTAATTATCATCCTGGAATCATGCACAACTCCATGTTTTTTTGTGTTTTTTTTCAATAGAACCCTTATTCAGTTCTCACATTTTAGAGTTTCCTGCGTTATACATTCAATCTTGGTGGCCCCTTTTGATAAAATTTTTGCTCGATTTTTACACTTTCCCACATTTTAATTGTAAAGTTTGGTCCCATGACAAAAATAAAATCAATGTTCCAATGTATATAACATGCATTTTTATATTCTGAAGTAATTCTTGAATATTTTAAAGCAAAACTCTTGGTAAATGATGCACATACTTGGTGTAGAAAACTGACACACTAATATTAATCAATACTTTGAACAACTTTTAATTATTACAATTTTCAAGCATCAGTATTGGTGGGAATCTGTTCGAGTATCAGAATCGGTTCAGCTCCAATGTTATATCATTCCAGTAAGCAAATCATATTGCAATATTTTCTATGGCTGATTGATTTGGTTTATTTTACTTCTCATTTTATTGACTAATCGCAAAGATGAGGATGAGTGATGATATGATAAAATTGATGAAAGGACACTAATAAAGGATACCCATGTCAAGGCTGAGATTAGAACATGGGGCCCCTGGTATTGTATTGTACTGTGCTAACCACTCTGCCACAGAGACTTGCTGCAATTTTTTCACATAGTTGTTGGAAAGCTATCTGTTCCATTAATTTATGCACATTCATTACATATAAGGACAAACTATAGGACTTCCATGATGGTGTAGTGGCAATGCAGTCACCTTGTAATCAAGAGGTCCTGTACTTTGGAATCCACTTTAAACTGTAGGTCCAGTCCAGATTAGCCTACTCTACAAACACTCTGAGACTGATGTCTCACAAACTATATGAAAAAATATTGAAACAAACATAGATCTGTTATCTGTAAATTTTCAGACTCAACCTTTATCTGCCTTTTACCTTATCCACCACCTGTCTATATTTATATAAAGAATGACTCATATATGCTTACAGGACGAAACCAAGTGTTAGGTAATCAAAATTTAATTATTGATAACTCGTTTGAACCAGTTTCCAAATTCAAGTACTTAGGAGTAATATTAACAAATGAAAATGATATTAAAGAGGACCGATAACTAGGAGCATGCATATTTTGTTTTTGACGAAAAAACGACATTTGAAAAAAAAAACATTGTAGTGTTATTTTTTCATGTTTTTGAAAGGTTTGAGATGCGTTTTGTGACCATGTTTTGTCACGAAATAATGCGAAATGAACTGCAAAAAGCTAAATTAACTCAAACACGAAATTTAGGGTTTATTCACCGACGCGACACCTTCTGTAGTCTGAATTATCCTGAGTTATGCAATTCCCGGAAAATTAATTAATTCTGCTGTTAATATTGGAGAAGCAAAAATGGACTCCTTTACTCAGAAATAAACTTAATACTCTGATAACTACATAAATGGGCTATTAGAAGTGAAATGTTAATTCTGTGGAATAAGTGTAGTTTTTAAATCTAATTTAGGATTATATTCACAATTTTAAAACCAAAATGTCTTTTTATATACCACTTTTCATCCAATTTTTCACTGCTATGACACCGATATTTTATTTTATTTACCGCTTTTGAACCCGAAATTGACTGTTTTTGTATCGAAATTTTGCTTTTTTATTTACCAAAAATATATGCCTCTACCGATAACCGATATTCTACCAATCAGATATAAAATTAGAAATTGTCCTTGAAGAACCTGAAAGTTTCATTGACCTCCTTAATAAATTGTTTCAAGGTGACTGCAGTGCAAGAGAAGTTGCATATTGACATTTACTTTTTTAGAACTTTAGTAGAGGACGGAGATTATACATAAAAAATACAATTAATCGGTAATTTTACCGATAAACTGATACACCGGTATGCCTATATCGGCCGATACTGATAGAGTACCCATTAATCGGTCCCATCCCTAAAATATACTACACAGTAATATTGCCTGTACTATTATATGGATGCGAAACTTGGTCCCTTACATTGAAAGAGGAACATAAATTGAGAGTATTTGAAAATAAGATCCTTAGGAAAATATTTGGACCTAAAAGGAATGAGGAGACAGGTAGGTGGAGAAGGTTACATAATTTAGAACTACATCATTTGTATTCATGTCCAGATATTATTAGAATGATTAAATCAAGAAGACTTAGGTGGGAAGGCCATGTGGCACGAATGGGAGAAGAAAGAAGAGTTTACAGGATTCTTGTTGGGAAACCTGATGGTAAGACTCCAGCAGGAAGACCAAGACGAAGGTGGAGGGATAATGTTGAGATGGACCTAAAGAAAATCGGTAGGGATGGAAAAGAGTATATAGATCTTGCTCAGGATAGGACAGATGGAAGGCGAGTGTTGCTGCAGCCATGAACCTTCAGGTTTAAGAAGGCTAGAGAGTGAGAGAGTTAGTGACTCAAAAGAATGGGAAATTTTGAATTGTGTCCTGGCAACCCTGGGAGGTTGATAGCACGAATGGCATAGACAACACTGCTCTCAACATCTTGCAACTTAGTAATCATGTAGCAGTGGAGCGGTGTGCAATGTGGCTTTGTAGTGAAAGCATATTACAAGAATGGCAGCATGGAGGCTGCGTGAAGAGCATTTAGGTGTCAGTTCAATATTGGATGACATGGTCATGCTCCATCAGCACATGCAATTAACACATGGGTCCGTAATTTTGAAGAAGGAAGTTTGGCTCTGAAGAAAGGTGTAGGGAGACTGCGGACAATATCAAAGCTGTACGATCTGTCATAAGAAGTCCACAAGAATGTATCTGCAGAGAAGGTGGTCATCTGTTGGATGTTATCTTTAAGAAATAATTTAACGGCATAAATTTCAACAATGGCATACTCTGCACTATTCACTGGCTTCACCAAGGTATGTGTTCCTTTTAATTAATCTCTATTCCAAAATTTCCTATTCCTTTGAGCCACCCTGTATTTCAAACATATTGTAAGTCCAAATAATTGTACATGGTACAAACAGACACTATAGGGTTACGGAATACAAAGGGGAGAGGAGTATCATTCAAATAGCGATATACTCACCAGTTTCATCTGCATCCACAAAAAATGGTTCTACAGTAACCGTGACTTCTTTTGGCTTGTCCTGCAAGCCATTACGTAAGTGAATGCCCTTGTTGTTTCCCCCACACGCCACGTGAAATCTTACATCTCGCTCTGGTTGACTAGAATATGTTGCGAGGTGCTCAAAAGCTTTCTCTACCTGAAAACATAGAAACAACATAAATTTTGAACTTTGTAACCAGCCTTTGTTATTTTAAACTAGAATTATACGCAAATCAGTATTGGTTCAGTCCTAATGTTAACACTACATGGTCATGCCATATCTCTGATACATGCAGCTAAAATAGCTTATTTTCTTGGGAGCAATTGGGGATGTAGTTCTAAGCTTCTCAGTAGCTGCTTCTCTCTTTAATACAAATGACCCCAGTCTCCGCCTCATGTCTGAGCTTAGTAAGCTGTTCGTATCTGAGCGATACAGAGCAACTGCTTTGTTCAGGTTAGCAGTAGCACAATTTGCTTACAGAATGGAACACTTGAATCTGGAAAAGACACTGAACTCATTTGTTCCATTCTCTGCAGCAGTGAAGACTATATCAGTCCTAGGGGTGGGGGTGAAGGGGGTGATGGGTGGGGGTGAAGGGGGTGACAGAGAGATAAAGGACTTGCCCTCACCCTCACCCGGTTCGGCACGAGGGGTAGTAAGTCTTCTCTCCTTCTTCCTTCTCCTGCAACCCCACTCCCACTGTCCATCACCGTAAGGAAGGAAAGAAAGAAGGAAAGTAACAGCTTCTGAAAGCGAGAGAGAGAGAGAGAGATGAAAGAAGAAGAGCCACCCCCTCCCCCAGACAGCCACTGGGCTGTGGGAATCTGTACGATCGCCCCCCTGCCGTCCCCCCAGTGGTGAGGGCGAAGTACTGCCAAGCGTTCTCCCTCCTCCCCCACCTCGGATGATCTCTCTCTCTCTCTCTCTCTCTCTCTCTCTCTCTCTCTCTCTCTCTCTCTCTCTCTCTCTCTCTCTCTCTCTCTCTCTCTCTCTCTCTCTCTCTCTCTCTCTCTCTCTCTCTCTCTCTCTCTCTCTCTCTCTCTCTCTCTCTCTCTCTCTCTCTCTCTCTCTCTCTTCTCTCTCTCTCTCTCTCTCTCTCTCTCTCTCTCTCTCTCTCTCTCTCTCCTCTCTCTCTCTCTCCTTCCTTTACTTTCTTTCTTTCCTTGGGGTGAAACAGAGAAAAAGAAGATGGTCTCTTCCTCCCTCTATCTCTCTCTCACGTGCTCTTCTTCTCCTTCTTTCTCTCTCCCACTTACCCAGGCATCAGTATAGATCTTTGCTCTTCAGTATCATATTTGTATACTGTGCTGAATATGTTGTATATACTCAGAGTAAACGTAACCTATAATTCAGTGTAATTTCAAAATGCAATTAAAAATATGTCTTTATCTGTGCCTTTAGAATAGACACTTATATACAGAAATCAGAACCACTACAGAAAGATGGAACAAACCTGTAACAATCCATGTCCCTGAGCAAATTTATCTATTGTGTCTAAATATAGAGCCGTATTTTCTATTGCCCTTTTCACACTGTATGGTGAGTAAGGAAACTTCTGCGCCTTCATCCCTGACATGAGATTAGCTGAAAAAGAAAGAGCATAACAAATCAAAATTATTCAAACACACATTTTAAATAGGTATTAGCAAATAAAGAGAGAGCATCAGAAAAAGTTGTATTCTTAATTTAAGTCCCTTTTTTGCATCTTTAGGCTAATAATGACTATCAGACTATGATGATGATTAGATCAAGGGACAATCTCAAACTTGGAACCTTCTGTGAAAAGATTGAGACTTGTCTTTGAATGCACTTGGTGACAGGTGGGAGCCAAAAAAAGTTAAAAATGGGAAGATTTAAATCCAGGCCCCGAACCTATATGGATGCCAATGTATAGTTCCGGACAGCCTTAGAGAAAATAAGACCTTATCTTTCTCACAATCTTGACAAGGTGTGAAGAAGCATGAAAATTAATAAATTTATTTTGCACAAATATTGTGTAAAAAAAGATTTTGTGATTAAATGACAGCTATTTTAATATTTCAATGTAATTCTCTGAATATTTAAAGCATAACTCTGACAGATGCAATGGAATATGTGTATATTAGTATATATAAATATTCCGCAACTTTAAATTGTTACAATGTTCAGTCCCCGTATCGGTGGGAATTGGTATAATATTGCTATTAATTAGCATTCTGAACAACTTGCAATTGTTACAATGTTCATCAGCATCAGTTCAGTGGTACTGGATCAGCCATGCAAATAATCTTACCAGATTTATAGGCAAAAGAGCAGTAAAGCAGTAACTGAAGTGGGCAAAACTTAACAGCAACACTAAAATGTATATTACTCTAAGTAAAAAAAAGCCTAACTCCATTTCAGAAAATGTAAATAAAATTAGCAAAAGACAAAGCTAAGATTTTGCAAAACATATTTTGGGCCTTTTTCTGAAATAGGGAAAAGGGTGTAGGAAAGGAGGACCAGATGCATGGCTAACTTTAAATGTATAAATCACAATTTTCAATTTCTATAAGCTGGAAAACTTGTATCTAAGTGCAAAAGAACAATAATAAAGATTATAATTTGCGAACAAACTTCCTACAGATAACAACATAATATAATACATTTATTTTTAGTAGGGATGGGACCAATTAATCGGTACTTTATCAGTATCGGCCGATATAGGCATATTGGTGTATCTGTTTATAGGTAAAATTACCAATTATTTTACCGATCTGAAATATCGATAAATATCTGATAATTTAGTGCAAAATTCTGCAATTTTGTAGTAATTTTTATGGATAATGTCCATTCCTTACTTTCTAAAAAAGCAATGTCTAAATATGCAATTTCTTTTTCACTGCAGTCACCTTGAAACACACATTTATTAACAAGGTGAATGAACCTTTCAGGTTCTTGAAGGAACATTTCTAATTTTATATCGGATTGGCAGAATATTTGTTATTGGTATCGGTAAAGTTTATATCGGTTGGCAGAATATTTGTTATTGGTATCGGTAAAGTTTATATCGGTACTTTATCGGTATTCGCCAAAATTTCGTATCGGCCCATCCCTAAGTTTTAGCATTTTTTTAAAAAATTTCATAACATTGCAGGAAAAATAAAAACCAATAAAAATAACTGTATTATATTATTTTGCATCTAAAAAAGGTGGTTATGCAAACCTTTAATAAGAAAAGATACAGATTGCAGTGTATCCTTGTTCAATTTACGTGAAACTAGAGTTTGACAGTCAAAATATTGTCCCCGTTCCTACTCATAGTGAAACAAATTTCCAGACTTTTCCAAGTTTTCCAGGTAATATTAAAATACATTTCCAGACTTTTCCAGGGAATATTAAAATAAATTTCCAGACTTTTCCAGGGAATATTAAAATAAATTTCCAGACTTTTCCAGGGAATATTAAAATAAATTTCCAGACTCTTCCAAGTTTTCCAGGTAATATTAAAATAAATTTCCAGGCCACTCTGTGAGACTGTATCATGCTAATATACATGTTTTAAGCATCAAAGTGCACCATTCAAAATAAATCAACAAAAATATTTTTGTATAGAAGCTGGATTGAGAAAAAAGTGGAATTTATTTTCATTTCCAAATCAAGGCAAGTACAAGAACAGTTGATTTTTAGCTGATTTACGTTTCCATGTTTTTGGAAGTATTTTCAAAATTCTGATTTCATGAGTCTTTCACTCTCATAGGCTGACTTCCCTGACTATGTCCATGAGAACCCTGAACAAAATATGACAAAATTGTGAACATCTCTCATTTAAATAATATAGACAGGGTTTTATAATATGATTATTCTCTTTATGAACATCCTTCTTTGATTACTTATACCTACCTATACATCCACATACATGTGGGGATGACATGCTAGTTCCGTTCATCAATTGGCTGTTGCGCAGCAAGAAATTAGGGACGGAGGTAATTGCTCCTCCTGGAGCACACACTGTAACACCAAAATCCCCATCGATTGTAGGCCCACGGGAAGACCAGGTGTACGGCATGCCAGGCAGTTTCTCACGTAACGAATACTCAGCTACCATCATTTCAGGAGATACATATGCACCAACCCCTGTATAAAAAATAATAAAAGTACATAAATATCAATACATCATCTCAAACAATTTAAAGTTTTGCATAACCACAGCTTACACATTCTAAAACATAAATAAGTCTCTATTTACGTGTGGTTTACGAGTCCTATACTAATTTGGACATTCCAGGTGTTGCCAGATACTTCCTCCACAGTGCCCAGAAATCACATCAAAGAAAAAGTGGAATAAAAACTGGTTAAAAGGAAAAAACCTTGGGGAGGAGTAAACTTCACCTGCATCCTTATCACCAGTTGCTTGCATGATGGATGAATCTCTCTATATACCATGCAGCACTTTACTGCTTCACTGTCCCGCACGGTAGTGTGACATGTATCCATCACACAACACAGCTGGTGACAAGGATGCAGGTGTAGTTTTATCCAGTTCTTTTTTTTTAATGTGGTTTCTGGACACTCCTGAGAATCTGGAAACAGACCCGAAATGTTGGAATTAGTATAGACTTTTAATGTCATTTTCTGTCACATAAATAGGCACGTGGTGTGCACCTGTCCCCTAACCCTTTAACTACCTTTAAGGTATGAAATACCCTGTGAATGCAAAATATTCTCTCTTCGTCTTTCTTCTGAGAGCAGCTGCAATTTTCTGCTGCTCCTTCAAAATGACGTAATATTATAAAGTGTACATTTGTCCCCCACACACATAAATACATAACAACTGAAGCAGTCATGTTTACTTTCACTCATGTGGTCACTTTCAGTACTAACACATACCTGTCCTCCCCTTTCTCACTAACCCACTTCCCTATAACATCGGATTCTGCTTAGTACTCTGTCTTTCAACGCATTGATATTTTTCTTGTTGCGTATTTAAGCACGTGGGGAACATCTATACATCAATCATGCGACTGACATTAACTTTGTAATATTACATGGCTTAAAAGTGCAGCAGAACTGTGCTTAGAACAAAGAAACAGAAAGAATGTTCAGCTACACAAAAGCACTCATGTGCTGTTTAGTTCACAGTGTGGCAATCTCACAATGACTATCAATCGGGGACACCTGTACCTTACATGCCTACCAGGGAGTTAAATGATCATCTCTTGTGCAATTATGAATATTTTAAAGAATAACTGGTCAATTGCGATGATATAGCTCCAATCAAAGATTTATATATAAACATTTCTAAGTATGCTGAACTACTTTGAATTGTTACAATTTTCAAATATTAAATTCAGTGAAAACTGATTAAAAACAAAACACAGTGGCATCAGTTCAAAGTGGAAGTTTAATGTTTTACAGAAATAAATCCATATTTTTCAACTTTGTGTTTGTGATTACTTTTAAGTTGTTCAATATGAAAATCTGTGGGCAAATATAAAATGTAAGAAAATTTTATAACATATTGCTTTATTGGAGACAGGAAGATAGATACAGGTAAAAAATAAAGTTAATGCAATCCCCTGTGCATTCCATCATGCCATGATGGAACATATTGGGTGTGGAGGTAGGGTCCTATACACTCTCTCTCGCGGGTATAGTGGAGGTGATGTGATCATGCTTTAGCCGCCTCTACTTCCAGGGTTGTTGCCCCAAATACCCACTCACTGGAGGATGGATGAGCCGCTCCAGAATTGCTCTATGCAAGGACATTGCCGGGGAAAACCCCCCACCTCCCCTGAGTTCAACCACCCAGGAATTGAACCCGGTTCTCCTGCATGGCAGTCAGACGATGATTCAAAAGTTTTGTTCAACATGACTCCCTTTGCTGTGAATGCAAATGCCTATGAGTTTGACCCACTTAGCTTGCACTGCGTGCAGTGTCTTGAGAGAGATCTTAGAACATGCTTCAAGAATGCGGTGTTGTAAGTGCTATATACCTAGGTATGTACGGCAAGTTTTGAATCACCCTATAAAATACAGGAAAATCTAAAATCGGATTCTCCTCTAATACTACAAGGGATCAAGAATAACCCATTACCATAAAACAATTCTAGCATAATTGTATCTTAAATACTAGTATTTACAGTCAATTTCGAACAAAACTTAATTACTCTATACACAAAAAAGAAAAATTATTACCAATTAGAGAACTTGTGCTAATGTCAGGAGGAGTTCCAATTGTTGAAAGTGCAGGTCCATGGTTTCCTGCAGAAGCCACCCACGTAACATTATGCTTGTTTATTACTTCGTTCATGAGATCGCCTATTCTCCTGCAATGAAACATTTAAAAAAAATATTTTTATCAGTATTAGAATGCAATGTATAAATATTACTCGGCAAGTTGTCGATGGCTACGTTCAATCATTTTCTATGCATAAGGTGTGTCGTGCATATTTCATTTTTGAAAGAAAAACACAATGTGAGATTAAACATTCTAATGCTCATATTACAGGTTTCCGAAAAGTGTGATATGACCATCTTCTTTTCACATTATTCCAAATGCAAATCGAGATAGTGGAGATCGGTTTCCTTACTTGAATATTTACCAGAAAATCTTAGGGTTTTTATAATTTCTTGCATTTCACAAAGGTGAAAGATTTTTATTGGGTTTATTTCACTTCAGGCTAATCGTGGAGATGATGATGAGTGATATGATTAAATTGATAAAATGGACACTCGCAAAGATCACCCAAAAGTGCCATCAGAAATTTATAAATGTCATAATAGATCTCCCATCAGCTTAGAAACATTAAGGCAAAGTTTAGTATGGCTATTGGTTACCTACAATAACATTTCAATTCAATTACGATGATACACTTCATCAATGAACAACAAAGATTTTACGCAAGTGTGATAGTCCAATGCGTTAAAAGAAACTTATAAAATCCTTAGGAAGAGTCCACCTCTTAACAGAGATCAAGGACACCAATTCTTTGAAAAAATAAGAGAATTGGAACAAAGAGTCTCGCACACTAATTCCGAAGTGGACAGCTACAGCAGTCACTGAAATTAATCAAACAATTAAGTAAACAGATATGCAGATGTGTAAGCAGATTTCGTGTGTATATTAAACTGCATCCAATTTCCATCCAACTAAACCAATGTACTTACATTTTCCATGATGTGCAGAAGTGTGACTGCTGGATGGTATCAAATTAAACCCTAATCCTCTGATGGCAGTGAGAAAAATTTATGGGGAAATTTTAATTTTTAATGGGGTCTTTTCTATAGTTCCAACATTCTGGAAGCACAATGCGACACATTCCATCTCTCGTTATTCCTACTTTGAAAACATTCAAGTTCTGCCTGATTGAAAATGGTAACTGAATTTTTGCAACACCTTGCATTTTAACATTTATAAATATACTGAACAACTCAAAACAACAACCTGTATTTTAACTAACTAACTCTCTAGCCTTCTTAAACCCAAAGGTTCATGGCTGCAGCAAACACAGGCCTTCCATCTGTCCCTATCTTGAGCAAGATCTATATACTCTTTTCCATCCCTATCGATTTCCTTTAGGTCCATCTCAACGTTATCCCTCCATCTTATCCTTCCTACAGGTCTCTTACCATCAGGTTTCCCAACAAGAATCCTGTAAACTCCTCTTTGACATGAATACAAATTATGTAGTTCTAAATTATGTAACCTTCTCCACTCACCTGTCTCCTCATCCCTTTTAGGTCCAAATATTTTCCTAAGGATCTTATTTTCAAATACTCTCAATTTATGTTCCTCTTTCAATGTAAGGGACCAAGTTTCACATCCATATAATACTACAGGCAAAATTACTGTTTTGTATATTTTAACTTTTAGTTTCTTAGATATTAAACAAGAAGACAAAGGTTTATGAAGAGAGAAGTAACATGCATTTCCTGAATTAAGCCTGCTTTTTATTTCCTCTTTAATATAATTTTCATTTGTTAATATTACTCCTAAGTATTTGAACTTGGAAACTGGTTCAAACGAGTTGTTACCAATAATTAGATTTTGATTATTATCTAACACTTGGTTTCAGGCTGTAAGCATATATTTAGTTTTCTCTTTGTTAACTTCCAAACCTATCTCTTTAGCAGTTTTGAAAAATATTTTAGCATTATTCTTAATTGTATTTATATCATCCCCTAATAAGTCTACATTATCTGCATATGCTAACAACTGAGTCACACCATTTAATTTTAGCCCTTTAGTTTCTTTTACCTTCCTAACAGCATATTCTAAGTCAAAATTAAAGAGACACCCTGTATTTTATCATTTATAAATATACTGAACAACTTAAAACAACACCCTGTACATTAACATTTATAAATATACTGAACAATTTAAAATTTGTAAGTGTGTTAAAGTATTTGTGGGAATCGAGGCAAGTATGGGTTCAAGATGGTATCAACTCACCCAATGTTACAAGACTACCAACACAATGGTTCTGAATCCTTACCCTGAGCATGACCAATGCGCATGTTCACCATAACTCATGTTAATCACATCTATCTTCACCATATCTTTTTGCATTACCCGTATCATTGCACGAACTAGGGCTGTTCCTGTCTCCATGGAACCTAATCTATTGTCACCTGCAAGTAGAATATTACATGAATATTCATGTATCATCATTTCTATTTACAAACAAAAATGGGAATTTACAATTCCTTCAGAATTTCCTCTTGAGAAGATGTACAAGGTATGCCCAGATGAAAAGGAGACCTTTGCTGTAGCGGCATTGTATCTAATCAAAGACGGTAAATATGTTTGCTGATAGATGGCACGGTGTTTGTCCCAGTTTGCAGGTGTAGCAAACGGCTTCGCCTGCTGTTTCCTCAGTTGGCGACAGTTGTTTTGCACGGACGGGTGCATTATGAATTCCTCCAGATGAGCGCAGAGAGCTGTAATCCAATTCCTTTGCGCAGAAGGCGAGCACGCTTCACAAATTTATCGCAGGAAGAAGGACGTTTACGGAGAACAGTCTTGCACGTTGCACCATATTCCGTTGGTGTCAGAATTATGAGGCGGGATGCGAAAGCACCAAATACTTGCCACAACCCAGGCAAGCGCACGTTGTCATCAACCCTGGCACGATAGCAACCAAGGAGTTTCTACACTGAAGCCATCCACTCCCTTCCTACGCACTGGGATCAGTGCATCAATATCAATGGCAGTTATGTGTAGGTATCATGTTACACATTAACTGTAATTCATATTATGTAATGCAAATATTCTGCAATATAATATTCTTTAGATATATCCGTGGTCTCCTTTTTATTTGGGCATACTTTATACCACTATAATATTGTATGAGAACTCTCTCTTTCTCTCTCTACTCTAGACGGCGGTGAGGGTGATGGGAAGAGAAGAATATAGGGGAACCACAATTTTTTTTCTCGTTATTATACATTTAATCTTGACGGTCCCATTATAGCAAAAAGTTATAAAATTTTCCTCAATTTTATATTTTCCCTCACTTTGTTTATTTTAGCTTGGTCCCCTGAAAAACGTAAAATCAAGGTCCCACTGTATCTCTCTTGCTATTACATAGGCATACACACAAGATAAATTTTTCTGTATACTGGCTACAGTGAAACTTTTAGTTTGAAGTTACCATGGCAATGGATACCTGTGGTGTAATGTTTTACCTTTCAGAAAGTAGGTACGTGTTAACATTGCTTCCACATAGTACATCCTAGGCTGCATTATTGCAGGTTAATGAGGCTCTGGTTCTTGGACCCACAAAGAAACCAAGCAAGAGATTCCTAAATAGATAAAAGGTTCATGATCTGAGGGCCATGTGTTGTCCTGTGCCAACTCTTAATAAACGGCATAGTTATTTTATGATTGTAGAAAACTTGTTACGTCACGTGCCGGCAACATATTTGTTAAAACACTAAAATCACACACAAACAGCACGATAAAAAACACTTCGGAGTTCTTCCAAGCTTAAGCAACAAGCGTGCAACAGTAGTAACGACAACCACGTCTATTCAGTCTGTCCTCGACCAGACCTGAAGATGACTCCGTGAAGGAGTCGAAAGCTTGGAAGAACTCCGAAGTGTTTTTTATCGTGCTGTTTGTGTGTGATTTTAGTGTTTTAACAAATAGTTATTTTAGTTATTAGACATGTTGCACCTTGTTTTTAAACAATGATTTGACTTATTTTTTTGATAAGTTTCACTTTGTTCTTGTTAAGCAGTCCACATCCAAAGTATCTGGTCTCCTTATTCACTGTATTTTAAATTACTACAGGGTTTAAATCACCATATTAAGGGGTAAGGTATCGTTCCCCATGCATATAGCACAGTGCCATGAAGGGGATGTGGGGGTTGGACCCCCACACTTTGTCGATCTCGGGTATTTTCGAGGTGATGTGATCAGCACTACACTCCGGCCACCTTTACCCCCAGATATCCATTGATTTGAGGCTTGGTAGAATGATGCAAATAATCTCAGTTCTGTTGCACCTATTATAATTTTAATAAACAAACCAACCAAGAAATTCATAAACAGCTGAAATATTAGTATTCTTTCCTTCATGCAGTGCTGCATTCCAGGTGAAAAACAAAAAATGTCAAATCTGATTCAGTAATGAGAGGAAGAAATGTAGCCCACCTTGTTCTACCAAGGTTAGATAACAGCTGAGCATTCCATCAAGGAATAAAGAGCTGCTTAGACCTTGGCCCTCCCCTCAAGGGAAGTTTATTTTTCTTACTAAACTATTAGCAAAACTATCAGTTTTAATACTTTCAACAATGTTGCTTGAAATATATGTTCATTGACTGACTGATAGATAGAGGCATGCAAATTTAGTTTTTGATGAAAACACGAAATATGAACTAACATGCTGTAATGTTCATTTTTCATGTTTCTGAAAGGTGTGAGGTGCATTTTCCTACCCTGTTTTGTCACGAAATAATGCGAAATGAACTGCAAAATCTGAAATATACTCTTAAACACGAAATTTACCGTTTATATACTGACGCGACACTTTCTGAAGTCTGAAGTATCCTGTGAGTTATGCAATTCACAGAAATTTGATTAATTCTGCTGTAAATATTTGAGAAGCAAAAATGGCCTGCTTTACACAGGAATAAACTTAATACTCTGGTAACTACATAAATGTGCTATTAGAAGGGGTAAGTTTATTTTGTGTAATAACTGCAGTTTTTAAATCAAATTTAGGATTATATTCACAATTTTAAAACCAATATGTCATTTTATATAGTACTTTTGATGTGATTATTCACCACTATAACACAGACATTTTATTTTATTTACTGCTTTTGAACCCGAAATAGACACGGTTTTTGTACCGAAATTTTGCTTTTTTATTTACCAAAAATAAGTGCCTCTACTGATAGCATATATACTAGTTCCAGCTTGTCATATAATATGGGGATCAACACCGAAGACAGGATCCTAACAATAAAATAGAATTTTATCCTGATCAGTATAGTTCTAGTTGTTTGTAAAGAGCCTGTTTTAAAAATGAAGTGATTAATGTTTGGAGGCAATCACACATCATGCAACAAAATTATAGAAACTGACTTTTCAAAAAGGTTATTACTAGAGACCGGATGTTAGGCAAAATGCCTATTCTTTCCTGTTAGAGATATGATGAAAACAAATGTTGCGAAGGCCAGTGGGGAGGGATTAGCTTCATTTAAAGGCAATTTAATTTTGCCTATTTCATACGATATTGCCTATATTATTTCATAAATGCCAGATATTGCCTATTTTAGGCATTTCCTTTAAAATTGGGACATGACTGATCTCTGTTCATACAATTTCCTGTTCCCAGGATTAGTTTCCGATGCTTCCAAGAAATTCAAAAATAACAATTAGCGAGTTATTGCAGCTAATAAGGACTTGGACAAATTAAGGGCAATTCAAGTTCTGAAAGGTGAAAATATACAAACTGAGTTAGATCCACATGTTCTCGCATGCTTTAAGTATGCTTCGGTAACATCTGTGATCTGTGGAGGTTGAGAGATCTTTTTCAATTCTAAAAAATGTGTTGTCCGATTGCAGACATAACTTGTCGGTTGATCACCTGAAGAAATACCTTGGTGTGATGTGCAACCACAATTAGTGCTTCTTATTCAGAGACTGCCAAACCATACAGTAAAAACTTGAAATGAATTTAAACAATTTTTAGTTGGAACTGCTGTGTGGAATATATAGTGTAAATTTTTTAACTGAAAAAAACCCTGTGTACAGTGATAAAGTGTATATTTAAATAATTTGCGTACTGGTTGGAAGTAGCCAACAATTTATTTTGTCAGACTATTGTGTGTAGCCATTATACAATGGAAAATTTTGGGCTGACGTGACTCCTGTTTGCAGTGATTTATTAAGTACAATATTGGACTCCTGTCGCTAATGATGAGCTCCTGGTTTATTTTAAGCAACAATAAATAAATGTACTGGTATGTTTCTATATTATTTAAACACTATTTCTTCTTGTATGTCTATCTTCATTATTTTGAGTTAAATTTCATTGCCTATTTGTATTTTAATGCCTATTTTGTTATAAGTGCTTATTTGCCTGCCTATTTTATATGTTTTTTGTGCCTAAACATCCGGTCTCCAGTTATTACCAAAGTTTCAAAATCTTACCTATGGTTAGCGAAATAATTTGTGCTCCTGGGGCAATTCCATTTTTCTCCGGGGCATCTGGGAAATATGCGGATGCTATCGATGCTACATGTGTACCATGACTTGCTGTAAAACAAAATTGAGAACTGTGAAGTGAATTTTCCAATTTAAATAAATTATTTAAAATGCAAATTAAGCTTACAGAGCTGCATAGAAACTAATTCAGAAGATTTAAAATTTTGGCTTGCAGCATATTGTAAATGATTTTATAATGTCATTCTTCGAAACTGAGAACATTTATTAAGTACACATATACAAGAAAATAACCTATTCAAAGATAATTTTAAATTTAACAAGAATAATTTACCTGTTAAAGCAGGGGTCGGCAATGTATGGCCCGCCATCTCTTTTTCTATAGCCCGCGAGCTAAGAATGGCTATTTTTTACATTTCCAAATTCTTAAAAATTTCAAAGTGGGATAATATTTAATCAAACATGAAAATTATATGAAAGTTATATTTCAGCGTTTATTGCAGTGTATGGGAACATTCCTATGTTTGTCAATACGTATTGTGTCTATGGCTGGTTACGTGCTCTAACAGCCGACTTCGAGTTGAGGAGTTGCGAGAAAGACCGTGTGTGGCGGTCCTAGCTAGCTTCGCACAGGGTCAACGCTCCCTGCTTGCATGCCTGCTACTAGTTAGGCAGCGTTACCAGTGCCATAAATTCTTCGACATGTTTTAATACCAGTGCATATCCATCATATCACTGTCGAAACCAGAAAAAGAAGAGTACAATATGCCGCGGTGGTTCAGTCGGTAACGCATCTGACTACCATGCTCAAGGTCCCGGGTTCGATCCCCGGCCGGTTCAAAATCCGGGAACTTTTCTAACGTTGGAAGCGGCCCTGGCACCCACCCAGCGTCGAATGACATGGGTACCTGGGGTAAACCCTGGGGGGTAAAGGTGGTAAGGGGCGTGATGCTGATTACATCCTCCCCAATCATGACTGAATCAAGAAAGTGTGGGGCATTACCCCCACACCCCCTATACGCCTTCATGGCGTGGTGCTAAGCACAGGGGAGCACTTTACCTTTTTTTTTTTTTACAATATGTACAAGTAAAAAGAGTACAATATACGTCAGCATTACCAGACTAAGCATTTGACACAATATTCCCAACTAACAGGGAAGGAACGATCAGTCAAATTAGAAACTTTAAAACTGAGTATTTCATTACAACGCAGTTTCTTCACGAATATGAGGCTGCAACTAAAGTAAGTTTACGAATAGCTCATTTGTTAGGCAAGGAAGAAAAACAGTTTACTGGTGGTGACTTAATTAAATCATGTTTGATTGTAGCTGCCGAAGAAATGTCCAGAGAAAATGGATTTATTTAATACTATCAGCCTTTCCGCGAGAACAGTTTCTCGAAGAGTTGAGAATATTGAGAGCAACATCAGTGACCAATTAATTAACAAGGCAAATGATTTCGAGTGGTTTTCCTTGGCTCTTGATGAGTCGACAGATGTTACAGATACTGCTCAGTTGCTGCTGTTTATTTGAGGAGTCAAGCTGACTTTCAAGTGACTGAAAAATAATAATAAATAAGAAATAATAATATAATAATAATAAAATAAAAAACAATACTTGTAGTCTACTGACTATTTTTTATTACATTACATTCATATATCTTTGTGTAAACTTTTTTAAGTAGACCTACCTATGTTTGCCTCTTGGCCCGCAGAGTGTAAAATATTTAATGTTTGGCCTTTTACAAAAAATGTTTGCCGACCCCTGTTACAGAACAGAAACGTAAGAGGGAACACAGCACACACAAAAGTTCTAATGTTTCCCTGGCATTGCACAGTACTCCTGCTCCTCCTATACCCATGCCTGTTTTTAAAGAATATTATCTGTGACAATGCTGGTGAGAAGCCAGTGAAACCTTAGAACTTTTCAAGTTTTATTTTTGTATGTGTTCTAGTTCCTGTTCTTTGAGATATGCCAAATATGTTCTGCTCAGCACATGGTGTTATGGTAATTGCATGAATAATTATGTAGTGAAATTGAATTACTGGTATTTATCACAGAAATATTCCTAAACATTTTCAATAGAGAAATGCATATTTGAATTAATTCCTTGCACATAAAACATTTTAAATATACTTAATGTGCAGAGGGAATGAGTGAAAAAAACAGTGTATACTGTAGAATCAAAACTTGAAAAATAAAAATTCATATACTTACAACACATGCTAACTATTTCTAAAGTATTTCCATTGTCGTGAATATTTACACTATAGTTCAGCTGGTCTGATTTAGTAAGTGTAGCATATTGCCTGGTCTCTCGGAATGGACCAAGAACTTGGCACGCACTTAGATTGCCTTCTTCTGTTGAATCTACACAGGCTCTGGAATAAAAAGGGAAAGGTAAAATTTACATGGTGTGCAGAACATATAATTTGTGTCACAGTGTAGTTAAAAGAAACTACTGCTCTACTGAGATAGTGACTACAATGTGCAGAAGGTTTGTCGACTAACTGATATTAAAGTTAAGGCAGTGCATCAGCTAGGGCTGCTCTGATATCACTTTGAACCAACACCGAGAATTATTGTTAACTGTATATAATGTCAAATAAATATCGGGAATTGTTAATTTAAAAAGGCTGTGTAAAAGGTATGAAATTTTTTTGTTGTTAGTTGGTACCAATGTACGTAATTGTCACGTAGATTTTTGGCGCGATCTGTCAACCAGTCTGTTTACAGTTGTTGGTTAAGTTAGTAGACCGCAAGTGTGTTGTGCTATTTTGTAAGGGGTACAAATATCAAATAAAGAGTTTGCCTCAAATTTTGTGTTGCCAATGAAATATCTTGTGCTCAATCATTGAAAATGTTGGAGAAGGCGAGTCAACTTTACTGAGAACACATGCATATGAGTGGTACAAAGCATTTTAAAGAACGATAAGTAGTTGAAGACTTGCCTCATTCTGGTCGACCTTTAACATCTTCAACAGACAAAAAAACATAAAGTGAAGGAAATAATGATGGAAAATCGTCATTCAAGCTTAATGGAGATGGCTCAGGTTTGGGACATGTCTCACAAATCCGTTCGCACCATTTTAGTTGATGTTTTGGGCATGAGACGTATCGTGGGATGGCTTGTTCGAAAGGAGCTCAATTTTCTTCAATAAGAGCACTGCAAACAGGTTGCTGAAGACATGCTTAAACAAGTCAAAAACTCAACATATGTCATCAATCAAGCACCTTATTCGCCATGCGACTTCTTGTGTTCCCCAAACTTAAATTGCCACTTCGTGGAAGACATTTTGAGTTCATTGAAGCCCTAAAACAAAATTCGCAGAAGGAGCTAACGGCCATACCAGAAAATGCCTATAAGTGTTTCCACAACTGGATCATTTGTTGGCACAAGTGTATCGCATCAAATGGGGCCTATTTTGAAGATGAGAAAATAAATTTGGATGATTAAACGATATTTGAGGTATTTTTTTGACAATGTATATATAACAGTACATTGCTAACTTTACAAAGGGGGTTAATTGTTTGTTGTAAACCCTAAAGCAGGCCCATGGATTCTTATGTGCCCTACCTGAATAGCTATAAACCCTTCAATATTAATGTGAGGCATTATCTTCAGTGTAAATAGAGCGTGTCCCGCTTATACGTATAATAAAAGAAAAAATCACAACTTTTTTATTTACCAATACTTTTTTGTCCAAACTTTGTACATACACGTAACAACTCAGAATTTCTTTTTACAAATCAAGAAAACTAGCGCACTTCCACATGTGAACCATTAGTGGCACGGCAAATGTCAAACCGGTTGTCAGCCTCAAGCCACACGTTTTGAAGCATGTGCGGGATAATGTTGCTTACTGTAACCACAATACTTTCACGCAAGTCTTGCAAATCTCTAACTGGTGTATAGCAAACTTTGTCCTTAACACACCCCCACAACAAAAAAAATCACACACAGTGAGGTCTGGCGGCCGTGGAAGCCATTCGATAAAATTCGAACCTCTTCTTATCCATTTTCCATTGAAATTAGGGATGTGCCGAAGCCGATTACAGATGTATGAAAATCGGCAGAAATTGACACATCGGCATCGGCAAAAATCCGATATTTAAACCGGTACAGATTATACTAGAGTTTTACCTTCTAATAAGTTTTATATTCTAGTTTTGTAAGATATATTGAAAATTTGGTTATGATTTGTCATTATTATAGAGTTTTTGTAACAAAATTATTGCAAACTCTCATTCAGAGGATCAACCTAACTATAAATCAGAAATAAAACAGTACATTGCTGAACCAGGATCTGCTGTTGTCTTGGAAATTCAAAAATGAGTATTCAAACTTGAAGCAAGTGCTGAGAAAATACTTGGGCATACCTGCTGCATCAGTATTCAGTGATTGAGTGTTCAGTGTTGCTGAACAGATTTGCGATAAGAGAAGAAGTAGGTTACTTCCTGAAGTGCTTCCAAACCTCGTATTTCTGAAGTCAAATCTGGCAGAACAGGAATTCATTTTGAATTTCAAAGAACTGCTTGTGTACTAATGTTAAATCTCTAGGTTCACATAACCTTTTGTAGATGCAAATGTACATTCGCATCTCTTGAGAATATACATATGATATGCAATAGAAATGTACTACTTCTTTAGCACCCAAACCATAACATGCACGAAATTGTCTCTGCACAAGTGTCACAGACTTCACTTCAGACAACGTTAAAACACAAAACACCTTTTCTTGCGGCGACATGATGAATGGCTACCGAGAAACTGATAATATCAGTTTTCAAGACATTCTGGCTACTGTGCATGTGCAAGTACCACTGAATGTGTTGGTAAAAAAAATTCTGAGTCATTCTTTAAAATGAAACAACAATCACATCATTCTGACAGTTTGTTTAGAAGTTATGAATTTTTCTTTTATTATACGTATAAGCGGGACATGCTGTATAATGACCTCAACACACACCACTAATCAGCCAGTACCAACACTTAAATACAAAGTGTGGTCAGCCCTAGCATCCGCACTTAGGCTTAGTTCATTGTCACAAATTTAGAAATGGCAGCATTCAATTAGTAATTTATTAGTATTGGAGAAACACTGGCATACTGAGCTCTCAATTTATTGCCACTAAAGCATTTGAATTTGTGCAGTCACAAAACTATCCTCTTAAAAATTTATACACTCTTCCAAGTTTTCCTTACCTCCACATGTCCCCATCATGAAACACCACACAATCATATGCTGGTCCTGAATCAGAATATTTCTTCTCTAAATTGTTTAAGATTTCCACCTGCGATTCAAGCTCTTCCTTCTGCAATTTCTCTTTCCCTGTTGGCTGAGGTGTCTTCACTTCAAATTCCTAATGTCATACAAAATTAAGTACATTAAAACCACAATGTCACCCCACTCACCATTCCACATAAACTAATACATCTTGCCATGCTTGGCTAACGTGATGATCAAAATCAACGCTATTCAAGATTTGATTGAACTGGTGTTGGTTGAAACAATGGAACCTTATATGTGTGGCCAGTATACAATGTCTGTCCCAAACGTAATGAGACTAATTGTGGAAAAACTGTTTCATTGAAACTAGGTTCACTTAATATTCTTTAAAGTAGGACCCTTGAGTATCTATAGAGCGGTTCCAGCATTGCTGCCACTCTTCATAACCATGCAGGAAGTCTTGACCTGAGACGACTTTTAGAGCAGTTCCAAAATGGTGTCCTTTCAGGACGAATTTCAGCCTCTGAAACAAATCAAAGTTGTTTGGGGCCAGGTACTGGGTGTACAGTGGTTGAGGAAGGGTTGCCATATTTTTCTTGGCCAGAAATTCCCTAACTTGCAGCAGTGAGTGAGATGGTGAGCGTTGTCGTGGTGGAGACACCAGGAGTCTGATCTCTGGGCAGATGCACGTGACTATTTCTCAAGTGATCGAGCACCTTCGTGTAAAATTTTGCAGTCCCACCTTATCTGCGATTAACCACACACTCAAACATCGATCAGAGTCCAAAACAAACTTCACTTAAATTACGTGGTTAGCAGTTCTGGACATTTTTGGGCATCCTGAGTGTTGTTCATCCTCCGTGTCTTCTCTTCCTTCTTTGAAAGCCTTGAGCCTACTGCACACTTGTGCTTTCAACAAAGTCTCTTCCCCATAGGGTTGTTTTAACATTTCAAGTTTGTCGGTAGTGGATTTACCGATGTTCATGCAAAATTTTCTTGCATACAGCTGCTACGAACTGCACCGCATTTTCGACTGTAACGCGACACTAAAACAGCCTCTCACTTTGCTGGTGATCCCATTGCTGGAACGGTTCTGAGACAACTGAGTTGCATCAGATCAGACTGTATATTTGACATCCCCAACCATTCCCTGACCCACCAAAAACAGTCTCATTACTTTTGGGACAGATTGTGTAGGTCTAAATTTATATAAATAGTCTGTAACTTACTGTAAAAATTCTGTTACTATTTTTATGAATATAAATGTATAATTTCTATATGCTAGTTTTGTAAAGTAAATTATGTAGTACAACACTCTTTCACAGCATGTAGAGAACATCCAAGATGAAAACTTTATCATTGTAACATTTTGCCCACTGATGCCTCGTTCCCATGTCACAAGCTTTCAAAATAAAAATAAAAATGCAATTATGTTCACATATAAATGCAGTCATGCACCAGTTTCACATCTGCAGTTGTACTTACTTCTTCAATTGGAAAACATTGTCAAAAAAATTTCTTAACAGCTTAGGACCAACAGGGTAAAGCAGTGTAGTATAATTCCTCTCCCTTCCATAGGGTGGCCACTCTAGGACCATGATAAAATTCAAATATAATTCCCGGTTTTCAAGGAGAACTTTCCAAAAATTCAAGGGGACAAGCAGATGTTTTCTCTACTTCAACCTTACGCATTACTGCCTCTCACCACTAACACACACAAATATATTAACAATACGAGGGTCCCTATTTATATTTTGAGCCTTGGCACGATTTGACATTTGCACGGAATCGTCTAGCATTATTGACCATAACGTACTTCAAATGTTTTGTCAATAGCTTCATTTGTGTTGTTTATGTTGCCTTGGAGATTGCACGACAACAATAAAATGGAATTAACTCGTGAACATTTTCGTGCGATGATTTTTTTACGATTTTCGACGTGGATTATCAAGACAAGAGTGCATCGATCAACTTACTTCCACATTTGGCGATGAAGCCCCATCCTTTGCCACTGTGAAACGCTGGTATAACGAATTTAATCGTGGCTGCCATTCGCTCACCGATGAGATTCACGAAGGTCGTCCAAAATCAGTTGTTGTTCAAGAAAACATTGATGCTGTGCAAAACCTAATACTGCAAGATCGTCATGTGACATACTGTGAGATTGAGGCAACCATAGGCATTAGTTCCACCAGCATATATAAAATAGTACATGATCATTTAGCTGTGAGAAAGGTATATTCTCGTTGGATCCCACACAATTTGACAAAAACTCAAAAAGATGCTCGCGTCAATTGGTGCAAACAAATGCTCAATAAATATAATTGTGGTGCTTCAAAAGACGTATATAAGATTGTAACAGGTGACAAATCATGGATATATGCATATGAGCCGGAACGTAAACAGCAGTCGACTGTATGGGTGTTTCAAGATGAACCCAATCCAACAAAAGTTGTTCGCGCTCGAAGCACATCGAAACAAATGGTCACATGTTTTTTCGGGAAAACTGGTCATGTGGCAACTGTGCCTTTAGATGAACATAGAATGGTCAACTCTGAATGGTACACAACAATTTGTTTGCCAGAGGTGTTCGGTCAAATACGGAAAACAAACAAAAGCCGTCGGATCATTCTTCATCAAGACAATGCCAGTTGTCACACATCTCGTCTAACAACAGACTTTATGAACAGTCAAAAAATCGAATTGATGGGTCATCTGCCTTACAGTCCTGATTTGGCACCCAATGACTTCTTCTTGTTCCCGAATGTCAAGAATAAATTTGATAGACAACGATTTTCGTCGGCGGAAGACACCGTTGATGCATTCAAAAACCATATTATGGAGGTGTCTCAAGAAGATTGGAAAAACTGCTTTGACAAATGGTTCGAACAAATGCCAAAGTGTATTGACCATAAAGGAGAATACTTCGAAAAACAATAAAGCAGTTTTCAATGCCAAATTCCTGTTTTTTCATTGTTAGGCTCAAAATATAAATAGTGACCATCGTATAGAGAGTCTGTGTGATTCCAATGTATCCAAAAATTCTAATCAATTCAATTAAATCCTACATATATAAAATTTAAATGATTAATCTAAGTTGTGAAGTTTACATTAGCCATTTCACACACTCAGACTTGAAATACACTTACAACACACAAGTCACAAATGTTATGGGTAGGGACACTGAATTTTCGTGATGCACGAAAATGCGAAATGTGAAGAAACGTTGCAATTTCTAACATTCTGCAAATAACTACATCACCAATGATGAAATATGTGTGTGTTCTATTCACGAAGTAATGCGAAATGTGTGCTTTTCCATGAAATAAAAGCCTTTTCACAAAATAGCTGCAAAATATCATTGAATTAAGTGGGAAACACGCAAAAACTGGCAATCGAGGCCGTGTGTTTACACAGCCAATTTGTAACAAAACAGTTATCTAAAATAACCTACTACTAGCAGTTGTAAAAAAATATATCTTCGATCACATCGGAAAAAGATGCAAATTGTGATTTCTTATGTACATAGTCTCCCCTCGAAAACTTCGCTAATTACCGTGCTTGTCAAGCTGCATTTCTTTTATTCTCTTAATCTCTTCACAGCTGTCAGTTACATTCAGTTTGCTAGTTGTAGCAACGATTTCAGGATTAGTCTGTCTGCGACGCGTAAGATAAGAAAGACTTGAAGAATGAATCACCCTCCCGCGAAGCCAAAACCTAAACAAACGTGCGCTCTCAGTTCCACGCCTTTTCGGCCAGTTGCATAGCAACTGAACACAGATAAACAACCGACAACATGGCGCTGGTGGGGCGACTGACATGTCCACGCAAATCCATCGGAAGTCAATGCGAACAACTTTCTTAGGAATCTCAATTGTTGCGACTTTCAGGGGAACATGTGAAAGGGGTGAAAACAAATATAAACCACAGTATTAAGTCTCGCTGTGAACGAAGTAAAATTAATGGACTAGAAAAAGGATAAATTTAGTTGAAAACTGAATATACCTTTCCCCACATCATAAATAGCCCATGGAGTACCAAGACCAGACACTTTTCAACATTTTTCGTTGTCTGATGCATAGTCAGATCGAGACCTGTCATCTCAGTTTATGGTTTTCGCGATCGGAGTCAGATAAAATCGTCAAGATTTTAGATATCCCACCGGGAATCGGACTTGGGATGAGGACCACTCAATCTCTAAAAAAACCACGCGACTTCGCTCGGTACGCAAATAATTTCTCACGCAACAAGTCACGAAAAGTCAGCAAGTCATTTCCCAAAGTCGGGATCGGGATGGGAAATTCCTTTCCCGACTATTCGGGATCCTGCACACCCCTACACTTCATGCACGACAAACAGTGGCGTGCCAAAGAGGGAGTTGATGGATTTTGTAAACCCCCGTTTGGCAAAATATTAAAGAAAAAAGAACGTTGAAAGCAGGATAAAATAGCAAAAATAGGGCAAATTACTGAAAAAAAAAAAGGATATGGAACCACTGCTTTTGAAAATCTTGGGCACGCCACTGATGCCAAGACTACTAGAGTAGAAGGCTGGGGCCATACCTGATCACGTGGTCCTTGACGTCAGGCGTGACGTCACGCGCGGACAGATCGCTCTACGCTCCGGTTTCGCAGCCGAATCAAAGCAGTAATTATGAACAAAAAAGAGCCGTAATTATGCCCAGAAGCTAATTGGGAGTGAATACACAGACTTACTTAGGATCCGACATAACGTATGTCCTTACAGTTGGATTACACAGCCATTTACGCACACATTTTATCGGTAGTTTATATGTAGTCACATTCCTCTGTGAAACATTAGTTTCATGTAAAATTGCGGTTAATACACCTAGTAATGCATTTTGTTAGGGCAGAAAGAAAAATATATATGTTGAATGCGTAAAATAATTTTGTTAAATAAAGAAAGGCAGAAAGCCAAAATTATGGATAAGTTGAATATGTAAAAGAAAACAATCTCGTCTATTGCTGTCTTTTAGGAGTGAGAGAGGAGCTGTTTTCACTTAACTTCTTCAAATTTGGTAACTTTGCTTCGACTATTGGTATTTATTTCTTAATTAAATTTCCTTATTCAGATTACAATTCTGAGTCTTATGAATCTTTGAACTACACAGGGAGGAATGTGAGGAAGTTCCGTGTGTATTATGTAACACACACTTTAAAAAACTTTTCACTGAACGAAAACTTGAGACATAGAACTGAAGAAAGTCGAGGGTCACTTTATATACTTACACGTATATATAATCAGTGGAATGTCGAACAGGGGTGCCTACAGGCGGGTATGTGAAAGCTGGTTGAGTCCACTTAACTTTGGGGGGGATTGTGATTAAAATTTGACTGAATAAATAATAGAACAATGGAGGACGGAAGTTGAACTACGTTGTCATTTAAGCATCAATCGTATATAAATAGCAAGTTGTGTATTTTGAGGTGTATGGTAGCCTGATGTTGTGTAATGAGACTACTGGTATTGCAATCCACTAACAAGTCTCGTTAGATGTGATGTGTTCAGTTATATATTGTCGCCCGCTGTTTTTATTTTTTTCATCGGAGATCACGACACGTCGCAACACCTCACTGAAGGCATTGTGAACTGTAACACCTCACAAGCCACCAGGGTGCGAAATCATTGAAAACTGGTGAGGGGGAGAAAGTTCGTAACCTACAACCCCCCTCCCCACAAACATATGTGTGAATTATACGATGTGCATATTTGTAATGTTATTAAAAGTAAAAATAAATTACTCAATTAAAATAATTATTGTGATTATTAATTAGAAATTAATTTGTTACTTTCATACATATTGATGTAGATTTGTTAATGATCTCTTGAGACAGAAAGCATTCAACACTCACAACTACACTAATTTGTGTGTGTTTTCAATATTATTCTTAGTAAAGTATATTTGAAATTTAAAGTAACTGCTTATCTTTTCATTGTTATAACAAAAACTCTTTCCCCCAGGAAATTTTTGGTGGTTTTTTTTTGTGGCCAAGATTGTTGGTGGGGGGAAATCCCCCTCTTCCCCTCCAGGATTTCGCACCCTGTGCACAACAATCGAGAAATACAAGAAAAATGGAGCGAAAAGAACAAAACAGATCAGCCTTTCCACGTTTCTTTCCGTATGGGGTAAAGACTCAGCTGGGTTTTGTCTGCCCATGACGTCACACCCGCAGCAGTCGCGAAAAGAGGCGTGTCTGACCCCAGCCTTTCCTTCTAGTAGTCTTGCACTGATGCGCCTTCCGTGCGACAGTAGGTGCGAGTCGATCCTCGACAAAATCTCGCCACTCTCAAAACGTTTCACACACGACAAACAGTCGCATGCACAAGGGAAGAATTTTGTAACACCCACCTTTGGCCCCATATTCCTAAAAAGGGAACCACAACTATTTACCTTATGGCTTCAGTGACAGTAGGTGCATGTTGATCCTTGCCGAAATCATGCCACTTTGTTTGATAACAAAACTTTTCTCATACGACAAATGCCGTTTATGGCTTCCAAGTGACAGCAGATGCACACTCAATGTCCATCAGAACTGCCTCACTTTACTGGGTGACGTAAAATGTTTCTCGTGCGGGTAACTACTAGTGTTGGTCGATATATCGTGATATTGAAAATATATTGACCAGTCAATATCAACTAGACGATATATCATCATGATATTTTGGCGATATATATTGTGGAGACAATATATCGCCGATATCACGATATGAAAAAATATAATTTTGTCTGTGACGATATTTTCTTGATATGTAGCAATATCAAATTTCCGATATTGTCCATCCCTAGTATGTTACAGCTCCCGTCTGGCTGTAAGTGCACATTCTATTTCCCCTCAGGTCTTTGCCATTTTCCTCAATGGTGCAAAATGTTCCCAAATAAGGTGAAAAGTCGTGGGAAACATATTTACATGTGGTTTCATGTAGCTTTTGGTATTATTTCATATCACACACACCATACTTTCCTTTTGCACAAAAGTTTGGAAGGCACGCTCATTACACATCTGTAAATGTGGTAGGCGTGCACACAAAACACAAGTGGTGGACTTTCATGGTATTTTTAGTTTTTAAAACACAAAATGTGTTCATATTCACAAAAGTTTTCATAATTGTGATATTTCGTGATTTCAAATGGATGAAAATGCATTCACAACATGCCACTGCACATACATCAACACTATTTTTTCGTGGTTTTGCAGCAATTAACATTTTTTGGTGTTGTAGTATTAAAAAGAATTCAAGGTCCCTATCCATAAGTTTGCACGAACAACAGACTTAGGCAGCAAGTGACACAAGACGTATGCCCCTTGAGTTTCAGCCAAACAACAACAATGTTTCACGCCATAGTAGTATGATAGCCTGCACCAGGCCTGAACTGATTGTAATATCCTCATACGACAAGGGTCCCTTCAGTATAAAGCAAAAGAGACCAAGGAGACACCATGCACCATATTGAGAAACACATGCAACTTGTCATGACACTTCGGTTTGAAATGTTGCATTTATTTATGAAGGTTTGTTTCTAAGAGACATGTGTCACCTGCCGCTTGAGTCTGAAATGCAACTAAATGAGTGTTCGCCATTTTCTGAATAGATTCATTGTTAGACTTGTGAATATATAACATATTTCCAATAATATTGTCTTCAAAAATTCAATAAGGCACAAGCAGCTGCTGATCACAAAACTTAATTTACAGTTTTTTTTTATTCTCTCACCATTCAAAAGAGTATACCGAAAAAATTTTCACCGCTGGTATATACCGCCGATCTAACATTTTTTTTTGCCGCTCTCCTCAGTTTTTATTTACCATAAATTTGTGTCCCTAGTTATGGGATACACTAATGTACAAAAAAATAGTTAATTGTGTAAGAATTTCAAACTCAAATTTACCTAATCAACTTCAAGATATCTTATCGTGATAATCTTCTGTCTCTTAGATAGTTCTGCAAAGAACACTAAGTAAATGGATTGAGAGAATTTTGTTTTATTTTCAATGCAGCTTTCTTTCCTATTCTCAATAATAATAAAATCTAAACTGCGAAAAACTTGCCTCAGGGCATTAAATACGTATGTATAAATTCAATGGGATTTGGATTAATAAAAGTTGCAATTCACACAGAATTCCCAGTGAGTAGCTACTCTGCTTACATCATGTGCCACCTTGCATACATACAACATATTTATTATTTTTGCATTAAACATAATTTCGTAAGTTTTGTACAGAGGTTGGTTCATTCCTAGACTGATCACCCAGTCTATCCACAGCTTACTAAAAAATGTTGTTACCTTTCCAACAGCAAAGAAATGGTGGCAATCATGAATCTGCACCATATGGTAGCACACCATACAAATTTCCAAAGACTCATAACATCAAAATGAAATCTCAAGTACCAAAACAATACTGAGAAAAAATAAGAGACATACCGGGAAAGTCTGTCCATGTTGTACAGCAACAACTTCTCAACATAAACAAGAGTATCTTAATCTCTATTTGGAAAGAGCACTACCAATCGAATTGCCCTACCTGAAGTTTTCGAACAGCCTCTGCTAGGCAAGTTTTGTGTTCAGGGTCCCACAATTTCTCCTTCCTTTCCTTTTCTATTCTTTCTTTCAGTTTACTAGGATACAAGTCAAAAGCATTTTTCAGTCCTATTTGATACTTCCCACTAGGATTCTTCCAGGAACTGGGAATCTGGAAAACAAATCGGTGTTAAAAAACAAAGAATAGTCTTTTTAACATAACTCATTACATGGGGCAATTGACCCACTGTATGCCCTCGAGAATTACACTGAATTTTTTCTTGATCGACAGATTTCGATGTTTCACATAATATAAATTTTTTTCCAGCATGTGGAAAACACAAATAACAGATATATTTGATTGCCAGTGTAAGTAAGAAAACCTGCCATTAGTAAAAACCAGTTGTAATCACACTAAAATAGTGAAAGAACACATGCAAAAGATCACATCATCAAACTAAGCACTCCTAAGTAATAAGGGCCTCTCCGATGGTACAGTGGTAGCGTCGTCGCCTTGTTATCAAGGGGTCCCGGGTCAGATACCCGGTGGAGGCACATAGTAGTTCGGATCCCACTTTACACTGTAGGTCCAGTCCCAATTTGTCTCACTGTGCATAAAGTGGACTTAAACACCAAATAAATCAATCAATCCATCCTAAGTAATAAAGCCCAGTTTTTGGCATGTACTTACTTTGCTCTAGCTTTCACATCATGTGGCTTCTTCAGGAGATGGACAAGACTAGTTGAGGTTTAAAACATGAGGAAGGTTAAGTTAACCTTTACTCGGCCCATGGGTCACTTGTGACGCTATTTTTGGAAGGGGACGCAAACTTTAGACTTATTTTCAAAGAATGGTTCTTTCTCAACCGAATGAAAGTCATTTCATGTTCCTGGGTGCATTACATTATAGAATATGTGAAAAAACTCCCCATTTTTTATGATATTTTCATTGAAAGTTGGGGGCCACGGTCCACCCAACCCCTCTTATTGGTTTTGACATTTTGATTTCAGCACGGTTGCATGCCCTATTGTTCTAGCTGCAAAACAAAAGTTACCCGAAGTAGATTGGTCAAATAGTCTACGAGTTATAACATTTTTTGTCAAATAAGTGTACAAATTTAAAATTCATGCCACAAGGCCTTGGCGAAACCGAAAAAAATGTTATAACTTGTAGACTATTTGACCAATCTACTTCGGGTAACTTTTGTTTTGCACCTAAAACATCAGGGCATGCAACCAAGCAGGAATCAAAATGCCAAAGGCAATAAGAGGGGTTGGGTGGACCGTAGCCCACAACTTTCAATGAAAAAATCATAAAAATGGGGAGTTTGCCCCTCTTCCCCCACTATTTAGGGAAGGAGAGGTAAACTTTAGCCTTATTTTCAAAGAATGGTCCTATTTTAACCGAATGAAAGCCATTTCATTTATCTGGGTGCATTACATTATCGAATATGTGAAAAAACTCCCCGTTTTTATGATTTTTTTATTGAAAGTTGGGGGCCGCGGCCCACTTAACCCCTCTTATCGGCTTTGGCGTTTTGATTATTTTACGGTTGCATGCCCTGATGTTCTAGCTGCAAAACAAAAGTTACCTGAAGTAGATTGCTCAAATAGTCTGAGATATATAACGTTTTTCTGAAATAGGCGTAAAAATTTAAAAATTGCACGCAAAGGCCGTGGCCGGAGAGGGGTTAAGTTCGAAAACCTGCTCGGCGGTGTAAAGGTTAAAAAGATAAAAGACCATAAAGTGCCCTGTCCCTCCTACCTACTCCATCTTTGGCTGGCAACTCAGGACACTGCATTGTCTCTTTATCTTTTTATCCTCTTTCTATCTTTTTAACATTACCTTCATCATGTTTTAAACCTAGACTAGTCTTGTCCATCTCCTGAGAAAGCCACCTTGTGGTGAAAGCTAGAGAGCAATACGTGTCAAAAACTGGAAATGATGGCATGTGGTGTTAGTTATACCTTAGTGCTCCTATCTGGAAAAAAAAATATGCCAAAACTTGCTATCGGCACCAAACCTAACAGTCCTAACTGAACGATGTAAAACCATAAACACAAATAAATCAAAAACTCCTCACGACAGTTTCACTTCTGTTTTGGTTCCATAACTATCAATCTTTGGTGTTTGATTTACTTTAATGTACAATACATTTATGAACTGCTTGATTGATTTGCTCTATTTTACTTCGCATTTGTGCCACCTTTTGCGAAGATTGGGATGAGTGATGGTATGACAAAATTGATGAATGGACACTCACAAACATCCAAGGCCAGGCTGGGATTCAAACCCGGGACCCCTGGCATCGTAGTGCGATGTGCTAACCACTCTGCCACGGGGGGCAGCATTTATGAAATTGTAGGCAACGTCCCATCTGCTGCTGTTGCAGAATGTGTTAGGTGCTATATACACTTGCACAAAGATTTTGGGTTATTCTGCTTCACACTAAGGGAACACACTAAAGTAACAGACTTACTTCACTTCACAATATCACATTTTCGCAAGCTAAAAACAACTGAAAACATTCATAAACATAATCTTCATAAATCATGCAAAATATTCCACTTTAAAAATTTTGCATAGTTTTTTTTAAAAAAAAAACAAGATAAAAAATAATGGGAAAGTCTAAATTTACCTTAAGTTTTCTTCCCGACAGTCCTGTAATTTCTCCATCCTTGACTTCCACAGCTTTTGACGTGTCAACATCTCCTGCACCACTACAGTCAATTCGTTCTATTACCTTGGGCTTTCCTTCACTTGTTTCCTGAAGATATTTGAAAAAAAAAAGTAAATAAACATAGGCATGTGATCAAGTGGTAATTTAAATTTGTCTCCTAAAAATTTTCTTGATTGCAAATATAGATCATATAATGGAAATGATATGAAAAGAACACAATTCATCATCTTCACTAGATTTGAGGCATTATCGTTAATTTTCACACTGATCAATTTATGATTTGTTGGCCCCAGCAAGTTCATTTCTATTCTTTAAACACATTATGCAACCTAATATTCAAAATTACCACAAATATGAAGCACAGGATGATTCACTCGCTCTCGGTCGCTGATTCTTGCTTATAAAAATCAAAGCTATCGGTCATAATACAGGGTAAATCAACATGATGGAGCTGATTACAGAAATTTCTTCTGTGAAATCTAATAAACATAGGTTATTGTGAGACATGCGCTTCGAAAGGTTAACTTTCAAAGTTTAGTTTCCACGCAGTATTTCCACTTTCTACCGCTAGGAGCGAGCAGAGAGCAGGAAAATGGCGTTGACTGGAGAACAGAGATCTTTCTGTGTGCTTAATTATCATGTGAACAAGTCTGAGATTAGTGTGCAACGGCGAACGAGTGCGCACATGTTTCGTGCGGAGTCCACAGAAGTCCACCTACCGGGCAGCGAGAGAACTTCAACTTCCACAGAAAACTGTCTGGCAGGTTCTGCGGAAACTTTTACAAATGAAACCCTACTGCTTGCAACTAGTTCAAGCCTTAAAAGACCGATTATGCTCTGTGTGTGTCCTTCTGTACTGACTTCCTCGCATTAATGGAAACGGATGGGTTCTCTGAGAGGTTGATTTACAGTGATGAAGCAACTTTTCACCTTTCAGGGAAAGTGAATAGACACAACGTAAGGATTTGGGGAACTGCTAACCCCCATGAATTTGTGGAACATGAACGCGATTCTCCCAAAGTGAATACCTTTAGTGCCATTTCTCATGAAAAGTTTAATGGACCCTTTTTTTTTTTAATTTTATGAACGTACTGTGACAGGACTTGTTTTCCTTGATACGCTGCAACTATGGCTCCTTCCACAGCTTGCAGATGATAGCGCAGATTTCATTCTCCAATTGGATGGTGCCCCTGCGCTTTACAATGGCAGCGTTCGGGACCATCTCAATGGGACATTGGAACAACGTTGGATAGGCTGTGCATCTCCGGAGGATCGACCTCTCCTTCACTGGCCACCTCGTTCCCCTGACTTGACCCATGTGATTTCTTCATGTGGGGTTTTGTCAAGGATCATGTTTATGTACCACCACTTCCAACAACATTGGATGACCTGCGTGCCCGCATCACAGCAGCCATTGCTGATATTGACCGCAACGTGTTACACAAGGTTTGGCAGGAGATAGACTATCGGCTTGATGTGTGAGGTGTTACGAGAGGTGCTCACATAGAACACTTGTGATTTGTTTGAAAAAAACTTTGACAGTTTACCTTTCTTAGCACATGTCTCACAATAACATTTGTTTATTATATTTCACAGAATAAATGTCTGAAATCGGGTCCATCATTTTGACTTACCGTGTATAATGAAATTTGACATACCTTGGGGTATGAGAAGAATAGTGATGTCACTGGAGATGGCACCACAGTCTCTCTAGTGATTGAATGATCATGCACATGCATCTGGGTGATTCTGACGTCAAATGTCAATAGTATGGACATGTGCTTTCAGTCCTGAGTTCTTGGCCCTGCTGTTGTGACGCACCTGATAGTGGTTTGTGTCTGTTCAGGTTCAATTGAAAGTTTGCACTTACAATCAGTGGTTTGTGATTACATTACAGTTGTGAGTCGGTACTGTGCGGAACAGTGTGTGTTTATTGTTCGCACATACTGGGAAACGTGAGTCCATATAGGCATGCCAGCAACAATTTCTGCACAGTTTGGGGTCTGGAAACTGCCTGCAAAGTTTTCCATTCAATGTTTGGTGAAGAAACTGGAAATGTGTGCAGACATGTATTAATGCTAATAGTGACCACTGTCAAAACACTCGCTGTGACGTCAGCATGCTTCTCATACACCAAGGTATGTCCGTAGCATATATCTTTACATTATAACCGAGAGTTAGTGAAACACCCTGTAATTATCAACATTCTCACATGATGCGAGTTTATGTGTGATTCGATTGTCTCAGCATTTCTACATTGCATTATCATTTGTTTGTCCACTTTATGCACAGATAGGTTAATCGGTCGGAACTGGACCTACAGTTTAAAGTGGGATTGGAACCAGTACGAGCCTCCATAGGGCATTGAACCCAGGACTGATCAGAAAATATTTGGAGCGAATTTACAATACCGGAAGATTCTCCAATTTCTTTGAAATTCAGCGTACTCACTAATGTTGGCCTCCTAATCACGAATCTGCAGTTAAAATTTGGCGCTCACGTGTAGAAATTGCAAAATAAGGTAAATTGAGTGGTCCGAGATCAGCACAATTGCTCATTATTTATAGGAAATTTTTCTGTTTCAAATACTAAAAAAACGATATATACACACCCCTGATATTGATACAACCCCACATTTTAACTATGCTTGCCTAACCTAAGGTTACCGTGAATGATTCTTGGGGTTATCCGTCAATGGTGTGTGCACCCACGCATGGTCTTACGACCTCAAATTTTAACTATGTTTGCCTAACCTAACCTTACCAAAATTAGTAAGTATACCGATTCAAACAAATCAGAGATACTTCCGGTATTATAAACATATACCAAATATTCATACTGTATGTATGAGGGGCAGTCTAATAAAAACCGAACACCCGCTACAAAGTGACAATGGAGTTTGTTTTACAAAAGGATGATTCCGTCCGGCAGCATTCCAGGGGATTTTGACTTTATGGCACGTCGCAGATTCTGCAACGTGTCTGCATAGCTTTGCACATTGATTATGGCTCCACGCTCTAGGAAGTCGACAAGCAGAGGGCTCTTGCAGTCGAAGAAGCAGTTCAGTATGACCTTACCGGAACTCGTATGGACAGCCTTGGATTTCTTTGGCGGGGGATTTGGCGGGGGAGAATCGACGTGTTCCCATTGTTGACTTTGCCGTTTGCTCTCGGGCTCAAAATGGTGGCACCACGTTTCGTCCCCTGTGACATTACGTGACAGAAACGCTTACTCTTCCTCGTGGTACCGCTGCAAATGACTCAGACACGCAGTCATTCTGTCAATCTTTTGTCCCTCCGTCAGTTAATGCGGAACCCACTGCGTGCATTTTTCGGAACTGCAGGTGATCTTTGATAATGGCATGGACAGAGCCATGACTAATGTCAACCTGAACACGAATTTCTTCCTCTGGGATTTGTCGGTCTTCCCGGATCAGACCATCAATCCTCGCAATCACATCAGGCGTAATGGCTCGATGGACCGTTCACCGGCACGGATCGTCTTGCAGTGATGTGCGTCCTTCGCGGAATCTCTTCTACCACTCGTTCACACTTGTCAGGGACATGCAATGTTCGCCATACACGCCATAAAAAGTGTGACGATGAATTTCGTGTGTTCCAGCACCCTCAGCCACCAAGAAACGAACCACACATCTCTGCTTTTCTCTGCTTGCCTCCATTTCCAATGCTGGACAAACACACTTTTCACTAAGCTCACCTCCTGAGCAATAACGAAGCAACTGTGTGGACCTGTGCGTTTTCACTATGCATTTCTCCTACCCTACAGATGGCAGTATCGATACATAACAGTGATGCCAACTATTGCGAGGAATGTGTTTTATGGTGGGTGTTCGGTATTCATTTGACTGCCCCTCATATATGAATAGGCTATAAACTTAAATTGGAGCAGAAGATTGCCCCAACTGAAATTAAATCAATTTTGAAATTGTAATTATAAACTTGTAAATGTCAAAATTCACTTTTTGTTGTGAATATCACACTACATTTTGATTAAAATTTCAGTAACTGCCAAACATCTGAAATTCCTATATTTTCTTCTTTTTCACATTGATACTTACATAATCTGCATTGCTAAGGATTCTTGAAGGTGGCATTTCGTTTTTTTCACGACAATAATTTCAATTTTCACCATATCGAGTAATTATTGTTTGTTCGTTTTTGGGTTGCATTACACACAATATGGCAGGCAAATCTTGACTAGTGTTGTCGATGATCAGTGGCTGTGCAGTGTTTCCAACCTTCTTAACTGAAAAATACCACATTTTGTATTTTTTTCCGGGCTCAAAAACTGCACAAACCATGGTTCACGTAGTAGAAGGACATCAAGGGAACAGCTTTCGTGCATCGGAGAGACATTAACGTTGAAAAATACATGATTTACCGGCAAAATAAATTAAGTGAGGGGAAAAAACCCTTCCGACACCTTTGTAAAGTATACAGAAACTCATTTCAGTAAGTACTTTCTCCTGTAAAATTGAAGAAATATGTTTGACGGGTAAGAAAATTTGGTATGACTTAGATGATCTGACCCCTCTCTGATGTTCTTCAAATTTGGCATACTTACTAATTGAAGCCAGCTAATGACGAATCTGAAGTTAAAATTTGTAGGAAAGGTCTAGAAATTGAAAAATACTTGCGAACGTGTGGTTAGGTTAGTTTCGGTTAGGTTAGGAAAACATAGTTAATATTTCGTGTCGTGGTAGTATCAGGATCTAGAAATTGCAAAATAATTGCGAACCATTGACGCTAGCCCAACGAACCATTGATGTGTGGTTAGGTTAGGCAAACATAGTTAAAATTTGGTGTCGTGGTAGTATCAGGAATATATATATATATATATATATATTTCCATGTGAAATAAACAACTTTTAACTTCAGATTGATGATTAGGCTTATTTTTCCTTCTTTCTTTCTTTTAAGGCGAGAGGGGAAAAGAGAAGGGCGAGAGGGAAAAAGAGATAAGGGGAGAGGGAAAAGAAGAGAGAGAGAGAGATAGGAGGAGGAAAGAAAGAGAGAGGCCTCAATTAGTGAGTATGCCAAATATGAAGAAAATTGGAGAGGTGTCCGGTCATCTTAAGTCGTTCCGAAAATTTTACCAAATTTTGGACTTATCATAGGGTCAAATGCATAATTATGTTAAACTATCAACATCAAACAAAATAAATGCTAGTGTTTTGATTAATAATTTTGATTCTTCATCCTAAATTCTAGTCTCTAGAATGTTATCTGTGGGCACACAAAACTTCTTGGCAAATTCAATTTCCTACCTCTGTATTCTGGCTTATTTTGGGTGGAAAACAAAGGACGGAAGAGTTAAAAATGTGGTAGAAGTACCATTTTAGTATTTGCCTGGAGTGACTGAAGAAAACAGGCTGTGGGTTTGAACCTGCGACCTATCGAGTATGAATCAGTCACCTACCCTAAGAGGGCATCGTTGTAATAGAGGATACATTAGATTTGTTATTTTGCTACAAGTTTCTACCGAAGTCTGAGAAAACTTCAGGCACACAACCACCACAACATGTAGGAAGTTTTGTTTTTAGGAAACACGAGTATTAATAAAAAAAAAAGTTGAGTTTTCCAAGGAGTGGAAAATCGTGAATATTTATACACCTTTATTTTTACACTCGAGTTCGTTATAAACCCCTGGCCTGACAAAGCAAAATCCTTCACGAGCATGGATTACATTGGAATGAAATTTATGGAATGACACATTGGTTTTTTACCTGCAGTCCTGGTGCACCGGGATCAACTCCTGAATCAAATATTGCTATTACGATACCTCTTCCATCATATTCAGGATATTTGTTGAGAAATGAAGTAACCCCAGTCTCCCGCTTTGGTAAAAGTCCTCCCACTGGAAATTCAATTTCCAACACACCTGCCATGTTAGGCCTGTCACGACACGAAGAAGGGAGAGGTAACTTCAAGACCCTGCACCCTCCTGATAATAATGAGTAATTCTACATGAGATGGAAGAATCATGCGACGACAAAGGGGTGCGCTGCTTAAGACAAAACGCACTTATAGAACAAATGCCTTAATGATGCTGTGCCCGATTAGCCTATCTATGCATAAAGTTGACATGAAAATTCAAGAAATCAATTATTTAACATTAGGAACGCAATAGGTGAAAGTGGGGGCAAGCATCAAGAACTAAGCAAGGAGTGCTTTCTTGGAATATTTTGAGGCAGTCTTTGGCAACGCTGTTTGTTCGAATCGAATTAATGCTTCTGCTGTTGTGAATTGAAGAATACACGAAAGCAGATAATTATTTTGTGAGTGTTATCCTTATAATATATATCAAAGACAAAAAAATATTGAAGTCGCTTAATGAAATATAACGTGTGATGCAGAAAATGAATCATGGGACGGGTCCTTTTAATGTATTTCAGTAATCCGTAATAGCTGTGTTTATGTGTAGTGCATCAGATATTTGAGAATAACAGAATTAATGAAGAGTTTTAAATTTTTATGACCCTTTTTGGCTGATGACAATAAGATAATACTACAGATATGTGTATCAGAAGATTTTTTTCTGGGAATCTAAGTAATAAAAGGTGACAGCATTGTAATGTAACGGAACCATTTTACTTGACGCTTCAGTGAACTTCTGTAAAAGACACTACTTCCAAGATTTCAAGGTAAATCCAATTTGTCTAAATGCCCTTTTTGAAAAAGGACTGTCTTTTAAAACCGCGATTACCGCTTCACTTAAAAGCCTCCCAAATTTTGAATTATCAGAAGCGGAACGAGAATATTTATTTACAAGTTTTGTAGGAGTATAGGAAGCCCTTTAGAATTCTGGAAACGATTTTGGAGGTTGAATAAACTAATTAGCACAGTTGAAATTTTGGTAAATGTCTGTTATATCGGAGACACATTTCTAACGCAGGTAAGAGTCTAGTTTACGTCCTTTTCATAAGGAATACGTGTCATATATCGTTGGAAAGGTTATTGTATAAGGAATTCAACAAACTAAATCCCAAGGCGAGGAAAAATTTTCTGGAGGAGAAAATCGAGAAAACCCGATGTTGTCCGGATATACGTGATTGAACGTACTGAGGACATTTTTCGATGATGAAGCACATATTTAGGGGTGAAATGAGTGCTAATGGAACCTAACCTAACAGGCCTAACCTAACCTCGTAGGCATACCTCGTTCCCGTGAATGGTTAGTGACAGAAAGTGTAAAAAGAAAAACTTACTTACCCTACGGATGCCGGAGCGCCGGCTGTCTCCTAGGACGGTTTTGTAAATATGCAAGAAGGAGTGGGCAAAAAAGACTTAAACGGGCAAGAAGGATGTAAACTAGACTCTAGCCCTAACGCAAATTTTCAGTTTCAAATGGTTCGTACTTACCAATTGTGTATTGCGGAGCCTATTTCAAGGTGCCATTATGCTTTTTACACGAAAATAACTTCGATTTTTCACATTACGAGTAATTCTTTTGGGTCCTTTCTTCTGTTGCGGAACCTAGAATAATTCGCGCACAGCTGTGGATCATCACGTGTCGTGCTTGTGTTTTGTCGATTTGGAGTGGGCATGCAGTTTTGCAACCTTCTTAACCGAAAAATACCTACTTTCGTGTTCATTATGTCATCACAAACCACTGACGGATAGCTCCAAAAACCATTCCCGATAACTCCAAAAACCATTCCCGATAGCCCCAAAAACCATTCACGATAGCCCCAAAAACCATTCACGATAGCCTCAGAAACCATTTACGATAGCCCCAAAAACCATTCACGGTAGCCCCACGAACCATTTCCGGCAAGGTTAGGTTAGGTAAGGTAAGCATAGTTAAAAAAATAAAAATGAAAAAATTCTGGTAAAAAAAAGGAACGTTTCTTTCGACACTCGTGCCATCTGCAGGTTCATAATGGAAACAACGGCATAATGTTGTCGCTTCGCACAAAAGTCTACTTTATTACATCAAAAGTGCTTATTTTCTGTTGTGCAGCATTCCATAGTGACAAAATACCTCCACGAAGTTTGATAAATGCAACAGAAACTCATTTCCGTAAGTAGTTTCCCCTGTAAATTTGAAGAAAAGTGTCTCCGATATAACAGACATTTACCGAAATTTTAACTAAATAGCTATTATTTACTGGAAAAATTATGATTTGAAAAGTAAGTTTGTCATATATCGTTGGAAAGCTTATTTTATAAGGAATTCAACAACGTAAATCCCAAAGCGAGGAAAAATTTCCTGGAGGAGTAAATCGAGAAGAACTGATGTTGTCCGGATATGTGTAATTGAACGTACTGAGGATTTTTTTCGATGATGAAGCACATATTTAGGGGTGAAATGAGTGCTAATAAAACCTAACCTAACATGCCTAACCCAACCTCGTAGGCATACCTCATCCCCGTGAATGGTTAGTGGGGCTGTCGTGAACAGAAAGTGTAAAAAGAAAAAGGTACTTACCCGAAGAGATGCCGGCTGCCGCACCGCGAAAAAGAAACAATCACCATGCAGATAAGGACGTAAAGTAGACTCTAGCCGTTCTCGAGAATTTTCATGCAAGTCCCAGAGGGGATTTTGTACTTCAGACTGGATATTAATCAGCTGTTGGAAGCATTTAGGCAAGCTATTTTAATGCTAAGAGCCTTAAACCTGACCCACCTAACCTAACAATGAAGGGTATGACTGAAGATGACCGGACCCCTCTCCGATTTTCTTCATATTTGGCATACTTACTAATTGAGGCCTGTTAATGACTAATCTGTAGTTAAAATTTATCGGAAACATCTAGAAATTGCAAAATAATTGCGAACCATTGACACTAGCCCCACGAATCATTGACGTGTGGTTAGGTTAGGCAAACATAGTTAAAATTTGGTGTCGTGGTAGTATCAGGATTATATAGCTATATTTGCTTGTGAAACAAAAAAATTCGCAAAAATCGACTGTTTCACACAAGTAACACACTTTTGATAATGCTTTTCATGCATCAGCGTATGCTTTTATACTCAAGTTTTTTTTAAAGAAAAATGACACCACAATGTACTTCATAATTTTATGAAATAGTTCATTATGAATATTTTAATCCAATCTCGTGTCTAGAATCGTAAATTTTATTTGTAAATTATCACACACATGATGCTTTGTGTCCATCCCTAGACAGAACATACAAATCGTATCCACGCTTTTCTCAGTATTTGGATGTATGACCTCTAGAGAAGGATTCTGTTGCATAGATGGTAGCATATGTCATGAGAACTTAGAATATAGTAATTTATATGTGTGCTGAGTTAGAATATACAGCAATGTATATTATTTTTACAATTTTGTTATTATTTCTTTGACTTTGTCTCTTTGCAGAGCATGGAGTTACTTTGTACAGTACAGAACTATGCTTGGGGAAAGATAGGAGAAGAGAGTGAAGTGGCACAACTTGTAAATAACATTGATGCAGGAATTACCATAGACCCTAAGAAACCATACGCTGAGCTGTGGATGGGTGTGCACCCGAGTGGTCCTTCAATCATTCGGGTTACTAATGAGAAGTTGTCAGAGTGGATTCAGATTAATCAACAAAGTATTGGAGATAAAGTTCGGAAACAGTTTGGAGTGCAGTTGCCTTATTTGTTTAAGGTTTTGTCTGTCAACAAAGCTTTGTCCATTCAGGCTCACCCAACTAAGGTATGTTGTTCATTGTTTATTCAAGAGATTGAACATTTTGCACTGTTAATGGCAGTATTTGGAGTATTAATTGTTTGATATAGGGATGTGACAAAGCTGAAAATTTACCGATGCCGATGTACTCACCGATAATTTTTTGAACCTATTCAGATAGGCCTACACAAGATTATTCAACTGAAATGGAATGTTATTTTCAGCATGACAAAAATAAATTTGCTATGTACATTTGTACTTCATATCATATGTATATACATATATATTCTCAAGAGATGTAACATTAGTATACAAGCAGTTCTTTGAAATGCAAAATGAATTCCTCTTCTTAATGTTGTAAATTTAATGGTGGCAGACTCAACTTGGAAGCACTTCTGGAAGTAACCTACTTCTCTTATTGCAAATTTGTCTAGAAACACTGAACACTCGTTCACTGAATACTGATGGAGCAGGTATACCCAAGTATTTTCTCACCACTTGCTTCAGGTTTGGATAATCACTTTTGAATTTCCAGTATAACAGTGGATCTTGGTCACGTGGACTAGTTGGTTCAGCAATGTACTGTTTTATTTCTGATTTTGAGGTAGGTTGATCCTCTGAATGAGAGTTTGCAATAATTTTATTACAAAAACTCTACAATGATAAAGAATCATAACCTAATTTTCAATAAATTTATAAAGCTTAGAAGGTAAAACTCTAGTATTATCTGTACCGGTGTAAATATCGGATTTTTGTTGATGCGGATATGTCAATTTCAGCCGATTTTCATACATCTGTAATCGGCTTCGGCTCATCCCTATTATGATATTGTTTATTTATGTCAAAAACATATGACAATCTTGTGTCAAATATTAAATATGTTTTTGTATGTGTCGCTGCCTTGGTGGCCGACCATATTTACTGGTAGACTCACAGCCTTGCTTCCGATGATTCCAAGTTCGAGTCCTAGCTTAGTCATGGGTGTTTTTTTTGTGAATATCCCCAGGTCATTGTCTGAGTCAGATTTTGTTAAATTTCAATGTTATATGTAGCACAAAATTTATTCCAAGATGTGGAAACCAAAAATGACACTGCAGAAGTGAAATCTCTTATAACCCTGAGTACTTTCACTGTAATTTTAAAGGGAAAGGTAAAAGAAAGTAGAAATGCTAATGGCATCAAAGCTAACTGATGTAAAAAAAAAACATAAAGTCAGTAACACTATTGCATATTTTGTAATCAAATAAAACTGTTGCATCTGAAAGGAAAGCATGATCAAGAAATATGCGTTTATTGCGACAAGGTTGCAGTAGCCAAATGTACACACAAGTGAATGTGTCAATATCCTGCTACCTTTCTCCATTTTTACCTACCAATAGCATTGCATGCACACGTACACAGGCAAATAAAAAGTAATTTGGTAATTAGAAATCTGAACCTAACAAAAATGTAATATTACTATCTGCACCAAAATCATGCTCATGCATGAATAATAGCAGCACCACAAGCAGAATGCATGACACTGCTGCCACATGTAATTTGCTTTGTAATAAATTTCCTATTCTTCCATAAGTAGTGAACTTAAGTACAATAACATTTTCTTAAGCGGCATGCAAAATTTTCCACTTACAGGAGGGTCAATAGCACCAGTGTTCCTTCATCAATTTCGGACATGCAAGGGTGACCTTCTGAGAAGGCATCCAAAAGTTAAGCTCATTTCCACGTAGCACAGCCCTGTAGCTGCAGTTTTGCTGGGTTCATCAATATTGAATGCATAATATGTATAATGCAGGAAAATGTAAATCCAGGGAACGTAAATGTGAGATTCCAGTGTATTTTCACATGATTTTTTTTTTAAAAAAAATATTTTTCAAGTGTGTTAAGTAGCTAATCTTCAATCGTAGAATAGGTTGTACTATTCACATTTAAATGTTATAAGGTTCCCACTGATCCAGAAAGCTAGAAATTATGATTGGAAAATTGAAGGAATTTTGCCATGATATTAGAAATCTTGGAAGTGTCGTGAAGATTGCTTGAAAGTTGCTTGCATTTTCCAGGATTCAATATTGATTTTTTTTTTACTTCTTGAAGTTGCTGCTTGATACCAGATATTCTGTATAAGAATAATTATAATATATTTATTTTTGAATAGCAATGAATAAACTCAATTCCTTGGAGTTGCATGTTTTTCGAACACTTAAAAATTATTTATTACTAAGTTAAAGCATTGCAGATTGGTTTAGAAATGTATAAATCTACTTTGACAACCAGAAAAAGTCAAGACATTTCTTTTCCAATATGAGTGGAGGACCTTGCACAAGCGAAACATTGAAAAACTGTCTTGAAATATGTTTTAAAATGTATGGAGAAACATGGAGTTTTTTTTTTCTTTGGAAAATAATAGAATTTTGTGAAATGACAGTTGCACCATAAGAAATCAATCATATGCGGTGTGTCGTGCAAATCCTAATGAAATGTTGAATGTCTAAGGTATGCTTTCAAATAATATGCAACGAGACATTCTGTGTACCGTGTTACACTCAAGTGTAAAAACTCCCCTTCAGGTTAAATTATCCTTGATATATTCACTGTATTGAAGACAGGTTCACAGACATTGGATATGTAATAATATCTTTTTCAATCTTACGTAAAATTCCCCAAACATGGGATCATAGCATTAGTTCAAATGTAGCCAGATGCTCTGTGCAGAAAAGTATGTGATCTTACCTGCATTAAAATCCAGATACAAATACAATACACAACATAGGGCAACAAATAAGAGGCCACAAAAGGAAATGCTAGTTAGCTCTTATCATAGCACTTTTTCTAAAGTGTGAAAATGTTATGTTAATTTTAAAAAAAACAGACGTGTGTGTGTGTGTGTGTGTATGTGTCTCTCTCTCTCTCTCTCTCTCTCTCTCTCTCTCTCTCTCTCTCTCTTTCTCTCTTTCTCTCTGTCCTACTTTCCCTCACTCTTTTTTTCTGTTGTTCATTCTTCTTCTTCTTCATTTGTGAGTATTTTAAAATAGCTGTTTGTTTTTATTAACAGGAACATGCTGAAAAACTTCATACAGAGCATCCAGAACTCTACAAAGACCCCAACCATAAACCAGAGATGGCCATTGCTCTAACGCCTTTTGAAGCACTTTGCGGTTTCAGACCAATAGATGAAATCAAGAGAAATCTAGAAGGTATTATACATAATTTGAAGTGTACTCCAACTACAAATTGCTTTTTATTGAGCCATATTAAGTACAGATATGCCATTTTAGTGAATTTATCTGTGGATGTGATATTTTATGTGCAACTTTTCATACTTGATAATAATCAATTTTACTACATACATTTTAGGAATTTTTCACACTTATGTTTTGAGTATTATTTATTTACATTAAATGTTTTGAATTTAATTTCTACTGGTTTTGGTAAAGTGCTAGAGAACAATAAAGGGAAATGGTATTCAATACTGGAACGATAAAATGATGAGAAAAATTATAAATGTTTCCTTTTCAACATACAGTGTGTTTCAAAAGTCCTGCAGGATTCTAAAATCCTTTAACTTTTAAAGTAATAGGTTTATTACAACGAAATATTGTTTTATACACAGAGGAAACTTTAAAATTAATGTTTGATGTGGTTTGGTTCATCACCAGATCTCCAGCTGGGCACCATTCATGTCCAAACACACTTGCAATCTTCGTTTGAATCCGAGAATTGTATTCTGACTGTGCTTGTACAGAATATTCTGAATCACATAATGTCTCTTGAACTTCAGATCATCAAGATATGTTGGTTTCTGTCTTGACACTTCCCCACAGCCAGTAAGGTGGTAGAACAGCCACAGGCTGAACCTCGCCCTTTAATAAAGGAAAATTGAAATTGAAATTGAAATTGAAATCGCAAGGCACAAGATCTGGTGACCTTGCGGGCTAAGGTGTGGGTCCTCTACGGTCAATCCATCTCTTCCCAAATTGACTACCAAGAAACTCACGAACTTCAAGGGCAAAGTTTGTGTTGGGGAAAGGGGGGGGGGTTAACATCTTGCTGGGAGTGGACCTCATTAATGATGCCTAACCTGTGAAGTTCCAAAACAAGGAATGTCTGTAACGTGTTCAAGTAGCTGCCACCGTTCACCGTGTTGTCCTCGAAGAAGAATGGATCAATGAGGTGGTCCATGGAAACAGCGCACCACACATTGAACTTGGGGCTATCCTTCTTCTCATGTGGATTCTCAGCCCCCCCGAATTCGGCAATTGTGTCTATTCACTGTTTCCGAAACATTGAACGTGGCCTCAACAGAGCAAAGAGTGAGACACTGAAGGGCATCACCATTTAATCGGTTTAACATTAATTCACAAAATTTCTTCCTCATGTCACAGTCCTCTTCTATCTGATCGTGCACAAGTCTTATAAACTTGTAGGGTCTGGTTTTCACTTTCTTACATAAGATACTGTGTAACGTAGACCTTGCCACTCCCAGTTCCAAGGATCTTCATTGAAGAGATTTCATTGGACTCTGTTGCACGCTCTCCTGCACCACCACATCGTCACTCGTCTTGGACTCCCACTACGTGGCAAATCTGCTACACTTCCCGTAGCATTAAACTTCTTGTACCATCTCTGGATACTTGTCTCTGCTGGAGGTGTTTTTCCAAATGTTGTTTGGGACCTTCTCTTCCCCAGAACATAAGAATTTAACTCTGCAAACCATAACACGCACTGAGCTTTTTCCTGCATCAACACCTTTTTGGAATCACTTGTACACACGTCATTCAGCAGTGTGGGCAGAACAAATTTTAAATTTTCCTCTGTGTAAAAATACAATATTTCGTTGTAATAAACCTATTACTTTAAAGTGCTGCGGTACTTTTGAAACACACAGTATATTTTTCTTTAAATTTATGGTTGATACAAGCAAGTAAACATGATTTTTAATCTAACATTTTCAGGAAAACACCCACTATCTCCATCAGACATTTATTTGAAATTTGGTCAATATTACAATTATAATAATGGTAAAAGTTAAACAAACAGAAACAGTTAAAGAATAAATCTTGACATATGAGCTATCATTACATTGTTGGAGCAATAACTGCATCAACACTGAAATTAGGAATAATTTTATCGTATTAAAGTCGAAAGTAATCTGTTGAGATTCCTGGTAAACTTTAATTATAAATCCTAAATATCATCAGGCAATTCAAATTATTTTCTTTCTTTGCAAAATCATTATCATTATTTAATTTCTTCCATTGTTCTTCTTGTAATCAACAAAGACTCCCACACTGTTAAGCTTTTTTGCCTGTAACTATGAATTAAGAGAAATATTCTACAATCCAGCCAATACATATATACACAACAAGAATTATAGTACAGTTTATAATGTCCAAAAGTAATTGTGATATAAGTTTTAGAAGTACTGTTATTGATTATCCTAATACATGTTTTTTTTTCAACTGTTTTATATTGCTGATGCTCTCCTTAAATGATCATAACTATTCCAAAGAAATACTTTCTCTGTGATGATGCTGCTAAAGGTCATGGGTATAAGTTGCAGCTTGTGTTGGCATGAATGTTCTTTATAGTGTCCATTCATCACTTTCATCTGTTCATAATTTTGGCTCATCGTCATAATTTGCCAAAAGTAGCAGAAAAGTGACATAATTTAAGATGCAGTAAAACTTCTTCCAGTGAACATCATTGAATGATGGGCATTTTTAACTGCCCAGTAGAAATACAAAGGTATGTGTGGGGAAGTTATTTCACAATAACAGATGTAGACACTGAAACCTATAGCACAGTACAGATTTAGATCATCAAAGTAATGGGCAGAGGGTGGGTTGGGGAAATGGGGGGGGAGATACAGTCCTGTTCACATAAAGTGGAAAATTTATAGGGTTGAACAGTTGTATGTGTCACTATCTGAACAGAGGTGTACATTAGAAAGAACAATATAAAATTTGTATGCATTATAAATTTGGTTCCTCACACTTAGAAGAAATGTGTATATTCAAGAAATTAACACGCTTTGACATGTCATGTGTGTAAGTTTGATTCATAAAGCATTTAAATACATACAACCATTTTATTACACAAATTGAAGGGGTACCTTCCACATAGGCACCCAAAAGTCAACCTCACTTCCACGTAGTACACCCTGGACTGAAGACTAACAAGGCTCTGGTGACTGGCCCTATGGCCAGTATAATTTTGTGTGTTGTGTCCTGTTTTTTGTCCTTGTGTGTGCTGAGTGCCCGTTTACAGCCTCAGCTTTTAACAGAAGTCAGAAAATTTTAAGTTTCTTAGTTATGCAACATTAGAGTTGTTATTTATAATGATAAGGGGCTGGCCCCCGTATAATGTGACGGGTGCAAAATAGCCTAAGTGCTGATGCACCCAAAATTTTAAATTCAAATTTATTACACAAATTCCGTAACTTTTTCCAACTAGTGAACACTTCTCGTCCCTTGTAGAGAGTCCACTGTAAGAAGCCTTAATAAAATCATTATATATGTTTTTTAATTTGCTGCTTTGCAAAATTAAGGCCTATCTTATTACCACTTCCACTCCCGTTTCTTAAAATTTCCACAAGCTCACTTTGTACTTGCTTCCTAAATTTTGTGTGAAAGTATTCTAATTCAGGATTCCAAAAATTGATGGCAAAGCTAATTTACAAAGCAGAAATGCCAATGGATATGTAAGATGTAATTGTATTATTTTAATTTTTAACATGAACTTGGACTAATAAAAACTGTACTAGGCATAGCCAATGGCATAGTGGAAATGCTGTCACCTTGTAATGAAAGGGACCTGACTTCAATACAACTTCAAAACTGTATGTTCAGTCGTGATTACCCTACCTGTGCAAGAAGTAGATATAAAAAGACAATTTGAAAATTGGAGTTTTCTTTGTAGTGGCTAAATGTTTCTAATACTCAATGTTTTGACACGTTTCACATGGCTTTTATCAAAAGTTACTTAAGTACGGTTGTTATTAGTCCTCCTATGAATGTGATTATACCAGTGATTGCCAAACAGCAGTAGTTAATGCGGATATTTTCAGTGGCTTGGCAACACACTGTAAATGTTGGCAATGATCTCGATGAGAACTTTTGCATCATCGGGTGTTCATGCAATCCCCTCCCCTACATAGGTGGAGGACAGCCAGGTAAATATTTAGAGAAACCTTATTATCAATAATTCTCCTATTTACCAAAACCATACTCATTATGACTAAGTTCCAGGAAATTTGTTTAGAGTACCAGTCAGCAAAGCTGAAAGGAAAGAGACCTTATGCACCGGTCATATTCATTCTTCCATGTTGATATTGATATATTAGAAACTGCAGTAGCTACAGAGACAAATTGTGATTGACTGTTAGAGCTATCAAATAGTAACTCAAGGCAAACTAAATTAACTCGATATACCGGTCTGTCTATGAGAGAGAACAGTCAATCTAATGTGATTAGTTTATGTCTCAAGATGCTATTAAATGTTAAAATATATTAATTTTGATGCAAATAAAGGATTAACACATAGTTGGTATTGCTCGATTTGTCTATTGAAAGGAAAATTTCGTAATGTTTTTATGAACCACAAAAAGTGTCATAAATAATTCATGGCCTTCCCGATGGTGTAGTCGTAATGTCATGCCTTGTAATCAAGAGCCGTTGATTCAATACCTGGTGGAGGCACATAGTGGTTTGGATCCCACTTTAAACTGTAGGTCAAGTCCCGATTAGCTTTACTGTGCATAAAGTGGACTTTAAACATGAACTCAATCATAAATCATGGCTCCAGGAGTTTTGTGATATCTGTACCATGCGGTAAGTCTGCAAGCATTTAACAAGAAGTCATTGACGTAAAATTCAAACGTATATTTCACGTGTGCTAGTTCTATTTAGAGCAAAATGGAGGCATATATCCTAAATGTAATATACTATTTCCAGGTTTGCCTGAACTTGCTGCCATTGTAGGTGAAGAGTCTGTGAGCCAACTTTTGAGTAGCAAAGAATCTGGGCTCCCAAGCTCACTCAAGAAGTGCTTTTCGGCTGTGATGACATGTTCAGAAGATAAAGTGAAATTACAACTGCAGTTATTATTAAAAAGGCTGTCAATTATGGGTAAGCATTATTTTCTAGATATGCAGATAAAGTAATTTTTAGAGCCACATATTTATTGGTACAAAAACTTGGCTGATGAATAAAAACCTAAATTTTAATTTAAATAAAGCTATATTTATTACACAAAATTAACATTTTACTTCTAATAGCACATTTATATAATAGTTATCAGTAGGGCTCGGAAGTTGAAGACCTTTAAATTGCCAAAAAGAGACCTAAAATATCAAAAAAGGACCTAAAAGTGGAAAAAAGGACGTATAAATGTGATCCAAATTAATTAATAACTTCAGTTTTAATTACATATTTAATGAGTAAAAAAATACAAAATTCTGGTGGTATGGAACACGCAGTGCGAAAAAACTGAAAGCTTCAAAACAAGAGAAAGTTGCCACTTACAGCGCGACCTTCCAGACAAGTTACGGTTAAAGGACCTTGTACCGTACCTGCTTCAGTCATCCAAAAATGTTTCTCTCTCGTTTCAGGGATGGTTCAAATATATTTCTTTCTTTCTTTTTTTTTTAAATTTCTTTACTACAGAAAGGATGTTTAAGAGGTGATGAACTAATGATGATTCAAATTGAGAATGGGGTGTAAGGGGTGCTCCTTCCACGTAGTGCACCCAATAGTCAACCTCACTTCCACATAGTACACCCTGGACTGCAGACTAACGAGGCTCTGGCGACTGGCCCCATGGCCAGTATAATTTTGTTTGTGTTGTCCTGTGTTTTGTCCTTATTCGTGCTGAGTGCCCCTTTACAGCCTCAGCTTTTAACAGAAGTCAGAACATTTTAAATTTTTTAGTTATGCAACGTTAGAGTTGTTATTTGTAATGATAAGGGGCTGGCCCCCGTATAATGTGACGGGAGCAAAATAGCCTAAGTGCTGACGCTCCCAAAAATTTTAAATTCAAATCAAAATCAAATTGAGAATGGGCAGTAAAAACATAGTCGAAAGAAGGTGAAATTGCAAAAAAAAAAGGTGTTAATCGCGAAGATAAGAAGGCATTTTTGATTTTATAGCATGTTTGCAACTTACTTCTTCAATCAAATCGCAAGCTCCATAGTGATCAGAGTAGACGCCGTCACTGTATTTTGCAGCTAAAGACCTAAAAATAGACTAAAAAAGGACCAATAAGCCAAAAAATGCCAAAAAGGCTAAAAAGAACAAATAAAACCCACCTTTTTCTTGCCTACAATGACCGAAAATGAACATATATTAGACCGAAAATGAACATATATTATGTTGGGCCTCATCTTCGAACACCAGGCGAAAAAAAGGATTTTTCCTCAACTTCCGAGCCCTAGTTATCAGTTATCAGAGTATTAAGTTTATACCTGTGTAATGGAGTCCATTTTGGCTCCTCAAATATATACAGTAGAATTAATCAATTTTCCATGATTGCATAACTCACAGGATAATTCAGACACCAGAAGGTGTCACATCAATTAATAAACCCTAAATTTCATATTTAAGAGTTTATTTCGCATTTTGCAGTTCATTTCGTGAGAAAACATGGTTATGAAATGCACCTTACACCTTTCGAAAACTTGAAAAATTGACGCTACAATATGTTATTTCACACATTTTCTGTTTTTTGTTAAAAACTAAATGTGCATGCCGCTACTAATTTTCATATATTGTGTATGGGAAAAACATGTATTACTTTGTATTATATTCAGACAGACTTAGGGCCTCCCCTTTAGTGTAGTGTCCCTGTCCCAGGTTCAAGACCTGGTAGAGCCATATTTTAATGTGCTTCAAATTCCACTTTAAACTGCATGTCCGTCTCCAATTAGCCTCTTGGACACTGTTACGAGAAACAGCTTATGACATTTTTCCCAATGAACCTTTTTTATGAGAAAAAAAAAGGTCCACCAGAATGTTGTATCACATATTATTTACTAAAATTGAGAATAAATTTTTAATGTCAATTTGTAATGAGAAACTTTCATGTACTGTATACTTTAGAAGAAATCATAATTTTTTGGTAGAGCTGAACACCAGAATGAAAACAAAATTGACTAAAATTGTTATGGATCAGCTTTAGAACTTAGAATTAGTTTTCCTGAAAACATCTAAAACAAGTCTTATTCTTTTTTCAAGTTTTGATTGGGATGCTTAATAATAATTAATTGCTGAAGCAAGCAAGAGCTGTTCTTTTGGAACTTATAATTTACAGTAGCAAAATATTCAAAATCATAGCTAAAAGTAACTTAACACCATAAAATTTGCACCCTACTTGCTATATTATTGTTTATTGTGTCATATTCATTGTAATTCTTTTTTATGTTCAATTCAATATGTTCCAGATTATCCATAGTTTCATTTACCCTAGATGGGTGCAGTCTCATCAAATTAGTATAAACAAATTTTTAGTGTATGCGTCAGTGATAACATTTCCTCTTCCATATGAAGTGACCCCAGATAGGGTTTAAATGTTAGTAATTTTTACATATGAATTGTTTATCATTCTGGGAACAAAATTGTTTAATTTTTTTTGTGTAATAATTAGGGTTCGGGACTTTATAACATATATTTTATTTGGCATCAGATTGAATAAAGGGGCGAGATCTTTACGTATCTGATGAAAATCAACCAAAATAGACAAACTTAATCATGCATATTTTGACATATTTTTCAAATTTAGTGTTCTTACAACATATTTCTGCAATATTTTCGTAATAAGACATATTTCTCTATAATTTCGTAATTGTCTTGCATATAATCAGTTATTTTATAATTTATTCTTCATACCTTTAGCACAACGAATAGCTTATATTATCGATGGTAGGATAAGGAAATTGTGGACAAAGAAATTAAAAGCAGATGCCTTCTTTCCTTACCAACTAGTACAGATCAATAATACTCCCCTTTTTTATCCCACCAACAACTGTGCGAACATTATTGAGGAAAGATATTCACCATCATTGTTGTGCATTCATGAGAATCACCGTAAACAAGTTTCAATTGTTCTCATTTCCTTACCTTTTTTCCGCTTCTCACAACAATCAGTCAAAAGTAAAAATAACATTCGGTATATGTCAGCCCCTACTCTATCGGCATTCGAGTATAGAACTTTCAAGATCACTTGTCATTTGAGCCACCCACGTATCAGTGTGTGTACTCTGTCTCTGCTATCTTTAGAACAGGCAAAAGAAACCAAGTCTCTGCCCAAGTACTGATGTGAGATGGCTCCACCAGACAGTTTCCACAATGGTGTAAAACTGACATAATAGTAAATGAAAGTTAGGATAATTGCACACTATTTTCAGTATTTTCCCACTACGTTCTTTTAGTTAAAGGGATTCTGACTTCAATTAATACTCCATCTCCACCCTAGTCGATCTTCCCTGCAAGATACTGACTTTCCGTGTAATGAGAAATTTGAAAGTACTGTTGTGCATATTTTTGGCTTTACTGGGAATATTTCTTCATTTTTCTGACATTTTTCAATGTTTGACATATTTTTAAATTTTTATGACATAATTCAATACATATTTCACAGTTTTATAGGACATAAAGTCCCGGGCCCTAGTAATAATCATGCCACCCTTTCCTTATCTTTGTGGAAATGATAGTGTTAAATATGAGCATGCAGAGTACTACTAAGGATGGGACCAATTAATCGATACTCTATTGATATTGGCCAATATAGCCATATTGGTGTATCGGTAAAATTGCCGATAATTTTACTAGTCCAATATATCTATAAATATCTTATAATTTAGTGCAATATTTTGTCATTCTGTTATGATTTTTATGAATATAAATGTATGATCTCCATGGCTAACTTTTAAAAAAATAAATGTATTGCAGTCATCTGGTAACATACACTTATTAAGGAGGTCAACGAACCATTCAGGTTCTTCAAGTACCATTTGGAATTTTATATTGGATTAGGGAAATATCGGTATCAGTAGATTTTATTGGTACTTTATTGGTACTTTATTGGTATCGGCTAAAATTTATTATCGTCCCATCTCTAATGAATACATATACCGTATTTACATGTGTGTGTATAATGCACACCCTTTTTTTTGATGGGTAAAAGTTACAAAAAATTATATCTTGTTTACAATGTGCAGTACAATTCAGTTTCAAGAAATGTCTTCCTTAATTGTAGGTCATCGAGCTGTTGCTATGCTGATCAGGAGTGAATAACATCATACCAATTCACCTATTGCTATACCTATTCACCTGTTGCTATGTGGACCAAGAGGAGAATATCCTCTTGTGTAAACAATAAGTCTCCAACCCATGCCACCTCCCCCTTCTCCCTCCACTGTGTTTATCATCCCAAAGCTTTTACTCTTTAACCACCTTATTTATTCTGTAATAGTAAATTACATTATGGATTTGCAGTGATCAGGAAGTAATTTTCTATTATTTCTCGCCCAAAATACTGCTGATATGCATCCCATGTGTGTCGTTTTTGGCATCTTTTACGTGTTCGTTAATCCGTTCTTGGACGGTGCGGATGGTTCTGCCAATGTAGGTGTTGTGGCATTGGCTGTGGTCTTGTAGACACCGGGGGATGCAAGTTTGGATAGACCACATGCCAATGCCACAACACCTACAGGCCTCTCCCAACACCTCCACTCCACTAACCACACCATCTCCTCCATATCCATACTTCACCCAACCGGCTCTGTCATAGAAAACACCATCAAAGAAACCCATGCCATCATCCAACAGAAACCAGCACTGAACCTGGACAATGGACAGGCACACCCAACTTGGCACCCTGTCCTCAGAAAGATCCCTGACCTGAAAAAGAAAAGATGCGGTTCACATACTCGACCCCCCTCCAGCCACATGGGGAACAAGAACGGCACATTGCCGAGCAGCACGGCCCAGCCCCCCAACCCCCAACTGGCAACACCACCTAGAGGGCCTCCCCCATGGCGCAGTGGTAGCATCTTTGCCTTGTAATCAAGGGGTCCCGGGTTCGATACCCAGTGGAGGCACAAGTGGTTCGGATCCCACTTTAAACTGTAGGTCCAGTCCCGATTAGCCTTACTGTGCATAAAGAGGACTTAAAACAGCAACCCAAACCAAAGGCAACACCACCTGACAACAGGAAGCAGACGACGCAAACCAAGATGCGCACGCAAGCGCCACCGAACGGGAGAAATCGCAACTACCGCCACCCGGGAACAAACAATGCAGTGATGCGGTACCATCTCCGCTTCAAATGCTGTACCCTTTTGTGAATGAAGACAGTGGATCTTCGAAATTAATAAAATTTAACCATGAAATTGTGCAATGCGGAAGTGCGAAAAAAATTTAAATTTCACGTAAGTAATTTTAAACCGCGTTTACCGCAACCATCATGAATACTGTTACCATATTCAGAAACTGCATGATTTAAGCTTTACAATGATATATAACATGATAGGGTTCCGTAAACATGAAAAATCAATGCAAGTGTCCCAAAATCATGGAATGACCCTGTACGGTTTCATTTTGGCTCTCTGAATAATTCCGTGCATAATATGCACCACAGTTTTTGGGAGCAAAAATTTTGGAGAAAAAGTGCACATTATACATGAGTAAATACGGTATGTGTCTTTGAAAATGCATATTTCTGTTGCATAACTTTCAGTTCTTTGTGCCTCTCTTTCTCTCAGACGAATCTTCAAGGGAGCAGGTACATGCCAAACTGTTTGAAAGGATTCACACACAATTTCCTGGAGATGTTGGCTGTTTTGGAGTGTACTTCTTCAATTACCTTGTTCTTCAGCCTGGAGAAGCAATGTTCCTTGGTCCTAATGAACCTCATGCATATTTATTTGGAGGTATGTATTAATGTAATATATATTTTTCGTAGATTAATGGTCAGTGCTCTCAGCTATGGTATAAAGGGCGATTCGTAGGAATGCCATAGTTAGTGTTGGACCGGTTACTTTGCCGAAAATTATAGCATCCAGGCTGGCTACTAGACTGGTTTTGATGACTAGATCTGTGTTCTAATTGCTAGATTCTGTGGTAACAGCCAATCAAGGTGAAAGTTTGTTCATGTAAAAGTAATCTGTGAATTTGGCAAGGCAAATAGTGTTGTTTTTTTCTGTGGTTACTGAGTGTTGGTTGTTTTTGTTTACTGGTCGATGAAAGAAATAGTAACGTAGCTAAAATCCATTTGTGTTCATTAATCTTAGGAATTTATCCAAGGAGATGAGATTTGTACATGACAGATGTGATTAGCCGATAATGAAGATTCTTATTATTACCACTGTATTAAATGTTTCACATATTTAGTTGAACAAGATATTTTTTTATGAATAAATTGTGCAAATATTATGTATGAATATACATACCCGAGTTGATTAAAATGTTTGTTGAGTACACCTTCATTATCATATTTTCTTTCGAGCCAATTTCTAGCCCATGCTTTCTTTTTAATTCTAATTTTTAATAATAAAAGCAGTAGCTATTATCCTACGGCATTCTTCCTTAAGTTGTCATCCATCTTTTTTAGCTTGTCTGCTCTGCACAATTCCTTGTGGGAACAAAATTATACCGTCAAGTATGGTAATAAATATCGTGTGAGGTAGAAACTAGCAAGTGAGCAAGTACCACACAACTAGTTGGAGTCCAACTAGAAAATCCAGCAGGAAATCTAGCCTTGTGTGATTCAGGCATAACCATTCTGGGTCCAATCCTTACATTTTTTGTATTGTCCCAACTACATCGTAGCATATTCCAGCTAATGCCTTGAACGTTAAACAAATCTAAAAATTGTTTCCAGTGGTCACAGTTATTGGGAATCTCCTGTTTAATCTAATGGTTAGCACTCTCACCTTTGGTGTGGTCCTGGGTACAATTCCTGGTAAAAGAAAATTCCAAGATGTCAGCAATGGTAGTGGACTCTGTTCTCCAAAGCCAGAAGCCGGCCACTGTGGCTGAGTGATTAGCACATCGCGCTACTACGCCAGGGGTCCCAGGTTCGAATCCCGGCCTGGGCATTGGTGTTTGTGTGTGTCCATTCATCAATTTCATCATATCATCACTCATCCCCATCTTTGTAAATTAGCCAAAGTGGCACAAAAAGTGAAGTAAAATAAAGCAAATCAATCAATCAATCCAAAACCAAAAAAATTATTTGCTAACCATGCATGATCCAACAAAAGCCATTTGACTTGTATAATTATTGGGATATAAGTAGGGCTTCTTTTCAGGGGCAGCATTTTCCCCGATCAGTCTCCATGGTGTAATGTATAACATACTATGAAACCCAGGTTTGAAGCCTGGTCACGCATGGATGTATCATACTGTTGTCCTATCTTCAACTCATCATTCATCCACATTATCGAAATTATCCAAAGAGGTAAAATGTAAAAATAACAGAAGTAGAAGCAAAATTTTGAATTATGACTGATAATTTATATTTCAGTAGAATGGCTTCATAATGCAAATGTCGCAATGTAATTATCTCTTGTAGTTTTGAAGTTATAACAAAATTGGGGTTAGATGATGTTTCAAATGCCACTCGGACCATGTTGATGACCGTTAAATTCTGCTATATTATACAGGGTGTCCACAAAGTCCTGCTACCGTTACAATGAAACTTAACTTCTAAACTATATGAGATAAATACATGCAGTTTTTTGCAACATGTTCTACAGCTCTCAAAGTTTTATTTACAATTACAATCCATACACGCTGCAGCGTAGCCGCATCAACCTGTTCGAGAACTTCTGCAATCCGTGTTTCTTCTCCTCATTGGTCTCTAGATGTGAGGGACCTTTTGGATAGACATTTCCCTGAGAGATGGATTGGCCACAATGGACCAATCTCCTGGCCACTGCGCTCCCCTGATATCACTCCCTTGGATTTTTTCCTTTGGGGGTATGTCAAGGATCATGTCTACGAAACCCCTGTTCCAGATCTTGTCACACTTCGTACACACATTGCAGAAGTTCTCGAACAGGTTGAAGTGTTGTAATTGTAAATAAAACTTTGAGAGCTGTAGAACACGTTGCAAAAAACTGCATGTATTTATCTCATATAGTTTAGAAGTTAAGTTTCATTGTAACAGTATCAGGAATTTGTGGATACCCTGTATAACTATTTTCACTTAACAAAGTAACTTTCTGATACATTTCCATGTACAAATTGTGTTTTCTTCCATATGTGATTGTATCTCTAGCTTAGCTTAATATGCTTCTTAACTCACTTCTTGCTGTAGTTCTTTCTGTAGTGGAGTGGTTAGCACAGTGTACTACACCACCAGGGAACCAAGTTTGATGAGTATTCCTTTATCAGCTTTCACATATCACCACTCGTCCTAATCTTCACAATTAGTTAAAAGTGGCAGAAAAGCGAAGTTAAACCAAATCAAATAACAAACTACATGAAGGTGAAAATTGTTTTCATATATTATATAAAACCTGATTTAGTGAACTGCAAGATTTGTTTTTATTATTATTATTTCTAGATTGCATCGAGTGCATGGCATGCTCAGACAATGTAGTTCGAGCTGGATTGACACCTAAATTCAAGGACGTTGATACACTTTGTAATATGTTAACATACAAATGTGAACCAGCTGAAGCGAAGAAGTTTAAAGGAAAGAAGGAGGATGAGTTTTGTACCCTTTTCAGTCCTCCTGTTCCTGACTTTGCTGTAGCAAAGATTGAGGTAAGTGTACGAAATGCAATTGAATGTACACATGCCACTGTGAATTGGTTTCTTAAAATCACAAAATGTTACATGTAGTGTAGCTGCATATTAAATTGTCATATGATGAAATAAATGTAATGATAAAGTTCTTCAATGATAAAAAATTGTACCTGGAGAATGTTCAGCTCTCAAATTTCAGGCATCAATGTGTGATGAAAAATAGATCCTAGGATGTGCATGACAGGACTTTGTAGTCAGCTTCTCATAACAAAAGGTGCCCAGAATGAAATCAGTGGTGAATCCACACTAGGGATGGACGATATTGGAAATTTGATATTGTGATATATCGTCACAGACGATACGATACAATATTTTTTTCCGTATCGTGATATCAGTGATATATCATCTCCATGATATACATCACCAAATATCGTGATGATGTATCACTGACATGATATATATTGCTATAATATTGTGATGATATATCGCCAAATATAGTGACAATATTTTGCCGACAATATGTATCACCAAATATCGTGATGATATATTGCTGGCATGATATATATTGCCAACATGTATAACCCCATATATTGTGACGATATATTGCCAATATGATATACGGTGTGTTCGTAAAATAATGTTGGGGCTTTAAACAGTCATAGTTTTGGAACAAAGCATGGTAGAGAGATGAATGATAGGTCAAAGCAAAGAGAAACTCCAAGTTTTTTACCTGTTCAGTAGACTTCGATATGTGAACCCTTAGTTGCCATGCAGACGTCAAAACGATATTCAGCCTCTTCCCATACATGGCAGAGAACATCCGGCGTGATAGACGAAACAGCTTCAGTGATTCTCGCTTTTAAATGGTCCAGATTTTGAACTTGACATAACCCCACAAATAGAAATCCATGTGTGTAAGGTTTGGAGACCATGGGGGCCAGGCAATCCAGCCTTCTCATCCGACCCATCGCTGAGGAAATTTTTTGTTAAGAAAATCCCACACGATTGTGGAAAAATGTGGAGGAGCACCATCTAACTGGAAATAGAATTCTCCGTTATTTGGGGCACTGCAATTTTGGTGTTATAGCAGTGAAAAACGGATCAAAAGCAGTATATAAGATGACATTTTTGTTTTAAAATTGTGAACATAATCCAAAATTTCATTTAAAAACTGACCTTCCTGATGGCGCAGTGGTAGTATCTTTGCCTTGTAATCAAAGGGTCCCGGGTTCGATATCCAGTGGAGGCACAGTGGCTTGGATCCCACTTTAAACTGTAGGTCCAGTCCCGATTAGCCTTACTGTGCATCAAGTGGACTTAAAACACCAAATCAATCAATCAATCATTTAAAAACTGCTCTTATTACACAAAATAAACTTACCCCTTCTAATAGCACATTTATGTAGTTACCAGAGTATTAAGTTTATTTCTGTAGAAAGGGGTCCATTCTTGCTTCTCAAATATTTACAGCAGAATTAATCAATTTTCCGTGAATTGCATAACTCACAGGCTAATTCAAACTTCAGAAAGTGTCGTGCCGGTAAATAAACTTAATTTTGTGTATAACATTCTTTTTCACATTTTGCAGTTCATTTCGCATCATTTCGTGACAAAACAGGGTAGTAAAATGCACCTCACACCTTTCAGAAACATTAAAAATTAACATTAGAATGTGTTATTTTACGTTTCGTGTTTTCGTCACAAACTAAATATGCATGCCCGTACTAATTACTAATTATGTTATTTGCTACAGCATTGAATAAAGAATGTTAATAATGTAACTGGTTTAGACCTATATAAAGTCATTTTATCAACACCTTTTTAAAAACATTTTCAGAACCTTTTTTTTTCCTTTCCCAACCATAATTTTACACCTTAAAATCCATTCCCCAATCACCAGAACTGCTGTAACATTTGTCATCTGTAGAAAAATGTAGATACCATACATGAAATTCTTCATTTCAGATTCCCCCAGGCAATCCTGACTATTCAACAATTCCCAGGGATAGTGCTACAATTTCTATTGTGATATCCGGAGAAGCAACAAGTGATACAGTAATTCTCAAAAGAGGTGTGGTTTTCTTCCTTAGTGCTTCGCAAACTCTGAAAATTCATATTACTGGTGAAACTCCATTGCTCATGTTCCAAGCTCTAGGTAATGTGTAGCTTGTGGTTGTTAAAGTTTTCCAATATATAGTACATGATACTAGGTACGGTAATGTCAGTGTGCACATTTTCTATGCTTCATTTTAGGGAAAGCCTATATTGGTGTGTGGTCAAAATAGTGCAAATTGGTGAATTTGATTGCTCCTTATTTATTAAAACTGCATGTTGCAGTTTCCTACAGTTTTGTTTGTCAATTAATTGTAGTCATTTTACATGCTCTGTAATAACGGTTGTATATTGTGATTGGTCCGAAGTAGTAATATTTATTGAATGTACATCCTGCTCAATTACTGAATATGCTTGAGCAGTCAATCATTTATTTCGTCATTTGGGGATGGTGATGGTTGTCAAACTATCATCTCTTCAAGCTAACCAGATAATAACTAAACTGTAGTCACTCACATGTATAGTTCTTTAATCAGTCTTGATGTGAAGAAACTATTAATACAAGGTGTTTCAGTGAATGTGTATTTTTGTTTGCTGTGGGAAAATTTCCCTCATGTTGGCAGAACCTAGGGAGTGCTATTTGTTCAACAAAACTATCCTACTTTCAGAAACGTTGATCACAATGTGCTATCGCTGTTAAATTGCCCAACTGTTTGTGATTACTTCATGCCTCAAAAAGTCAGCCACAGACCATGGACTGGTTCAAAAACAACATTTATACAGTTATGTATTCAGATGTTGGAACATCTCATGATCGATCTTAGTCCTGGACTATTTGAGTTTGAACGTTGTCAAGGTGATCGATCATCTGCAGGACATGATATTTAAAACTTGAACATGACTGGGGTTGTTCCACAAATGTCATTGTTTGGGTTTGCAGTTTGTCTCATTAGAACAGACATCTCTTTTCGCACATTTAAAAATGCCCATTAATTGAAACACCCTGTACTTATTAATGCTTAACCACATCTAAATTTTTCACCAATACTGATAAAAGTTCCAACATTACATACTGAAAATGATATGAGACCAATCCAAATGGCAGTTATTAAACTGAATTTTACGCCCATGTAGGCAACTTCGGGACTTGAGAGTTTAAAACTACTGCTGCATATTGCCTGATATTCGTTCCATTCTTCTGGCAAGAATTGTGCACTTTCTGCTCATCCCACAGTGTTGCCTCCTGTTTTGATTAGAAGCTTTGTGTACACTAGAGAAACTTTATCTGGGCAACATTGGAAAATATCACACCTGAGATCACCCACCCCAGGTCTCCTCAAGACGTAGAAAAGTGATACCAAATATGAAGGAAGAGCAACTCACTTTTGCCTCACATATTGACGGTATTTTTTAACAAAATCTATGGTGCAACAGCAACTTGGATAACCAAGGTGTAGGGTGACCATAATATTTTGACCCGAGATCACTTTACCCTGCCCCCCCCCCCTTCCCCAATCATGAAAAATATATTAGGCTTAATTATAAAATTATTGTTATTATTTATTAAAGGATGGATCACATGAATGATACATCATAAACAATAAATGAAATATGATCTCTTGTCAAAAGGAATTATAATCTCGGTATAATTTACATAGCGTTTCTCGTCCTTTCTGATGTTAGTCCTATGCTGAAGTTGAATAATGAAAAGTATTTAACAGAAGACATAGCCTTCTTGAGAGCAGCTTTATTGTTCACTAACCATTATAAATATCTCCTAAAAACTTTCCCCCACATATACACACAACTCTAGATTTTTCCTTTTGAGTTCTTGTCAAGATGCAGGATCTTTAAATTTTCTTGCAACTCCCTAAAGAAACTGCATGCTTACTCACTGCTCTACAAATAACGGAACACATGCAAAACAATGCATCTTTTTTTTTTAGCATGATGCATCTCTGAAATGTATACTATGTTTTCAAGATAACTCCTAGACTTATAAAATGGGACAAATAGTGGCTTTTTGATAATATGTACGGGACAACCTGGACATACCTCTGAAACGGGACTGTCCCAGTCAAAACGGAACACATGGTGACCTTACCAGGACATGCCAAGAAGCTGCTCATTGATTGATATGTGGTCAGTGCATCACATCACATTGACACTAGACTTTCTATACCAGAGCATGCCACTTGTTTTTAAGTAGCTCCTCAAATGTCTTCACAATGTTAGATCAACACTGAAACTGGGGACCAAGTTTGGGAGCACTCGCAAAACAGGCCATATCACAATCTATATGGGCTAATTCCTGTTGAGGCAGCACATTTAAGTTTATGCAGTGTTTTGGGGATTTGAGGATAAAATCCTGTAAGCCACCAAAACCAGAATTCTGTCCGTCGATACCAGTGCTGAACAAAAAGGCAGGACCTTGCGAACCCACATGGACCTATCAAATTAGTATTTCATACGAAATGTAGAAAATAGTTAAATGATTTTACTTGGGTACCAGGAGATAATAGTGCATTCTCTTACACCTTAATTCGAAAATTGTATCAATGATGTAAATTTTGTTCATTATTTTAAATTTGTGGTTCAGATTTCGTGAAAGCAGGAATACATAAAAAAAACTTTTTATTGTTACTAAAAATGTATGTACAGTCATGGGTTAATTTAGCATTTGTATAAAAGTAGTTTATTTGATACTTGATAAACTTGCTTTGTATGTTAACCTCAGATGTTTACACTGTTACTTTTGTCGTCTTCCAGTATGGCCTTATTGATATGTTGTTTTCAGTCCACTTTATGCACAGATAGGCTACTCGGGACTACAGTTTAAAGTGGGATCCGAACAACTATGTGCTTCCACTGGGTATTGAACCTAGGACTCTTTGATTACAAGGCAACGACGTTGCCACTACTCCATTGGGGAGGCCCAGATGGTCCAAGTAGAAAGTTTTGTTTTTTTAATTGCTCCACGACAACACTAAATTAATCCTGACTGTACATTAAAGGTTGTTACTTAGTTTCCAAGTTTGTTGAGCTTTTTTAGAAGAAAATAATTTTAAATATGAATCTATTTTTTTATGCACATATATATGTTAATTAAGGTACTCATTTTTTCTGCGAAGCTGTTTTACATTATTTTCTATTAATTTCGGTAGCCACTGCCACCATCCTCGTTGGAATTCGTTGTGTTGTTGCTTGGCGCATTTCTGTTTTTTCCTAAATCGCCGCTAGGTGTGCTGCTGTCGCCTGTATGTCTGCTGTTCACCGTTGTTAATTGCTGCAGTAACGACCGTTGTTAATTGCTGCAGTAACGGAAGCCAGGCATCATGTGCCTGACCACTATCTATGTTCAGTTCATGATGGCATGTGTTTCTTTAATTTTTGTGTCTATGAGAGTGTGTGACATGTACTTTCTCAATTTTATGGTTGTGGAAAACGTGAGTGCCTTAATTATCTATTACCGCGTCTCTCATTCCTATAGTATGAATATATATGTTGTGAATTCCCAGGAAGATCTTTCAGCGTAGAACCAGTAATAGGCAGATGCATTGCCTGTTCATCAGTGACATTACCAGAAAAAAAATGAGTTTGAGGAATTTTCTCAGAGGAACAGTCACATTTAGTTTAATGTACAAGGGGAGCATAAAGTTTTCCCCTGATTTTAAACATTTACTACACAGTAAGTATGCTAGGTTTGTACGTTATTTTGGAAGTGGCACCAATACTCAAAAGTTTTATGTTAAACAGATACATGCTGCGTTTTCAAAATGTCCCCCAAAATCACAAGTTTGTTGTTTTAATTATGAGAAACTTAGTACTCCAGCAGTTTGTTTCTTCTTCGTTGTCCATACTTATGTTTTCCTCGAAGCTGTTTTTAGTTTGTGCTATTGTTGTTTGGTGCATTTTTTTGTCTTTTTTTTCTTTTCTACCATCATCATGTGTGTCATTTGTTGCCCAGAGAATGTCTAAACGATACTCAATTTCTTTCCTTGTGTAAGACAACCTCTCCACATTAGGGTTTAGCTGTTTGTCGGTACATAAGTAACATTACTCACGTGAAATTTCATATTTCCGCGTTGCACAATTTAATGGTTATTTCCAATTAATTTCGAAGACATTCTGCCTTCACTCACGCGTAGTGAATGAAGACATTTGAAATTAATCGGAAATAACCATTAAATTGTGTAACGCGGAAATACGAAATTTCACGTGAGTAATTCTTGAACTGTGTTTAACGCATCCATCATGAATTTAAGTAACATGTTTCCAAACCACTGGATTGGTAGAGATGGTCCAACATCATGACCACATTCTCCCGATGTGCAACAAATCATACACATGGTGAAGTTTATGAATAAAACAACAAACTTGTGATTTTGGGGGGACATCTCGAAAACATATCTCTGCCTATCATGACAAAACTTTTGAGTTTTTGTGCCATTCCCAGAAAACCACATCTCTACCTATTGTACTTTTTGTGTAACAAATGTTTGAAATCAGGGAACGACTTTATGCTCACCCTGTAACTACCATACAAAAAAGCATATTTGGACTCTAAGAGCATATATTTTTTTTTGCTTTACTGTTTGCTTATTACTAGTCAAGTGATTGTCAAGATATTTTTGAATGTTATCGTCATTTGAATAATTTATACCAAGTGAATTCGTAGACAATATTTTATGAATGCTAAAGGTAATTGAAGTTATTCTACCTGCCTTACTAAAAATTTGGAATGTTGTTATGTTTGGCAATAGGTGATAGGCATGGTGGCATATGTTGGTGAAAAGACAAGAACGTCCACCAGACAGATACCATGTGGTGTTGAATTCCAAAGCCATGTCTATCACATATTGTCTAATACAACAATATTCCAAACTTTTTGTGAGGAGTGTGAATATGCATAAAGTAGTAAACAGTGCCTTTAATATCTGTGATAATTTTTAAAATGTTTTAGGAATATAAAAATAAAGTTTTGGATAGATCATTTTGATTTAAAATAATGTGGATAAGTAGCATCATGTATTTTGTATGTGTAATTCATATCAGCTACACTGTGGTACATTGTGTTTTCACACTATGGTGAACATTCACTTGCAAGGAAATATCTATACATACAATCATAAACATTTCCATGACTGAGAATTTTTTAAAAAATAAGTACAAAGTTTTAATTTACTTTGTATATTTGTCACTGTTATGTAGTGAAAAAATAATTTATTTTGTAATTTGGTGATTTTATTTTCTTGATGTTTGTTCAGAAATATTGCTGCACATGCACATGTGAAATTGCCAGCAAAGGATGTTAATTTAGGAATATTTAGCAGGGTTATCTGTGCTTTTGTGAACTAAGAATATATTTTGTACATGTTTCTGTGCTTTAAACTTTTAAAATTACATATCTGTATTATTTTATTGAATGCTTGTTCTTTACTCTGGGATAAAACTCTACTTCAGTTTTTTTTTCAAATGTTGAACTATGTGAATATTTACCGTTTGCAATTAAAAGGTATGATACACATTCCTACATCAAGTGAATTTCAAGTCAATCAATCAAGTATTCTTAACTTCTTCAAAATGTAATGTTAAAGTACTGACATCGATGTGAATCTGCAAGATTATAATTTCAATCGTAAAATCAATAACATAAAAAAATAATTTCCTTGTTCTTTTGTCTTTATCTGACTATTTCTTCAACCACCGTGTATAACTTCCATACTAGTCTTCAGTTTTAAAAATACAAATTGATGATATTGACATATTAGAAAATTAACTCTCCACACCATGTTTGTTTGAAAATGCGAAAAAGTAAAAAAGAGGGTTATCGTAAAATGTAGAAACTGATAAATTTGTAGTGTTCTGGTAGTAGTAGTTGATGCTGCCGATTTCAAAAATGTAATTGGATTTTCTCACATAGTTTTCAAGCTAGTGTTAATGAAGCAAACAATTAGGTTATGTGAACATAAGAAAACATTGATACTAGCCAGTTCCAGACAATACTTTGGAAATGTTAGTCACTCAAATATAAACATACAACTACTTGCATGATGAACAAAAATATTTTTTTTAAAGATGTGATGGGAGTAAATAAAGTAAATTTTCAAATTTCACAAAGAAAATATAGTAAGACTTGTAATGGACATTTTTTAATTCCCCGGCAGAAATACATGGGGTTTAATGGCAATATTCCTTCTTAATAACGGATGCGGAAACTGAAAACTACCTCCCAACGCAAATAAAACTTCTTTATAACAGACAGCCTGAAAGAAAACTGTCACAATTCCTGGAATTCGACTCAAGAATGGCCAGTACTTCGAACTAGCATGCATTGTTTCATGTTACACCGAACGTATTTCTTTTTAAAAGTGCAGACAGTAGACAGTATTCTTTGTGGTTATCTTGAGAAGTGTGTTTCACTTCTGTTATATCGTCGCAGAAATGCAAACGACTGACTTTAAAGGGAAAAGTTGAAGTTGTTAACAGTGCTCGAAAAATCTTCTTCAGAGCCAGGTGCCAGGTAACAACCTACTAGCAATTGTGCATGCTATAAGAAGTTGAGCATTACCATATTCGAAATGTCGCTAAATCATGTGAGAAATTGGGGGTTGGGGAACAAAAAGTAAGAAATTGTTACTGATCCTATGCAATGTTCAAAACATTGATAAAAAAATAATTTGCTAACTTGCACTGTACTGCAATTTGAACTTAGAATCTTCAAAATTGCATACATGCAAACTTTAAAAAACTGAAATATTACAGTTGCCATGGCGATGGATTTTTCGAACCCTCGTCATCAACATTATGTTTGTAAAGTACTAGGGGCGTTCAATATATAAGTTTCCCTGTGCTATAAAATATTGTATACAGCAATGCCATTTAAAAAAAGCACATAGTTGACAAGTACCATCCTTCGTCTACAAGGAACAACAATCGATTTGTTATCAGACGTGAAGGCGCATGCGCTCAAGGGCGAAAAGTAAAGACTTGTTCCGAAAACGAGGGCTCGCGTCATAAGGAGTTTAGAAGCATGGATGCTAAGGGCATTCTGCTTATGGACTTTTTGGAACGAGGAAGAACAATTCATGCTGGCCGTTATTGTCAAACATTGGATAAACTGAAAAATGCAATTCGATATAAGCGACCAGGTCTCCTGTCAGCTGATGTCATTCTTCTTGACGATAACGCTCGCCCCCACTCAGCAGTGCAAACACAACAAAAAAATGAAGAATTGGGGTGGGAACGGCTGCCCCACCCTCCATACAGCTCCGATTTAGCACCGAGTGATTTCCATCTGTTAAAGTCTGAATTGCAAGGTTACCGTTTCGAAACAGATGACGAAGTGAAGTGGAAGAATAGTGCTCAATAGCCAGAGCCTTGATTTTCTTGCAAAGGGTATGGACAAATTGGTGCAACGGTGGGAAAAATGCCTGAATCTCTATGGGGATTATGTGGAGAAGTGAGGAAGGATCCTCCTACACATGTACGTATAGTTTTCTAAGGTATCTTAAAAATATTTTTTTTACAGCATACAGAAACTTATATATTGAACGACCCACGTATGTACTGTACTATGCTTATCTTATTGGGTAACATCCTACACTTTTTTCTGAATAGCGTACACTTCTTAATAACGGACATTTATTTTTCGCCCAGGCCTGTCAGTTATTGAGAAGTTTTACTGTACCTTTCGTGGATGCTGTCCTAAGATTACATGTAAATCCACTCAATATTATTGCGTATAACTTGAAAAAAAGATATTAAAAGCACATTGTGGTGTTTTGTATTCATTCCATGTTTCAACCTAATAAGCATTAGTCTTCAGGAAACAGCACCAGTAAATTGTTCAGATAAAATTACTAGTTTTATCCTTTTTAACCTTTTGTGTCCCAAGCGTCTCGATCGAGATACCCAAATGTAACCCTCACGGTCCCAAGCGTCTCGATCGAGATGCTGTGTCAAGGTCGTAGGTTTTACATTATAACTTTTCTATTTTTGGCTAGAATTGCGATTTTTTTTTATATATATATTGTTCCTAACACATGTATTTAACAGAAATGTTTCTTGCACCTTTTTTGGAAGGGAAAAAAGGGACTTCTCTTTTGAGTCTCTTTTCAAGGGAAAATTTTTGCCGACAAAGGAAGGCAGGCTTTGTTGTTCTAAAGCAATGCTTTAGAACAATTCGAAGGAAGCTTGTTTATCAGTATCCGATGTGAAAATGAAAGTGTTCTGTGAGGGCGCAAGCAGGGGGAGGGGGAAGACAGGTTGTTGAACCTGTGTTGTGAGAATGGAATTTCGAAGCATGCTGAAGGAAACCTTTGTTTTTTAGCACAAGTGTCCACAAGTTGCAACACGGGTTACCCTGCATTGTCTAAAAATAGAATTTCAAGCAGCTGCAAGAATCTGCACTCATTTTTCACTGCGTTCTAGCTTTTAGTCTGTGAATGTTGTGCGTAGGTGTCGTTTTGTGCCGAAGTACGATACCATTTTTTGGGTGGTGACAATAATTTTGGGAGGTTTTCTCCCTCCCCCCTCCATATATAAGCCAAATTTGCATGAATTTTGCATTTTGACATTCTTTTGGGGGGGGCAGGGGAAAACCATTTTTTTAAGAAAAATATTTTTGAAGGGATTTTCCCCTTTTCCTCTCCATATGTACGCTGAATGTGCATAAATTATATATTGTCTGAATCTGTGATTCATTCTGCGTACAATGGTATATCTTTCATATCTCTAGGGCATTTATTTCCTGAGCTATAGTCATTTCAATGTAGTTGCAGTTCGCTCAATTCCAAAGCTTGAGACAGTGGCGTACAAGCCTTTCGTTTCAGGGGTACAACTCGCGTAATATTGGTCATATGACAAAAATGAAAATATTTTTCTGTTTCTTACATGCCAGCGATAATTTCTTTGTGCATTTTGAAGTTTTCATATCCTTTTTTTCAGGGGGGGAGAAACCCCTTATTTTCTTAAAAAAAATATATTTTTGAGGGGATTTCCCCCCTTTCCCACTACATATGTACGCCGAATGTGCATAAATTATATATCGTCTGAATATGTGATTCATTCTGCGTACAACGGTATATCATTCATATCTCCAGGGCAAATAGTCTGAGCTAAAGCCATTTCAAGGTACCACTGCATTTTGAAGCTTGAATCAGTGGCATGCCGACCATTCCTTTTGGGGGTACAACTCACGTTACATTGGTCATATGATGATAATGCAAATATTTATGTGTTCCTTACATGTCAGCGATCATTTCCATGTGCATGTCGACACTGTCATGTATTTTTCTTGGGGTGGGGGGAGGGGGACCCCAATTCCCCCCCGAAATTTTGGAATTTTGAGAGTTAGCCCCCTCCCCACCGCCACATATACGCCAAATTTGCTTAAATTTTATATAGTCTGAATCTCTGGTTCATTCCGCATACAACGGTATATCACTCATCTCTGTAGGGCAATTAGCCTCCGATCTACACTGATTTAATTGAAACTCTGCATTTTGCTCAAAATCGGCTTGGGACCAAGGGGGTTACATGTGAAAATGGCCTTGGGACTCAAAAGAAGTTGCACATTTTAACCTTTTAATGCCATGTAATTTTATTTGACGAATTTTCTCATGCTTTCTGAAGCCACCAATTTTTGTTTGGTTCGTTGAAACCACATTAAGGTATGTTTTATTTAATTCCATTTTTACAAATTAGTCATGAATGTGGTAAAACACAACTATGAAGAACTTTAATTACCGGTTATGAACAAAGCCAGTTGTTTTTTTTCATATAACAACTTTATTTCTGTGTCAATCTTTGCATGATACACAAGCAAAATTGCTTTATACAAAGAAAGTGGAATGGTTAGTCAGTCAGGACTGGTCGATAACTGTGTGCTTTCCAAATACTTCCACAACTGCTGCATACATACAACATAAACATATGTTTTGCTCATATTTACAATATGCATATATAATTGTATACATATATATATTAATATATCAATATGTGTACATTACTATACCACAGTCGATATCATTACATACAAAAATTAGGTCCCAAAGGAAATATAATAAAATTACACCTTATCCAATCAAGAAAGCAAATGCTTTAGATGTATAATTCCTCAGAAACAGTCATAGGATCATACCAGTGCTGCAATTTCTGTACAACAGAAATTTTGGCCTTTCAAATTATAAGGTTGAGAGGTTTCCACTGCAGCACTAGTAAGGAGATCATGAAATGTCAAGTACAAAAGTGTGTTTTTTATCATGTTGTGTGCTTCAATAATGTGCTGTTTTTGTCACTGAAAAGAGTCGCAATCATTTTCCACATCCGAAGAGGTAACCTCATGGTAGAATGCTTATGCTAATCTGATGCTCTGAATTATCTGGAAGACGGCTGTAAAAAAAGATAATATTAGTACACTGAATACATCATTTTTTTTTTTCAATTTATTTCTACTGTACACACAAAATGTTTTTGAATGAATTAGTTGAAATTCTTGGGCATATTGGCACCCTTATATACATATGGGAGAAGAATATCCCCTTATCTAAGAGCCTTACCCCAGAGTTATAAAAGGGGGCATAAATAGCCCCTTGAGAGAAGTTAAAAGTGCAGGTCCCTTGGCACCACACATTAAAAAGTTGATGCACTAAAAAAAAACTTTGTCAAAGAGAGTGGAGAGGGCCCTCTTTTAACAAAGCTAAAAACATTAGTTAACAACACACTCGTCTCCTGACAACAAGGATGATAAATCACTGGGAAAGAAAAACTTTGTCTAAGGAAATTAAAATTGGATCCATATAAATGCCAAACTACAGGATGGGATTACATTTGTGCATTCCATTTGAAGCAAGACATGATTTCTATTGTACCAATTTCTATAGATGCTCAAAACAAAGCCAAAAATAAATAAATTAAATAAAAACGTTAAAAAGTGATTGATTTATGATCTGAATAAGAAAAAAATAACTTGTCTATATTCTAAATAGTTAAGACACATTTGCGTATCAAGCGGGGAGCTTTTCACTTTACGTGAAAAGTAGGAAAAAAAATGTTATTCCCTCTTAAAATATTCAAAATAAATTATGACCACAATATCGAATTGTTTGTCCCCATCAACGGTAAAAGTTTGTTTGGCCTGCTGGAAAATAACTGTCCCCTAATGAAAAAAAAAGCTGCAGTGGTGTAGTTGGTAAATTGTCTGACTGCCACGTGCGAGACTCAGGTTTGATTCTCAGGGTGAGTAATCTGAGGTGTCAGATTTTTTTTCCGGCCTTGTCCCCAGATAAAGCAACTCTGGGGCTCACCAGCCTCAAATGAATGGGTACCTGAGGGCAACCCTGGGGGGTAAAGGCAGCTGGGAGCATGGTGCTGATCACATCACCTCCAAAATGGCAGAGCTCTAGAATGTGTGGGGTCCTACCCCCACATCCCCTGCATGTGCCTTCATGGGGGTGGGGGTTATGCAGTTAGGGCTTCACACATCCTCGATCTCGGACATAGTGGAAGTGATGTGATCAGCACTATCCTCCGGCCGCATTTACACACGCAGAGATTTCCTTAGGTACCTACTGGAGTGAACCTGGGTTTAAGCAGAAACACCGATGAAAAATCCAATATGACCACACAGGGAATTGAACCAGGCTTCCCACATGATAGGTCAATAGGACTTTACATTCATGACAAGAGCATGTTTTTGCAACCATTCCCCACTACTTTGAAAGTTGAACTACTGTTTCTAAATAGCTTATATTTATGGCTGTTCTTGTTTTAGCTTGTATTAACAGAGGTTCGACTTTATCACAATGGTAAGCATAACTTCGAACACACACAACATAACAATTAAACATATATTTAAAAACAGCGTCAATATACACAGGTGGACATGCAAAGTCTGCTCAGCACCAGTTGGGGTCAAGCACCTCTAAGTGAGAATCATAGAACTTAGGACCTTCTGTAAACAAAAGCACGTGTACGTTAACAGTGTTGCCAACTTATGAAAATAAAATACCCCACATAGCCACAAGGTGTAAAGATATACCATTTGTCAAAGGATGCGAAATAAGCAGTGTTTCACTGATGACCTGTTGGGAGTTAAATGTACGTATGTAAAAAATGAAAAATCAAAATGTACATCTTGCCTGGTGGCCGACTTTCGGACTCGCCACCGAAGTTCCCCGGTTTGAATCCCGAAAATTGATGAAAGGGACACTCGGAAAGAACACCCAATACTTGAAAACCGTAACAATTAAAAGCATCTACTCCAATTATAAGCACCAATCTACTGGAGTTTTGCTACAAAATATTCAACAATTACATCCGAATATTATAATACCAGACATGTAATCATGAAATAGTTTTTCACATAAAGCTGGTGCAAAATCAATCGAAGCCTTGCATTTCTCATAACTTAAAGCATAACTAGACTCTGCAAAAGTAATATGCCATCAGCGGCATAGCATTTTGCATTGTTTATGAATATTGTCTTGTGAACGTCTGTAACTTTTAGCTCATGGAGATGCAATATAACAGAATAATTATTGATTTTATGTGCGGCAAATAGTAATTTTTATTTGTTATTCTTCAAATTTGCATGCACTTTTGTTCAAAGGAGCGTGCTACGTGGAAGTGAGGTTGACTTTTAGTTACCTTCTAAGGTCAGCCCTTACACAGCCAAAAGCAGTCCAATAAACAAGGAATTTAACATAGGTAAAAATTTACTATCGCACAGAGTTCTTCATATTTACAGAAGAAACTACTTGGTTCCAGTAGCATTGTCTAACATCTGGAAGGTGTTTTCTGTCATGTGTGAATGTATCATAGCGGAAATTATTATTTTTTTAAAAAAATTAATTCTCCAATGCACAATAGCCTTTGCTTTCATTTGCTTCCTGTACGTTAAGTGGATGTTGCGTGCGTTTGATGACATAACCTCCTGATGATGGAGATGGAACGAATTTTAACTATGTTTGCCTAACCTAACTAAACCTAACCTAACGCAATGTTTCTTGGGGATGGAACAAATTTATTTTTTGGGTGAAGAAGATTGGAAACACTGCATATTCAATGAAAATCGAGAAAACACAAGCACGACGCACGATGATCTACGAAGGTGTACGAGCCATATTGCATCTTACACAAGCGAAATAACGAAAAGAAAGAAGTACTCATAAATGTCAAAAATTGAAATTACTTTCATGAAAAAAACGTAAGGACACCTTAAAGAATGTTCGGCGAAGCAGATAGGTAAATAGGAATGTTAAAAATGACGAAACAAAGAAGTGAGATGTGTTTGTGCGATAGTAAATATTTAATTTAACATATGCTGTTCACACTTTGGGGCCGAATATATCTCTCTCATTTGTTGCTTCTGTGTCTTGAAATACAGGGTGGTCCATGTTGTATCAACCAATTTGAGTTGGCAACTCTGCCAGAATCCACATGTGCCATACCCACATCCGTGGATAGTTGGGGGTTGGGCAATGGAGTGTTGGCCGGTGCAGACATGGATTGCGGCGCTGGAAGCCTTCATCCAAACAGTAACCTGGCACTGCAACAGAACAATGAAGATTGCCATGCACCTGTTCCAGAGGCACAGCACCCTGAGGTGGGTTACAGTGGAAAGTCACGGGCCATATTGTCGCTATTGTGAATCGTTAGTCGCCATTCTACAGGACATGTTGATACACGTATCACGAAAGCCTTTCCGCATCACCTCAAACTTCCAAGCAGGAGGAAGATGTTATTTTTAAGATAAAGATACACTTGACGTCTGTACTGTCAATATTATACACTGTATTAAATGCGTATCTGTATTTATTTTGTTCAATAACCATATAAATTTACTACAAGCACTCACAGTCTTTCCATTGTCATTTGAAGTTGGTAGATACAATATGCACCACCCTGTATATGTCAGACTTTGTAAAACATCAAAATCTGTAGATTAATAGATGTCACAATTTTCGAGGGTGCACAGTCATCAACTCCAAAATTAATTTTCGACCATTTTGGCCATCCAGCAAATGCAAGCCAGACCTTAACCAGGATTCAACTGTCTTTTTGCTTCACAATGATACCAGCCAGTGTATAAACCATGAGTTTTGTTCTGAAACCTACCTGATCCACACACCACAAAAACAAACAATGCAAGAAGCCATGGTCCGACAGGATATTTTTCATCTTGAGGTCTCTGGAAAAAAAAAACGAAAAAATAAACATTACACACACATATGTAAGCAATATTTGCAGTGCTCGAAAAATCTTCTTCAGAGCTATGCGCCAGCTCTGAAAATCAGGCACCTGGAAACCACCAACTATTATATTATAAGCTGAGCCAGCCCCCGTCACAGAGTGGTTATCACACCGTGCTACGATGCCAGGGGTCCCGGGTTCGAATCCCAGCCTGGGCATGGGCATTTGTGAGTGTTCATTCATCAATTTCATCACTTATATACATAAAATAAAGCAAATCAATCAATCTAGAAGAAGCTGAGCATCACCGTATCCAAAACATCGCTAAATCATGTGAGAAAGCGGGAAATGGGGGGTTAGGGGACAAAGAGTAAGAAGGTAAAATTTTCAAAGCCGGGAAACTGATTTCTTCAAATTTACAGGAGAAAGTACTTACGGAACTGAGTTTCTGTGGAATTTCGGAAGGTCGTAGAAGTGTTCTCTCACATTTTTCAATGTATTGGCTGCTAATTCATGTATTTTTCTATAATAATGCCCGTCCAATGCATGAAAGCTGTTGCTTGCATTTCCATCCATGTACTTGAACCGGATGTTGCGAGCATCTGATAACGTAATCCCCAGTAAGTGTTTCCAAACACACAGTTTTTTCACTATATTGCCCAACCTAAAGCACCCTAACCTTACCATGATGGTGTGTGGGGCTATTCGTGGATGGTTATACGATCCAGAATGGTTTTTGGGGCTATGTGGGAATTTTTCTGTTAAGAAGGTTGAAACACTGCTTTGCCGTTTGAAAAACAGCATATCGACAACGCTAGTCAAGATTTGCCCGCCATTTTGCGTGTTCAGGAAGCGATAAAGGAACGAACAATAATTACTCGATATGTCGACAATAGATAATAATTTCGCTAAAAAAAAGAGAAATCCCATCTTCAACAATCTTTCGCAACGTAGAATAGGTAAGTATGAATGTTAAAAATAACAGAATAAACGAGTTAGAGGTATTTACCTTTACATTAAATAACCACCAAACGTCTCTAATTCCCTTATTTTCCTATTCTTCACATTGATACTTAAGTATTCTGCATTCCTAAGGATTCTTCAAGTTCGCGTTTGGTTTTTTGCACGCAAATAATCTCAATTTTCGAAATATTGAGTATTTTTATTTTGTTTGCTTTCGCTTGCATTACACGCAATATGGCGGAGAAATCTTGACTAGCGTAGTCCATGATCAGTGGTTATGCAGTGTTGCAACCTCCTTCATAGAAAAATACCTACTTTCGTGTTACTGATTTTGTATTTTTTTCCAGGTTCGAAAACCCCACGAACCATGCACGGATAGACCCACGAACCATGCACGGCAAGGTTAGCTTAGGTTCTGTTAGGTTAGGCAAACATAGTTAAATTTGTTTTTCAAAATTAGATTTTTTTTTTCAGGTTCGAAAACCCCACGAACCATGCACGGATAGCCCCACGAATCATTCATAAATAGCCCCACAAACCATTCACGGATAGCCCCAAAAACCACTCATAAATAGCCCCACGAACCATTCACGGATAGCCCCTCGAACCATTCACGGATAGCCGCACGAACCATTCATAAATAGTCCCACGAACCATGCACAGCAAGGTTAGGTTAGGCAAACATAGTTAAATTTGTTTTTCAAAATTAGAATTTTTTTTTTCAGGTTCGAAAACCCCACGAACTATGCACGGATAGCCCCACGAATCATTCATAAATGGCCCCACAAACCATTCACGGAAAGCCCCACGAACCATTCATAAATAGCACCATGAACCATTCACAGATAGCGCCATGAACCATTGACGGATAGCCCCACGAACCATTCATAAATAGCCCCACGAACCATTCATAAATAGCCCCACGAACCATTCATAAATAGCCCCATGAACCATTCATAAATAGCCTTAGAGATACTGGGCGAAAGGAGGGTTATAATCCCCATCAACCTCACATTGAGCACGCCACTGATCCTGTGCACGTCATGTTGTCGCAAGTTCGTAATCAGAAATTATGAACAGTAACTCACGTTTATTTACGTTCTACAACTGTTACACAGTTACAAAACCATGTATTTGGAAACACTGACCGGTTGTTACGTCATTAAACGCACACAAAAATTTGGTTCACGTAGTAGACGGACATGAAGGGAACAGCTTTCGTGCATCGGAATGACATTAATTACATGATTTACCGGCAAAAAAATTTAAGCTAGGGGAAAATACACTTTCAAGACCTTCCTAAAGTATAAATAACCTCATTTTGGTAAGTACTTTCTCCTGTAAAAGTGAAGAAATACTTTTTGGGGAAACGAAAATTTTACCAAATTTACAAACTACAATACGGTATCTGTACCATGTGGAATAAATTTTAACTGATTTCGTCCTAGCATTTCTCCATAATAATATGCATAGCATAAAACTAACTTTTTACAAGCATTAGAAAAATAGATTCAACTTGTTGAAAAGTAGGTTAGCATATCAATACAAAAATGGCCCTAAAGTTCAAATCACAAACCCTGAGACCTTCTTTAAACAAAACCACCTGCATGCAGAAAGCATTGCAAACTCATAGAAGTAAAATAATCCACACAAAAATCCAGCGTTGTTACAGGATTCATTACGTAAGGTAAAACAATGGCCAATTTGTAGTACGGGATACGCTGCCACAAATGACGTCTCACTTTAAACCCAATGCTCTTTCTTTTTTTTACTTATTGCTTCACCTTTATGGTTAACTCACCAGTAATCATTTCCCATAAATTTGGCTTCTGTCTTGCATGTGAATTGAATATATTTTACTTGCATTTTTTTAGATAAAATGATATAACATGGTAATGTATATTTCTAAGGATGATATAGATAGGAGTGTATTTGAAATTTGTTTGTAGATTTTATGTAAATTGTATCTTATGTAAACAAAATATATAATGGGCATAAACAGCCATATGCAATACTGTAAGTCCAATAAATATATTGATGATGATCAAAACAAGACAAAGAAAGTTCGTAAATTTATTGCGGTTGGAAACTTTGACAAGCATCCTAATAACGATTCTTGTTCCACCAAATATAGTGCACTTCGTAAAATAACTTGGAGACATGGCAAGGCAAGATAAGTGTGAACATTTTCTAGTAATATGCTTTGTAACTTTCAATAAGCTTAGAGATTTGTGTACATAATGATATTTTATAACATTGGTTATTTTCTAAAAATAATCATGTGAACAGCAAGGAAGTAGTGCAACTTAGTAATATTGCCTGACTTATCCTTAGAAAAATAACATGCCGAGTTCTATGCGTGCGGGAAGGTCTCCATGTTCTCCGAGCTTGTTTTCGAAACACCAGCAAGGACAGCCTTTGGAAAGGGGTGAGAAACAGATTCTACTCAATATTTATGTAACGTTCTGTCAGTGGTATCCTGAGAAACAAGTAAATGAAGTGGTTAAGTTTGTATCCCAGTGCAGTGGTGTGTCAGTGTCTGCAGTTTTAAGGGTTATGAAAGAGAGAGTGACCGGGAAAGTAACAATGTATGCGGCTGCATATTCGTCTGATGTTTTGAGAGTGGGTTCTCACATTCAGAGGCTCTTATATAAAATGAATAGGTGCGGCGAACTATGAGTGTAACAGCAGAGATTGCGGTCATGAATCAGCTGACGCGGAGTGATACATCGAATCGGTGAGACCGTTTGTTTACAGAAGGTCTCAGGGTTGGTGATTTACACTTTAGTTCCTCTTGCTTTATTGCGATTTCATCAACACAATCTAAACTTAGTTTGATTTCGATTTACTTCTGTTAACACATACTGTGGAGTATTAGTGACTAAAATTTTGTTCAATACATGCTTTCGTAGTTAGGTTAAGTAGGCCAGGTTTGGTTCTCTTAGCAATAAAATAAAGTCCCTAAATGCATTCCACTAAGGTCCAGATTTACTTCTACATTAATTACTTACAGTCGCTTGTCAACGGAAAATACGTTGTCCATGGGAAGCGTGCATGCTTGCATAAGGTAATTTTTCAGTTGTTTTTTCAACATAAATAACATTTTTCGAAACCCAAACAGTGCTACTACTTTAAGGAAGGTTCAAATTTTGCGTGACAATGATTATCAAAATTCTACGATAATTAGTCTTACTGCTAGGAGAATTTTAATAAAACCATAAAACAATTGTCACCGAACTAACTGCTCTACTACTGATACATTTACGAACTTAGTAACATTATAGTATAAGGGAAACGGATTTCTTCAAATTTACAGGAGAAAGTACTTACGCAAATCATTTTCTGTAGCGTTGTTGATGTCCGGGAATGTAGTTTTGATCCATTTTAATGCGAATGCATGTGGTTTTCTACGAAAATCTATCTCCGACGTGCTATTTCTGCTGCCGCCATTTGCTTTCTGCACGAGAGCACAATACGCGATATTGCTGCTGCTACAAGCCGATGTTGTCCGTATATGCTAAATTGAATGAAAGGAGTGCTAATGGAACCTAACCTAACAGGCCTAACCTAACCTAGTAGGCATACCTCATCCCCATGATGGTTCGTGAGGCTATCGTGAATTTTTGGGCTAACATCAATGGTTTTGGGGGCTACCCGTGGATGGTTTGTGGGAAATAAGGAACAACAGTAAGTACTCGTTAATGTAAGAAATATACATTATTTTCGTTAGAAATTCATTATTTCACCTTAGGAAATGTTCAGAATAGTAAGTTAGCAATGTAAAAAAGTGCGAAATATATGATTTATAGGTGTTTCCCTTATGCTATAATAGTACCACGAACTTTTCTTAATTCATCGGTTTATCTTGCACAATTGTAGTAAATTTTATATTAATGTTTCAAACAAATTAGAATATATGGTGCTACATATGTATACCTCTCCAGTCAACTTCAAGTGGAGCATGCCCCACTTAGTAAGCAAGTATATTTAAAAGAGTTGGTCCACTGATTTGTGCTGTCTTCGATTATTCTTAATTTATTGCCTATATATTTACCTTCTGAAAGGAACAAAAAGGGGTAAAACTGGCTAGGGGCACCAGCAACAAATCATTACATCTCTACCCAGTCGGGTGTAAAAAAGTTAGCAAATGACTATCATCCAAAAGAAAAAAAATAAATTATATTCATAGCACATATACAATCTTGGTGTTACAATTCAAAAGAATAAATATGCGCAGTAAAGCTTTAAACCAAGTAAATATAAGATTACTTTGTACCACTACGTACAGATTTATATTCACAATATTTTAGAAAATATCAAGTCAAAGAATCGTTATATCTCTAATATTAATAGTGAGAAGTCTTCAAAACATTTCTATGAAAGGAAATACCAAACTTTAAAGCGATCCCATTCCTAATGCTACGTCAATATGAAAGCAATAATTATGACAGCTGTTAAATGTTTATATTTTGTAGCTACAGTAATACTCACCGATGATTTAGGTACGTTCCCCCTCATTGTCACATTCTTGCTGGCCTTTTCGTTGGCAATACGCATCCTTTGTTTGGGTGCCATTTTAGAAAATGTTTGTGTATAGGAAAGTACTAAAATACAGCAAAGACACAACAGAAATCCTCCACGTTGACCGACCCACCTTCGCTGTCGTTTTCCGAAAGGAAGTGAAGAGTGATGGAGCAGAAGCACCTATCGAAACGGAAGTGGATACGCAAATAAAAAGTAGTTCTCTAAAATCTTTAGTACATTTACTCATTTACCAAACTACGACCATTTTTATTTAACGTTTACAATTTGTCTTTTCAATATGTGTGATTCTATGTGAAAATGTAGAGGTATTTCACATGTTATTGTCAATCGTAAATAGTAGTTTGTGAAGAGCACAACGCCAACGTGGAAAGTAATAACATTGCGCGAATAAAATCGTCTGCTCAAGTGTCCTGACCCGACACGACACAGCAAGACGTGGCAAACTTGCGGTTTACGACACACATCCGCGTAGCGGCCTGCTATAGGTGGGTCTCACTTAGTGCACAACACTTGAGCAACCTTGTGTTCTGACGTCACGGGAGTAAGCTTTTTAATTTTAGGCTAGATTCCTACGTTGTCAGGTTAGGCTAGCTTGGTTTAGTTCTCTTAGCCTAAATAATAATTTTTCATTGTATTTATGCTAATGGAACCTAACCTAACCTTGTACGCATTCCTCGTCTGACGTCAGGACGAAAGTGTTGTTCAATAAGGCGCTATTAGGTACGCAACAGATGGCCCGCGAGCCACATGGGTAAATGAACTTTTTTTTTTATTTACAGCGCAAGAGTTCAATTGTTCAAACCTAGCTACGGTGTGGCTTTGTCCCAGACAACTAGAAAAATATACTGCAACAGCAAGAACATTCAGCTGCGCAACTACAAAGGGCGGGGGGGGGCTGCTTGCACCGATTCCACCATTGGAAGGAAACTATTTATAGAGGGAGCAAACACTAAGGAAAGAAGCAAGGCTAACTAAATCTAAGAGAAGGATGAATATGAATATAGAATTACACAGTGCCTAGACAACAATGGCGTAGCAAGGGTTAGGCGACCGCCCGGGGCCTCGCGCCTGAAGGGGGCTCGCATCCCATGGGGTTGATAGGAAAAATGTAATAAATAGAAGTGAGAAAAATATGGAAAAGGCTAATTTTTGTGGGCAAAAAATTAAAACATTCCGTTCTTATCTGGTTTTAAATTCTAGGTAATCGTTATAATTTGAATGAATACCTAAAATCAGGGGCGTAACATACAGGCAGGCGGGTCCTAAGCCTAACCCGAAAAAAAGTAAAAATTATTGTCGTATCTCTCATGTAAAACATTTACACAAAAATCCACGATAACTTGCTTCGACATTTTTACCCATTTGATCTTTTCTTGAATAGAAAGCACTTTGTCTTGTATTTTCTTCTTTCTCTTGACCTTGCACTCCCGATTTTAATAAGTTAACAATAAAGCACCTTCAACTGCCACGAAGCAAGTCTGAGGCATTTATATGCTTGCGTAGTTTGCTTCCTTCCTACAGAAGGCCCGTACCCAGGATTTCTTTTTCATTGTTCGATGAGGGCATGGCCCCATGGTCTCTTCCCTGGGTACGGACCTGTCCTACAGCTTCAGATTCAGCTCTCGGAAAACAGAGAAAGACATTTTTAGGGTGAGTGAAATTATATAATTTTCGTCAATAATTTATTATTATTATTATTTATATAAGTTAAATTGCTGTCGTATCCCTGAAGATTTTGTATCAATTCACATGAGATTTCAAATGTAAGGAACGTATGGGGGCCTCATATTGTAATCTCGGCTAGGGCCTCGCAATATGGTGCTACGCCACTGCTAGAAAACGTAGCCTAAAGCACGTAGGAGATTCGAACACACGCGTAAGCTTGATACAACAGAAGAGACAAACTTTGAAACAACAAAAGATTGATTGATTGATTGAGTTGGTGTTTTAAGTCCACTTTATGCACAGTAAGGCTAATCGGGACTGGATCTACAGTTTAAAGTGGAATCCGAACAACTATGTGCCTCCACCGGGTGTCGAACCCGAGACCCCTTGATTACAAGGCGACGACGCTACCACAGCGCCATCGGGGAGGCCCCTAAAACAACCAAAGAATATATATATTATGGAATATTAGTTGCAAAGCGTGCCAAATGAAAGAACGATTCTCCCATAGCTACGGTGTTATTAAATGATGTCACAATCCTCAATTGCAGAATGGAAAAATAATAAAACTCGCAGTGGCGGCCACTATAGAGTAGGGATGGCCAGATCCGGATCCGGTTGGTTCCGGATCCTAAGGATCCGGATCCTAAAATTTTTCTGATCCGGAATTTTCAGATACGGAATTTTCAGATCCGGATCCGGATCCAGAACTTTCGGATCCGGATCCGTTTTGCCATCCCACATGCGCTTCTTTGGAAAGTAAGAATGTGCTTATAACATAGGCCTATTGTTACCTGCTAATATACATATATATATAATATACATACACACATATACCGTGCGTTCATTTCGATCTGCAGCCGAGAGATCGGGAGAAGCGTGGCGGGCGGCGCTGACGGAGATGCCGACATTTGCGGTCTGTAATGCCCGCTTATTTTTATAGACATATGCAGACATTTATATAAATATTGCAAAACGATCACTAACCTGTGTTATAACACGCAAAAGTTCTTCTGTAATTCATCCAAGTTCTGCTCTTATATACACAAAAAATACGCTTTAGAAACGATGTTAAGAGCCACAGATAATAAAACATTTTAATCATAGTTTTGACCAGTAACGTCCTGCTTAAGTTTATAACCTTGAAAGAGTTTTGTGCCGATGGGGATCGTTTGGAGGTTTTGAATGTGCAACACTGTATCAAGATTACGCTGTAGAAGAAACCGTTAAAAGTCAATAGTGTTCGTGAGCTTCCTTGCAATCCGAAATATCCGAGCTCGAGTTTTTTGTCCCTTCGCGACTAGATGAAGACAGAGTTGTAAATATAGTGGCGAGCAATGTAAACCAAGAGCGTGTTAATTTCGTACTGTGCGCAAGAGTGTTATTCTTGGTGTTATTCTTGGTTACTTGCAGTTACTTGTTTGTGTTATTGTAGTGTGTATGTGTGACGTGTCAGTGAGACGATTGGAATGCCAGCCGCAAGATTCACGTTAGAACAAAGATTTTTTTTATGTATGACACGTACCTACGTGAAAACAAACTCGTGTCGAGACGTGTGTAGGTAATTTGTACAGAAATTCCCATGCGTTTCAACTCCACACAGAGATACGGTTAGACATCTTGTCCTTAAATTACGAGAAACTGTATCGTTAAATTTTAAAACACCTAAGCAAAAACGACGGATTCTAACCGAAGCAAAACTCGATGATATTGGTGCAGCGTTAGAACGTTCTCCAAACAAACCTCTACGCCGTGTTTCACAAGAGGTGGGCGTGTCAAAATCATCGGCACATACAGCCACTAAGCTACTAAAATTAAAACCATACTCTTATAACACAGGTTAGTGCTCGTTTTGCAATATTTATATAAATGTCTGCATATGTCCATAAAAATAAGCGGGCATTTCAGGCCGCAAATGTCGGCATCTCCGTCAGTGCCGCCCGCCACGCTTCTCCCGATCTCTCGGCTGCAGATCGAAATGGACGCACGGTATATAGTGTGTGTGCGCGCGTGCGCGATTTGTAATTAATTAATACACTTACAAGGGAGGTCTAAGTCTCCCCCTCCGATTTCCATGAAACTTGGCAGGTGTATAGTGGGGCCCAAAGGAAGAAATACGTGTTTTTTTTTTCAGCTAAAAAACAGTTTTACAGGGCGAAACCCACTCAAATGTCAAGATGAGGAAAAATTGACGTGAGGATCTGACCCAGAAACCATGTAAATATGGCATAGGAAGAAACAGGGGGCATAGGGCCTCTCTATACACCTGCCAAATTTCATGGAAATCGGAGGGGGACACAGGGGTCAGATTATCCCCACGTGAATTTGTCATCTTGACATTTGAGGCGGGTTTTGCTCCCTAAAACAGTTTTTTAGCCGAAACAAAAAAAACACATATTTCTTCCTTTGGGCCCCTCTATACACCTACCAAGTTTCATGAAAATCGGAGGGGGACACAGGGGTCAGATCTTTACTTCAATTTGTCCTCATCTTGACATTTGAGGGGATTTTGACCCCTAAAACAGTTTTTAGCTGAAACAAAAAAACACGTAATTCTTCCTTTGGTCCCCTCTATACACCTGCCACGTTTCATGGAAATCGGAGGGGAACACAGGGGTCAGATCCCCACATCAATTTGTCCTCATCTTGACATTTGAGAGGAGGTTGCCCCCTAGAACAAATTTTTTGCCGAAACAAAGAAACACGTATTTCTTCATTTGGGCCCGTTTATACACACACCTGCCAATTTTAATGGAAATCGGAGGGGGACACTGGGGTCAGATCCCTACTTCAATTTGTCCTCATCTTGACAATTGAGTGGGTTTCGCCCTGTAAAACTGTTTTTTAGCTGAAACAAAAAAAACACGTATTTCTTCCTTTGGGCCCCACTATACACCTGCCAAGTTTCATGGAAATCGGAGGGGGACACATAAGTCAAATGCACACTTAAATCTGTCCTCATATTGACATTTGGGGGGGGTTGCCCCCTAAAACCGTTTTTTACCGGAACAAAAAAACACGCGTATCTTCATTTGGGCCCGTTTATACACACACCTGCCAAGTATCATGGAAATCGGAGGGAAACAGGGGCCAGATCCTCACTTCAATTTGTCCTAATCTTGACATTTGATGGGGTTTTGCCCCCTAAAACCGTTTTTTAGCTTAAACAAAAAAAAAAACACGTAATTCTTCCTTTGGGCCCCTCTATACACCTGCCATGTTTCATGGAAATCGGATTAACACTGCATATATTATAATGTTTTATTTTAATTTGTAAAACTGTAACTGTAGAACAAGTGTATAATTTTTGTATAACATTTCTATCTTGTTATATATGTTAAAGGTTTCATCCTGGAATGAAATGTCTCACATTTATGTGTGTTTTCATTTCCAATACATTCGAATGAATACATATTCGTTTCAAAGGCATTTACAAAATCACCTCTGACATTTGTGCACGAGTGTGTTAGCCGATGCGTAGCAAAGTATTTTAGGAACAACACTTGAAAAAAATTCTTCTAGGACTAACGAAAAATTTCTTTGTAATCGAAGATCATAATACCTTTTAAGGTGTGGTAATATTATAATGGGATTGAGATACGAAACTCTCGGATCCGGATCCGGAGTTTCGGATCCGGATCCAGATCCGATACTTTCGGATCCGGAACTCTCGGATCCGGATCCAGATATGAAACTTTCAGACCCGGATCCGGATCCGGAATTTTCGGATGCGGAATTTTCGGAACCGGATCCAGATCCGTAACTTTTGGATCCGGATCCGGATCAGAATGGATCCGGATTTTTCGGATCCGGATCCGTTTGGCCATCCCTACTATAGAGCGACCACAAGGAAAAAAACCTTCAACGAAAAGTCCCCGCGCAGCTTTCCCTTCTTCCGTTCAGCTCCGGCCATAAGGAAGCATTGTCCACTCTCCCCCTCCCCTCCTCGCGGGAGTACGGTGCACAGGAGTCGCGGGTCTGCGTAGGTTTCTTTGCTTGTGGTTTCACTATAAGGGAAAGTAAACTATCCTGCTCCCCAGTTTTGGCACTTTGCCCCCTCAGTTTTGGAACTCAATCGCCACCACTGGAAAACTGTAATCAAGGGGTCCCGGGTTCGATACCCGGTGGAGGAAGGCACATAGTTGTTCAGATCCCACTTTAAACTATAGATCCAGTCCCAATTAGCCTTACTGTGCATAAAGTGGACTGAAAACACCAACTCAAATAAGAAAACTGAGTCCGAAATTACCGAGTATAGAATTGGATGGGATTATTTCAACCAGGAGACTTATGTTTCCCAGACTTTTTGATGAGAGGGTGCCAAGTTGCATAGATACTGACATTCGCGAACTACATGCAAGTCTTCCTCTGAAAACAAAACGGTTATTCCCACGCGTGTAGAAAGTCCTGTCGTTACTGTTTGTTGTTTGAGTTTTTATGTTTAAAGCAAGGGCGGATTAAAGAAGGGGGCGCGATGGACACCTCCAAGACCCTTGAGGGAGGTGGGCGTGAGCGACTTCCACCTAGGACCTATTTTATTTCTCATATTGATAAATAATTTACACAGTTGGAATGAAATACAAACATACAAGAGCGGAATAAAGGGGCGGAGAGGGCACACCACTACCCGATGGGTGACAGACCAAGAAGGGCCTTATTTAAAACATTACTCATGACTTTGCTTCACAGGTCTGAGGATGTTAACCAAGTATTATTAACTGTAAATTTTAATAATCCTGCAAATTGGGCGGGGGTTGGAGTATCCGCATTGCCCCCTCCAAGTTACGCCTATGATGCCAACGGCAATCGAGTTGAAAGTTCCTAAGAAATCGGGTTACTAACTCCAGAATCATCTTTTTGAAATAAGTAATCTTATTCACAATACAGGTTTCTTCTGTATTTCTGTATTTTAATCTCCTGGCTTTGCAAAAACAGCCAGAATATACGCTTCTGTTAAAATTAGTTAATTAACTTATAAAGAAATTAAGCATCAGTGTAGATATTATGTAAGCTACGAGAAATAAATGTAACTACAAATTGTTTTCAACAAAAACAACTAAAATGTCTCGTGGCAATCGACCTCACAGCCCTTTCTCTTAATTCGTTGTTGACACTATCTCCCCAACACTTGCCAGTGCAGCTGCTTGACCTTGAAATAAAAGCAAAGGATGTATTCTTGAGTATCATGTTGATATCTCACTTGATAGCCTAGTGATCTGAAACGTCATTACAGGCTGTGCTAGATATTATGTCACACATTGAGAGAATTGCTCATATTGATATGTAAGCTTTTGACTGTGTTTAAGTTGTATTTGGATCTTGAGAACAATAGCCTACTATCATGCAATCATACTTTTCGAGAACAATAGCCTATTATCATGCAATCATATTTTTGTTATCTGTTTCATTAGCTTCGTGAAAACATTCCTTTCTTGCTTCATTAGTTATTTGTATTTTGTAAAGAAATTAGAAACACAAGATACCTGTTCTTAAACATTTTTTTCTTTTTTCATAAAGCGAAACTTATCTGTTAAATTTCTGGGGGTTTTCAAGGACTTTAGGAGCACTGCGGGGCCACTGCATCTCGCTCATTGTGGAAGTTGTGAGGGCGGCCGTCTCGTCACTTGACATGATTTTATGTCTGAAATTTTGCACAACTACTCATTTGTTAACTGCATTTCATTAGCAATAGGTTATGATATGATATGCTCGAGACGAGCAGTGGCATGCCAAAGAAAGAGGGGTTGGTGGGGGTCAAAACCCCTCCATTTGGGCCAGTATTCCTAAAAAAAGAGAACGCCAAAAGCAGGAAAAGGTATCAAAATTGAAACTAACTACTAAAAAAATTATACGTAATCCCCTCCTTTCTAAAATCCTAGGCACGCCACTGGAGACGAGTTTTAGTGTCCAAGACTTTCAGTCTCGTTCGAGAATTTGATAAGATAGAAAATTAGATATTTGAAAATTCAGCTAAACCAAAAGTACTTAACTATGCGATTTATTCCGTCATGCGTAATCAAAGCAACCCGAAATATCTATATGTCTGTATTAGGCTATTATATATCTATATATTATCTACAGGTAAGGAAGGTCATATGTTTGTTTGTAATTGCAATTGCAAAATTAACCCATTCGTGACAACTGTGCATCGTGGCTGCATACATTGAGAAAATGTTAAGTTTTTAGAGGGTTTGTGGCCTCCTAATGAGGCGTTAACAAAAATTTGGTTGAGAGTTTGTAACGTAATAAGCGGTTTGAGACTTCTCCTTCCAGAACAACACTTCCTCACACTAGACAAGATTGTGAAATTTCGACTCGTCTCGTCTGGATATCATTCTTTCAGGGTGTTGCATTAGCACCAATAATGTTTGACAGTGTATAAACGTCAACAAGGTGAACACACAGTGGCGGCGATTAGGGGGGCGAGTGGGACAATCGCCCCCACTTTGTGCCACATTTTGCCCCCGCATTGTAGCCTCTTAATGCTAAGCCTTGTCAATCAAGAAAATATAAAATGTCCTAGCCCCCCCCCCCCCGTTTTCGTTTTTTTTCACCCAATCGCCGCTACTGGGAACAGATTTTCTTGGTAGAATTTTTGGGCCTCCCTGGTGGCGCTGTGGAAACATGGTCGCTTCACAATCAACGTGGCCCAGGTTCGATAACTGGTGGACACATAGTGGTTCGGATCCTACTTTAAACTGTATGTTCAGTCCTAATTAGTCTATCTGTGGATAAAGTGGACCTAATACAAAAAACTCAATCTTGGTAACATTTTACTCGTTATCGAGACGCATTTCGAGTGGAAATTCTTAGGTAAAGCTTGCTCGAGCCTTGAGGATAGCTAGGGGATACTCCTATGTTTAATATGTTGAATTTTCCTCCTATCGAGTTCTGGACCCACCGTGAAGTGGTTTTAGCCCATCATCCTCATAATTAAAACTACAGTCCAGCAGAATTAACTTGAGAGAAATGGCCGCTCTGTGAGTGATGCAACTGCGCTCGAATTGGCTAGAGCGGGGGACTTCCCGCTGTAATGGGCCAACGAAAACTCTAGAGTAGAGTTTGTAGAGTTTCCGTTGGCCCGTTACAGCGGGAAGTCGCCCGCTCTAGCCAATTCGAGCGCAGTTGCATCACTCACAGTGCGGCCATTTCTCTCAAAGTTAATTCTGCTGGACTTGTAGTATATGTGCAAAAGTTTCAGAATGATGCATAGCAGAGAAAGAATCACACATAGAAGGTGAAAGGGGAGATAGAAGGAGTGCGACAGAAGTAACGAGAGAGAGGGAGAGAGAAAATAAGTTTTAGTGGAACAGACGAACAAAAAGAGAGAAACAGACAAAAAGATGGAAAGAAAGAAACATAGAAGAAAGGAATGCACTAAAAAGATAAAGAAACTGAGGAAGAAGAAAAGTGACGGAGAGGAAGACAGAAGAAAAAAGCTAAAAATGAAAAAGAGGAAGATGAAATAAGCAAAGAAAAAGAATGAGGTAGGGAATCAGATAAAGAGAGGCAGAGAGAGAGAGAGAAAGAGAAAGAGGGCACCTTCTGAACTGGTAGCTGGAATGCGACCAATCAGCGATCGGCGTCCTTGTCCAGAGTGACGAACGTCATTGGTGGCAACAAACAAAACAATTACAACATCCTATGTTGCCAAACAGTGGCGTTACCCGGATACGTGGGGGCATAAGACGCCTTTGACAAGGAATTATTTTAAAAAATTCAAACGCTGATAAAGGAGGCAAAATGTAGGACTGACCATCAAAAAAAGAAGACATGCTCCCATTATGTTCATATCCCACTCCGAAAATCCTGGACACGCCACTGCCCAAAACCAAACCTTCTGTAAAGACATGGTTTTCTCCATTGTGTGGTTCCTGAGCGCGGGGGGGGGGGGGGAATAGAGGTCCAAGAATGTAAGTTTCCTTTTAACAAGCAACCACCACACCAAACAACGTTTCGTGAGAGATTGTCGCCCGTTCTATCCCACAGTCCTCGAAGACGCTCTCAAGGTACTGCGCCAGTAATTTTGGCATTTAGTATAGTAGCTATATGACCACCAAAACTGAGCCTATCTGAAAATATGAACGTTTCATCCCACCCTTGTGCCAACCGATACAAAATTCCCTTGCAAGGCCACCACCAGAGATCAACCTAAATAAAAAAAATAGAAAAAAGGGATAGCTTGTTCATGCTCGGTTGATATTTCCTGTTCAGTATATTCCAATTAAGCCTTAACAACGTTTCTGGAAAAGCTTGAATTTATCCATGTGTGCAGGTGTTTGCGCGTGTTGGTTTGACCTTGATATGAAGCGAACTAAGTGCGCAAACACATTTTTGTCCCATTAAACCTCTGAAAAGCAGCACGTTTATTTCTGAAACGCAACAACTGGTACAAGGTGAGACAGAAGTCATGTTGCAACTAAAATAATAATATATTTACTTCTATAGCTAACTAAAATCGACAAATAAGGCCGATGGCGGAGAGGTGGCGTCGGCGCATCCTAACCAAGGAGTCCCGGGTTCGATACCCGGTGGGGGTCATAGGCGTACGCACGGGGGAGCAAGAACGGGCAAATGCCCCCTAATGATGAATGTACGCAGATTCTTACAACGGAGGGACAAGCAAGGTATTTTTCCATGGGGCATAATTACCCCGATAATAGCGTTGCCCCGTCAAAACCACCACTTGAATTCGAAATTATCACTTTCCCGTATCCCCATTATAATAATTAATGTAAATTACTATGATGGAAATCAAAATATACGTGTGAAATATACGACTTTTAGGTTGACATTCGTTCTCTAAAGGGGAGATGTGGCCATTCTTGCACCCCTTCCAGACGTCCATGCCCCTATATTAATTTAGCTACTTTCATCTAGAAATTTAGGGTAGAGGAATCGTATCGCCGTTATGCTCTTAAACAAAATGAAGTATTTTCAAGCCGATGAAAGTTCAAAAGTAACTGCGGGGAAAGAAGGTGCAGTGGCGCAACCACAGGGGGCAGGGGGCATTGCTCCCTAACCTTGGATGGAAATCAATTCTAGGGGAGCAAGGGGGCAAACAATGAACTAAGGAAAGAAAGGCTAGCAGGACAAAAGGATACTCAAGATGAAATTACTCATAGTTTTCACGTCTTCCTTGCATTATTTTTTTCAGACGGCCAAGAGCACCTGCAGGGGAGCGCAAGGGGTAATTCCCCCCTCCCTGTCAGACATCGATTCAATCACACACCATCGTCCAATAATCGTTCTCCACTTTGATTCTCTAGCAGAATCCGCAGACCTTACTCTCTCTCGTATTCTCGCCAACTGATCACACCTCCTGACAATTCAAACACATAAGCCTTCCAAGTCAATCCCCTGACCTTTGCCTGATTACTTATTCAGCATTCCTTTCTCTGCTACCTTCTTTGCTAAGACTTTATACTTCTTACCCAATACCTTGAGTACGATCAGGGACGTCGTTAGGGGGACCCGCGGGGGCACTGGCCACGCGGCCCCGGCAAATGTTTCTGTATTTTACTAGAAATTTTAATTTGATGGAAAATATTGCAAAATTGTTCTTCAGTAAATTTTGCTTACAGTTTGAAACACTGCTCCCAAGTTTCTCGCGCCATGAAGACTTGTACTCATTCTTCTACTGCTTGCCTGTCGAAAACAGATGCAACGCAGGAGCTGCCGCTAATGATTTTATAGCCCGTCCCGTTAAGGGAATTTGGAGGTCTTTTGAAAATGTACTTTTCCTCCCTGCCAGTTCAAAATTCGGGCTGATTGACTGGTAAGCGGTGACAGATGTCCCTCGGGATCGACGTTACTCCTTCCGGAGCTCTTTGGAAACATTCATCAATATCATCATATCATCACTCATCCTCATCTTCGCCAATTAGCCAAAAGTGGCACAAAAAGCGAAGTAAAATAAAGCAAGTCAATCAATCATTACTCATAGAAGCGGAAATCTTCTTCCCATGGGGTAGTGTACTCAACTTGTGCAATTTCGAGAGAACGTTTTGTAGTTCCATTTCTAGCAGGGGCGGCGCGTGCCTTTTCAATCAGGCAGGGCACATTTTTCTTTTGGGTGGGGAGGGGGGGAGCAGTTTACCTCTATATTCCTCTTTAAGGTTTTTGAGGGGAGTGCCTTGATATGGAGTAAGTAAATTGTTCGAACAATTTGGAATAAAATTAACATTCTGATCAAGATATCTCTCCAAAGAGCATTAAATACTCACTACGTAGGAATACGAAAAATCAGCAACATATGGAACAAATTACATGAATAAAAAAAAACTCGAATACTGACGTCGGAACTATACGCTTGCAGTAACTAAACTTTGGGTAGATACTGGAATGATTAGAAAAATGTTACACTGCAGTTTCTCTTCCATTGTCAATGAATTGAAAGGCGTAGATATTAAAGTTTCTACATGATTCAATGTCATATTCACCAAGTATCCACTAATATCAATGACTAACTAGGAAGATGATGCACCGTTAAGTTCAGTTACAACACTTTACATTGGCCATGTACCCCCAAAAAGTTCGTTTATACTTACGAAGATATTCTGCATGTCAAGTTGCTGGAACACAGACACAATTACACAAATAAATAAACACGTACAGTAACTATAAAATCGCGAAAAACTAATTATTTCATAAGTGACCAATACGCACAGACGGAACGCAACGCAAACACACACAAACTCAAATCCAAATCCGTATTACAATGGAAAGAAAGGAGGATCTTTTTAAAAATACGTTGTCAACTTTTCAGGTCGCCGGAACAAGCGCGAAGAAAAGCATTCGAGGGATTTTTTTTCTATCTTATTGCTGCAGGCTGGAAGAACGAATGAACTTCCTGCCAAGCGTTGGAAACACTGAACGGTGAAGGAGGCAAACATGAATGGGCAGGGCACCTCGTTCCCTGCCCAGAGACGGCTACGAATTTTTTCGCTTTTCCATTGTGAGGGGACCGTCCCTTGCCTATGCTGTAAATGTTTGGATCAGTCAGTGACGTCACGTCTCCGGGGCAGAGCCGAGATTGGAGTCTGTCCAACAGGACGGAGAAATATATTAACCTCGCACAGGGTGCATACCCTGTAAGACTGGTTGCAGCAACGTAGGGGTTGAGGAAAAAAAAACAAAAAAAATATTTACGCGTATATACCGATCGTCTCTTCAGATGAACTTTTTATGTTAAAATTGTTGTGGGGCAGTGCCCTAGTTGCCCGTTATTTAGCATCGCCACTGATTTCTAGGTTGGTTATTTTTCGTTGCTTTTTGTTAATCGCGGCGGTGAGGATGAATGATGAACTGAAGAAATGGTGATGGGACAAGCATGGTACACCCATACCTGACTAGAGTTAGAGCTTGGGGCATCTGGTTTCATAGCGTATTACGCTTACACGTCGGAAGCGGAATTTTGCAATAAACTGTAAAAGTAGGCTGAAGGAAAGTAGCATCGCTGGGTGCATAAAAAGCCACGTTCGACTCACGCATAAAAATAAAATTAGCCAATAACTATGCGAAATCTGTTATATCCAGTGCCATCAAATATTTAGTTCTACAATTTGTTATCCAACGTCATCATTCTTGAAGTTCACAACCAGACAGGGACCTCCTCGAAGGGCAGTGGGTAACACGATCGCCTCGCATTTGAAATCCTAGCATGTGGACCCACAGCCAGTGTATTCCTATGACGGGTTCTGTCTTGTCTTGTCAATGTTCCTTCGTGATTGTCCTTTCATCTTATTATTCGTCCTCAACGCCGCGATTAAAGCCAGTTTTTGAAAACTAGATATTATCGTAGGAATAAAAGGAGAGGATAACAATGAAGCAAAAGCAGAAAATGTATCCACAATTTCCAAGTTCTTCCTTCCAATATGCTCAAATTCACATTGCTTCTTCATATTATTATTATTTTCTTTGAATAAAGCATTTTTCCATATCAGCAATTTCATCTAGCTACTATTCATCATATTTGTTGCGATTAACTGAATGTAAATAAAGTGACGCAAATATAAGGAAAATATAATAAAATACCAAAACAATCTAGTCAACACTTGTGCCATCAAGTGCATACATGTATTTTCATCATGTTGGGTGCCTATTTGCCTGCCGTTTTAAAAGTTTTTAGCGTCTATAAATCTACACCCCTGCTCATTACTCTAAGAAACAGCAACACTACGTGCTTTATTGTACTGAAGTATGAGATACTCGGAAGGCAGTTATATCTTGATGTCAGAGAAACCCTCCCGCGGTTGTAAACACACAAAGGTGTAAACGAGCCCAGTGGACCTTCTGGCTTCTGGCCCTGAATGCCGACGGCAGAGAGAAAGGGATGTATCCCATTCTCTTTGGCCGACGGTCTGTCCGTTTCATTTCATCCTTCCTCAATACAAGTGTGCGGCGTGGTACACCCTCAAATTTGTCTCTGTCAGCTTGAATACAATAGAGTACTCTTTCCAGAAATAGTTTATGACGGGAAATCGGTAGAAACGTTGTTTCACAAATAAAATAAATATACCGCTGTTCGGTGTTGGCCTGTCAGAGAATTTGAACTGGTAAACTAAGAGAGAGAAAAAAGAAGTGGCAAATGCAAACTCCCATTAGCCGCCCCCGTGACGGAGTAGTTAGCACATCGCACTACGACGCCAGGGGTTCCGAGTTTGAATTCTGGTCTGAGCATGTGTGTTTGTTGAGTGTCCATTCATCAATTTTATCATATCACCACTCATCCTGATCTTCGCAATTAGCCAAAAGTAACAGAAAAGCGAAGTAAAATCAATCAATCAAGCACACCCCCATTACTGGCCTCGCTGATGGCGCAGTGGTAACGTCGCCGCTTGTAATCAAGGATTTCCGGTTTCGGATCCCAGCGGAGGCACACAGTAGTTCGGATCCCATTTTAAAATGTATGTCCAATCACCTTCCGGTGCATCAAGTGGGCTTAAAACGCCAACTCAATCAAGCAAGCCACGATCATTATTTTTTTGTACATTTTTAACCCCCATAGAGTGTATTATCCACTTTTACAATTCTACCCCCTCCCCCCGGCCGGAAAAACATCTTCCGTACGATGGTGAGTGGCGTGCGTGTGTATATGAGAGTTGATTTTAATTTAACAACGTCTGTCTGTCTCTCATTCTCTCTATCTCATTCTCATATATATATATATACACACACACACATACATACATAATGTTGGTTGTTGTTAATTTTCTTAAATATTTGATCGAGAGTTTTCTGACATTTGGCCCCCCCCCCAAACCGATCAACCTAGCTATATATATACATTTATAATAAGAAAACGCTATATCAATAACATACATGCAATAAAAATAAAACTTCAACAAAGTAGGAGACTTGGGAGACAGTGGTATGTAGATATCAGGCCAAAGCCAAAAAGGTTCAGCGCTTCAAAGTGTGTGAAGAAGATAAATTGATATATGTGTTATTACATCACAGAAAATAGAATCAAGATTAAAAAAAATATGCAAATCCTTTCTAAATTTCCAATACTTTTCTTATTTTGTTTATCTACCTCATTTAAATTACATGGTGGTCAAATTGACTGTTTGCCGTAAATCTAGAGTAGTAAATTTTCCTGTAGTTTTGGTGTTAAATGTTACCATTTTCTCTGAGGCCATTACTTCTCTATCACTGTCAATAATACAACATATTAAACATAACTGGATGCTTATTTTGTTATTTAATATTTGTTGTGAAGTCATTTAAATGAAAAACAATAAAAAACCAAAGAACACTTACCTATCTTCAAATACATTTCCAGCATGAAGTCTATTTCTTGCAGTCTAGATGAACAAAAAATATTTATTTCCATCTGATAAGTGACCAGAGACAGATTTCTGTTAACTGTAGAGACGAAGCTAACAGCTGTTCATGTTCAGGATCTCAGATGTCATGTTGCGACCTTGGTGGAAGTGAGGATGTCACCTAGTGTTCCCAACTTGGTATAGCTTTTTGGTTTACAGGTGAATCTATATTCTTTTCCATTTGATTGTACCGATTTATACCTATGGAGAATGTCATGCTTACATAGAAAATGTAGCACCAACTTCTCATTTTGAAATATGTGCATGTATGTGCAGGGGCGCCGACTTGTCAAAATTATTGGAGGGGCTCTGATCACTGAAATAAATTAATGAATGGCTCACTCACTCCCTTTTTTAAGTTTTTGCCTCAGTGTTCGGAATCTTGTAAAGGCCCATGAATTCCTCAAAAATATTAAAATTTTCATTTACAGTTCGAATGCAAAATGTCAATTGTTCACGGATAGATATGTCACAAGTTTCGTCAACCATAATAGCAAAATATTCCCGAATTTTAATATCTGCTACCACGGAGCCCAAAACAGATCTCCCTAATATATCAATGATCTCGTTCTGAATGTCATGTGAGAGCCATTTGTTGCCCGAAAGTCCCATCCACTCTCCTAGTTCATGCACATCTTCTTTTGAAACTATTTTTAGTAAAAATGTTAAAAATACACATAATTATACGGCGTACGCTTTTAGAAGGAACATGAGTTCGGCCAATACCCGGCCAGTGCTACTGCGCCGTTGCCAAACTAACTGCTAGCGCAAGGAAAGAACAGAAGATTCGCGATGTATCCATTATTTTGATAATGCATGTACAGTATATATGAGTACAGTGAAATAATATACAGTATACCCTCGTTAACACGAATCCCAAGGGACCGAAAAATCAAGAGTTCGTGTTAAAAAAAAATCGTGCTAACCGGGGACTCAAATTTTATTGTTGCAATACAGTTCTTTCTACACATTAACCATTTACAATACTTATTTTGTATGTCACCATAGAAAACACTACTACATTAATTATTTTTTAAAAAAAGTACTCACAGATCATTTTCTGGTGAAAAACAGTTCTGTATGTGTTGTGATGACACAGATTCCCAGGATGCGGTGATAGTTTTTATTGTATCAAGCACACTCCTACTTGGGGTTTCAGTCTTCTACGTTTTAAAGAATAGAAAAACACATCGGAACACACAACTGAATTTGTTGGTTAAATACGTATAAGCTCATTGTTGACGCGGTGATGGCGATTGTCGAGCAATTGCACCCAAGTTTTAATATTTATGTTACTCGTACTGGCTATGTATTAAAGAATAGAAAAACACCTTTGAACACATTGTGATCTTAATCTGTTGGTTACAATACTGTATAAGTTGATTGTTGGCAAGATGATAGAGATTGTTGAGCGATTTCTTACATACCTAGCAGAGGAACGACAGAGGAACAACAAAAAAAAAATATGAAAAAAATTGAAAGTTCGTGTTAAATGAGATCTAATGACACAACGGACTGAAAAACAGTTCGTAATTCGTGGTAACCGTAATTCGCGTTAACCGATAAAACTTTCTATAAGATATAATACATCCCTGCCGGGACCAACATTTTGTTCATGTTAACCGAGTGTTCGTCTTAAGCGAGTTTGTGTTAACGAGGGTTTACTGTAGTGAATATTTCTACACAGGATTATAATATCATATCACTGTAGCATATACGAGAAACCCATACCTGAAAGAAGCTCTCGTCGTCTTCCTCGGTCTCCGTGTCACTCATTTCACTCATTTCCGAGTCACTCTCCTGGAGGTTAATGATTAGATTTTGCACCCTTGGTGCCTGTACTACTGGTGCTAGGTTTCGAGAGTGACATTACTTAAAATAAAAAGAACACACGGAACACACATTATTGTACGAAAGGGCTGTATTTAATCTTTCCACAAACTGTTCTTTGTGGCGCACGAGTGAACGATAAGCGAATAATTTTACATCAGCCTCGCTACGAAAACGCTGAACTCAAACTGACCCAGACTTTCAATGTTCGAGAACAATGAAGGGTCATTGTTTATATCGAGACGAATTTAACACCCACAGTTTTCCTTAGACACAACAACTCAGCTGCGTCAACACGGTGGCAATGAAAAAAAAAAAGGCTGAAGGAAATGAAAGGTGACGTTTCCCTTGTTTCTTCAAGGAACGATAACTCCGTCTGTAGGCGACGGAAATTCATGGGACTTGGACAGTCAGGTTCAAAATGTCTTTCCCCATCTTATGATGAACCTTAAAGTGGCGAGTTTTATGAAAACATCTTGCGCGCAAGAAAATTACAGAACACGGCTTTTAACTTCCGCGACGCAGTCTCCTAACTGTACAACGTTGCACTCCTGCCATTGGCTCATTGCCACGCACACCCTCTACGTGGCCCCTCCCTATATCGCTTCTAAAAGCGTGCGTCGTATAGTAATAAGTCATATGTTTTGCTGTCTCTGGTCAGAGCCCCCCCCCCAAAGTTGATGGTTTAGCTGTCTCAGCCCCCCAAAGTTGATGGTCTAGAACATTTCAAATGTGTATTTATAGTTAAGTTCATGTGTCACAATTCAGAGTAAACTTTACAAGAGAAGCAAAATAATACTTTTAGATTCTCTTAAGCAAAATTACTTTGGGTTTCTGCCCCCACATCGATAACATTGGGGGGGGGGGCTCAAGCCCCCCCCTCCCAAGCCCCATAGAGTCTGCGCTTATCTGTATGTGTGCAATTGATTCTTCCTTTTTATTAAGCAACAGATTGCTGAACTGTAAACTTTATGACACCGTTAGAAGTGCAAACACATTGTCAAATGAACATGGGCATATTGTGGCTGGGTGCATATTACTTACTATATAATATAAACAATACTAAAAATAGTATAACATTAGTTTAAAGAACTACAAGGGTTGGATAAAAAGTAATGGCAACACTGGTATAATTGGTACTTGACTGTATTGGCAGAGGAGCATGTGTTATATTCCTTCAATGTAATCGCCCCCCATCTCTACGACATTCTGCCACACGTATGGAAAGCGTCGTACACCGTCAGGCATCCATCTTTGTCGATGTCCCGCAGTGACTGCCCTATAGCACGTATGATGGCTTCGCGCGTGTAGTAGTGCTTCACGCCCAATGGTTCCTTCATTTTGGCAAAAAGGTCGTAATCACACGGTCTCATATACCGGTGAATACTGCGGATGTTCCAGTACCTCCCACTACCAGTTATGCAGGAGCACCGTTACAGTGTTCGCAGTGTGACACCTTGCATTGTCAAGCATGATGATGGGACACCGTGCCAGAACTTGCCGTCGCTTCCTTCTTAATGCGAGACGAAGGTGGTGTTAGAAGAAGGTGCAGTAGTAGGCTGCGTTGACCGTCTGCCTGAGATACGTTGTTCTTCTTGCCTAAACATATTGTTAGGGCACTTGCACTCTCGTCCTCTGCTTCAGAGCACTGCTGTTTTTGACTGAATAACATACGATCGCTCCCACTCACTATACTTCCTTGTCTGACATTCCTTTATCAGCCACGAAACATTTGTGGCGCTGTGACTCACCCCTTTCATGGGACAGCAGTGTTGCCATTACTTTTTATCCAACCCTTGTACTTACATAAGTGAGTATGCAATTGTTGAAGAACAACGTTTCAGGGTACAACTGCCCCCTTCATCAGGTTCATAATAAAACATAATGCTGTGTTGTAAAGTGTAATATGAGGATTAGGTAGAGGGTTGGGTTAAAAACACTTAAAAACTGTCCTTGACATATTTCAATTTTTTTTTAAAAAACTCACTATTAAAAAAACCCTTTAAAACAGAAAACACCCGTATCCATTAAGATCCCTTAAAAACAGGAACTCGTAAAAAAGATAAAAACACGCATGATTGCACAGCTGGCACTGGTGAAACAAGTTGTAATGATTTTCAAATGTGTCCATTGTTACATTTATTGACTTTAATAAAATTTAAAATCCCTTAATCTCAAAAATTAAATGAACTGTTTGTGTTTTTGTCAAAGTTTCCTTGCATTCATTCATTCCTTTATTTGGAACCTAACTAAGTTTCCTTGCAACTAGAACAAAAAATGAATACAACAATCATTCCTGATACATTGTGCACTACTAACGAATTAGTGCCATGCAACAAATATTTTACTACAATAGAGCAGTTTGTGTTTATTGAAACAATTTATGATGTGTTTCATAGCAACATTAACAAACAGTTCAACTTAGAAATGTAAACACTTGCACACAGTGTATAAATAAATGCAATAACAGTTTCTGTGCAGTGATGAGTGTGAGGATCCAGAGCAACGTAATAGGAACACAGCATTGAAGCTTCGCCCCATCATAGTCATATATTTAACCCTACATTTCTACATACCCTGGTGATGAGAGCAATATATATGCACTCTAAACATTGGAAGCCAACATCCACTTAACCTGGCTGGTAACCAGAGGACACTTGTTTATTTGCAAGTACCCCACTGAGATTAATGTAGGTGTTACAATCCAGAAGTGTCCGTCACCTTACTTACCTAGGCTTCAAATAGGGTCTTCAAGTAATCAGGTATGGAAGCATTTGTTTTAATATATTGTTGAACTACATGCTACTACATGTTTAGACACTTAGTCCCTGATTGAGTAGTGGTAACATCGTCATCTTGTAATCAGGGGGTCCTGGGTTCAATACCTGGTGGATGCACAGTGGTTTCGGATTCCATTTTAAAGTGTAGGTCTAGTCCCGATTAGCCTTCCTGTGCATAAAGTGGACTTGAAACCAAAACTCATATACTTAGCCATACTTTTCTGCTGAAATTGAAACCACTCCCATTAAAGGATATCAGACATGAAAGTTACTAAGTTACTAAGTTAGGCTAATGTCGATGTTTCATGGATTCTAGGTAAAAGTTCTCACATTAACAAGTTTTTTTTAATTGTACAACATTCATTGTCTAAAACACAGACTTTGTATCCCCCCTCCTCCCTGAGAATTATATGAGGAAAGTTATTTATGTAGTCCTGCAGTGCGGTCATCCAATCAAAGGTGTCATTCTTTGGGCATCCAGCTACAGGATGTGTGGAGGTTCAATTCTCTATGGAGAAGCATATCAATTTCCTTTTCCTGAGATTTCAGCTTGTGCATGGCACGGGTAGCCACCCACCATCCTGAGAGAATTGGGGAACTACGAGTAAATAGTGTAAGCCAGTCATGAAAACCTACAATGAATGGTGGATCTTTGTGCTGACCACATGTCATCCCTTAAGTGGTTGTAAGATGGGAGTAAGGCCTGCAGTCAGTTGGTAGGCCCTGGCCCTAAAGTGGTGTTGTCACAGGTTATTACGTTATATAAATACATATATGTTTCTCTGAAACCATATAGGGAAAACTCTTAAGTTACATTGGAAATGCACAAATGCATATGTAATGCAATGACTACTAACACAAAAACTGCAAAACGAAAGCTACTTCTCTGGTATCTATCCTGTTGTCTTGGTCTACAGACAACATATTCCTCGCTTATGATTTGTACAGGGACTTTCAAGCAATTGAGAGCAGAGGGTAGATATCAGATTGGACTAAAAGAGGTTTAGGAGGGAGAGGAGGGAAAAATCACCTAGGTATGACTACGAAGCATGCTGGCAAGTGGAGGCTTTCTGAAATTATGCAAGATATGCCACTTGTTAGTCATGCTGAGTGTTGTACAGAGGTGATTTTCTATAAAATTAATGTAGTTAGTAGTCGGTGCTCTCTTGAGATCTTAGTCAACATACTGGGAACATGTGGCCTCTTTTCGGTCTAACCACAACATCTCCCTCTGGCACAGGAGTGTCAAGTGCTCAATAGCACAGGGACAATATCTGATTGGACTAAAAGAGGTTCACGATGGAGAGGGGAGGGTAAAATCACCTAGGTATCAATACGAAGCATGCTTGCAAGTGGACACCACGTGGCCGCTCCTGCTCAGGGTAGCACTGTGCAAAGGTTGGGGATGGGAAAATGAGAACTTGAGATGCGCGATCCAAAAATGTGGAAGACGTGCCACTTGTTAGTCATGCTGAGTGTTGTACAGAGGTGATTTTCTATAAAAGTAACGTACTTTAGTAGTCTGTGCTCTCTTGAGATCATCGTCAACACAGTGGGAACATGTGGCCTCTTTTCGGTCTAACCACAACATCTCCCTCTGGCACAGGAGTGTCAAGTGCTCAATAGCACAGGGACAATATCTGATTGGACTAAAAGAGGTTCACAAGGGAGAGGAGGGTTAAATCACCTAGGTATGACTACGAAGCATTCTAGCAAGTAGAGGCTTTCTGAAATTATGGAAGATGTGCCACTTGTTAGTCATGCTGAGTGTTGTACAGGGGTGAGTTGCTTTAAAATCAATATACAATAGTAGTCGATAGTGGCAGTTTACTTTAATTGGTAGACATAGTGGCCATAGTGTGTGGGCAAAAAGTGGGGCAACTGCCCATCCAATCGCTGCCAATGTCAAATACTTCATGTGATTGGGAACATAATGTCGAGAAGGTCCAGCAGTTGATCAGTTTAAGCCTCAGAAATATATAAAGATAGGGCTGCAAAATCACCTTACTGCAAATTATGTTTATCTAGTTTTGCATGTTTTCTTGCAGTCATTTTTACCTACCCCGGCCCCAGTGGCAGATCCAGAAGTTTCACACGGGAGGGCCACTCGAGTACCTCACCTCAACGAGAATCAAATCTAAGCTACATTTGCACTCTGTTATATAAACAACATATTATATTGTAAATAGGAAGCAAGTTGACTTCCATATTCCAGAGATTATACTTTTTCAAAAAATATGGAACCAGGGCTGGGATAGATGCTATTATTGTATGTCGTTAATCATAATTCCTCCCGTTGACAAGGTAAACTGAGCGATCAGATATGATCAGTGAATAAAAAAAAGAGAACAAAAACTTTTAAGGGATCTGTAGTGTGCATTTTGCACAGTGGTTCGGTTGCAAATTCAAACTGCCGACCTTGGCAGAGTGGTTAGCAGAGCATCGTAAGACTCCAGGAGTCTGGGTTGAAATCCTGGCCTGGGCATTATTTGTGAGTGTCTTCTGCCAGTTCCTGTAGTACATTAGCAACAAGTGTCAAGAAATGGTCAGGCAGGTCATACCATGAAGGATGGAAAAAGATATCTCCTTGGATTTATTACGACAAAGAATTGGACAAAGTATTCTGTAGTGTGTGTAAAGATGCTTTTGATTCCAGTATAGTGCTTCCATCGGCAACTGCTACTTCTGCAGACAGGGATTCGTGTAATCCATTTGTTCAAAATGGTTTCTCCCAGTGGCAAAAGGCAATTCAACATTTCAGGGTTCATGAAAAATGTACACTTCATCTTTCGTCCGTGACTGCTTTGGCAACTACGAAACAAGGAACCAATGTGTCATCTCTTATCTCAACACATACATTAGGAAATATGAAAAATGCACGCAAGGCGATTTTAAAGATAATAACGTCCCTCCAATTTTTAAGTCAGCAAGGAATAGCAATTCGGGGTCACACCAATGAAGCATCAAATATTCATCAGTTACTGCTGCTTAAAGCAGAAGATGCTCCTGAGTTGAAATCTTGGCTGCAGCAAATTACATATAAGTGGGTTTCTCGCGATATATTGAATGAAATCGTCTCTTTATTATCCAGCGATGTACAGCAAACTATTGTGAAATCTATTAAGGTGGCACAATATTTTTCTCTTATTGTAGACGAGACTTCAGACATATCAGTGAAGGAACAAATATCCATATGCTTCAGATTTGTCGATGAATATCTGCAAGTTGAAGAAGTGTTTATGGGTTTCTATGAAGTAGCTTCAACAAGTTCTAGGATATTGTTTGAAGTCGTCCAGGATGTCATAAGATGTTTATCTCTCGACATAAAATACTGTCGTGGTCAATGTTATGATGGCGTGAGTAATGTCAGTGGACATTTAACAGGCTTATGAAGTAGGATTACTCAGTTGGAGTCGAGAGCTATATTTGTTCATTGTTTGGCGCATAATTTGAATTTGTTATGTGCGAGACTTTCTGGTGATTCTTCATGAATTAATGTCATTTGTAAGACATTCGCCAAAGAGGCTAGCAGTGTTTCAATCGCTACAAAGAAGACAACGAAGATGGTGTTTTAAAAAAACATTCCCAGACTGATTTTGCGACCATTCTGTCCCACAAGGAGGTGTGTGAGAATAAAATCACTACAATTGTTGGAAAGTAATTATGACGTTCTCTTGAAATTTTTGGAAGATCTGTCAGAAGAAAAAAGTGAAGTCGGTGGGAAGGCTAGTGGATATTTTTCAAACCTACATCAATTCAGATTTCTTATTTTCCTGAAAATGTTAATATCAGTTTTCGGCAGGATTGAACAACTTCATTCTTCTTTTCAGAAGAAATCATTGTCATACCGAGAAATCAAAACTTTGGTGGAAACTTTGTCTGCAAGTTTAGCTTCACAAAGAGATATATTTTTTGAGTTTGTGGAATGACACCATGAGGAAAGCGAAGGAATTGAACATTGATGAACCAGTATCGCCTAGAAAAAGGAATATGCCAAAATGCTACGATGAAGGTAGTGATCCTCATATGTATCAAACGCCAGAGGAAATGTACAGACAAATATTTTTTGAAATACTTGATGTGGATGTGGATTTGCTAAATCGTAGATTTCAAAGAAATGTTTTGGAACTTATTTCACAACTTGAAGTTTTCGCTATCTGTCAAATTGGTGCTGATCGAATTCTGCATTTCTATGGGACAGACTTTGATAATTTGTATGAATGTGGTATTTTCTTTTAGTAATGTGTTGATAATATAATTGCCTCTTTCAATGATTGTACATGTAAGTTGTTTAAAGTATACAATACTTGATAATTACAGATTTAACCGCCATTGATATGCACCCACAGAAACTTTGGGAAGTCAGCACACTGATGGCAGGATTATGAAGCTTGAAGAGTAGAAGTCAATAGCTCTCATGTATGTGCAATGTTTCTACTGCACTAGAGCCATATCAATAGCAGATCTATGGTATCAGAAATGGAGGATTGCCTTCTGCCAAGGCCCCATATTCCAAGGTACCAAATTTTGGACATTTTTTGACATTATTTGATGAGAAAAGTAGCAGATCAGAGCAGTTGAAGGAAGATAACTTTGCTCTTGTGTCTGAATTGTTGGACTATACCATGTGGAATGGCAATAACTATTTCTGGCATGAGGAAAATATTACCATCGAACAGCTCTTCCCAAAAGAATACCTTGTTGTTTTACACAACTTATGGGAAACAAGCCAGATAAGTACTGCACCAAGTTGAACGTTGTGACTAACGTTGCAACAAAATATATCGGTACCTTCCCTTATCTAGCTTACACACAGTTCCTTCACCTCCCTCAATTGTCACTGATCACCAGAACAACTAATACCTAACGGAACAGGCACACACCTTATGCTACCCAATCTGAACACCCTTTTTTCTCATGCCATCGTGATGCATCCCAGGCAACCTCTTGTTCTGGGAAGTTTCCAGGATTACTGCACTCGGTTATACAAGTACTACCTATTCCTTTCCCACTTAAAACTTCACACCGGCACCCTACCCAAAGTTTGAAAACATTAAAAATTAATAATCCTGTTTAAAACCACCCCACCAGCACCTTACAATAATTTTCATAAGTATCGGAAAACCCGGCTCTGATTTCCAGAATTTCAAAGAGAGCGATCGTTTGCAAAACTCCAAAAGACCGGTACGTTCTTTTGTTCTCACGGTGATAAAAAATGTAAGACCTATTCGAAAAAAAAAAATTGTTAGCATAGATTAACGCAGAATTGAATGATAAATTTTCATGTAACTCATTTTTATGTAGGTCTATTGGTTAATTTCTAATTGGAATCCACACTCGAGTATCTATAATTTTTAATGACAGTAGTGTTTCCAACTTGGTATAGCTTTCTTCTTTACAGGTGAATTTACATTTTTTAGCATTTGATTGTACTGATTTGTACCTGTGGAAAATGCAGCACCAACGTCTCCTTTTTTAAATATGTGCACTTATGTGTGTGCATTTGATTTTCTATTTTTATTCAGCGACAGACTAGAGAACTGCAGACTTAATAACACCGTTAGCAGTGCAAGCACATTGTCAAATGAACACAGGCAGAAGATACATAATACATGTTCTTTTCAAACTTGTCCATTGTTACATTTATTGGCTTTAATAAAAGATAAATTCCTTTTATCTCAATAATGCAATGAACTGTTTGTGTTGTTGTCAAAGTTTCCCTGCAACTAGAACAAAAAATGAATACAAGAATCATTTCTGATACATTATGCACTACTAAGAAATTTGCTCCATGCAAACAAGTTTTTCATTACAATAAATTAGCTTGCATTGATTGAAACAACTACGATGTGCTTCATAGCAACATTAACAAACAGTTCAACTTACAAATTCACAAACTTATACACATCCATGCAGTATATAAATGAACATAATAGAAGTTCCTGTGCAGTGATGAGTGTCATGTCATTAGCCCACATCTAGTATGTGCATATTGTGATATGTACATACAGTCTCATTTGCAAGTACCCCACTCAGATTAACGTAGGTGCTACAATCCACAAATGTACTTAACAAGGCTTCAAATAGTGACTTCAAGTAATCAGGTATGGGAACATTTCTTTTAATATTTGTAATTTTTAAGTAATATTTGAATTTCAAACACCCCATGGATGCTATTGTTCATAAGTAGGGGCAGGAGAGGAGAGGTGTGTGTACTTAATGTTTCTGTTAAGATATAAATATAGTTGGAAACATTGAGATTCCTTTTATTTTATGCAATAGGTGTTTTAGTGGAATATACTATTTTAACACCTTCAGCAGAACCTGCTACCTACAATAACGTTCAATTTCCTGTGTTCAGATATTGAATAATGTAAACTATATACACTTCATCAAAGAATGGGAACAATAAATAATCTTGCATTGAAATTTAAAATGTAATAGTTTCCTATACAGGGTGTCTACTAGAGTACTGCAATGGACCACTTTCACCCACTCAAACTCGATCCAATCTCCCACGCTCGAGCATGATTCGCTTAAATATATAGAATATCAAATATCATTTCAATGTGACAATAATCATACAAATGTATATGTAAAACTCATGCTGGTAGTTTCAGCCCATAATCATCTATCCATATTCATATATTGCTATGCATTGGTAAGATAGACTAAATTACATTTTAATATCGAGATGACAACTATGTTCACTTTAGTTTCAATTCCACTGGGTTTTTCACTTCATGAAGCATATTCGAAGGAACATTACCACAGACAAATTACGAGGAGGTAACCAAGAAAAAAAACAGAATTTTGTCACCTTGTTTTATTTTGACCATACATGTACATGTTGTAGGTACATTCAGGTAAGCATGTCTACTCTCGTCACCTTCAAAGTATTGCCCATGTGCTATAATACAATTGTCCCAAAGTTTTTCCCACTGTTGAATACAGTTTCGAAACTCCCCTGGCGCAATACTCTTCAAGGTTTTTGTTCGTAATGTCTTTGACCTCATTGACATCATGGAATCGCTTCCCTTTCACATTCCTCTTCATCCGCGGGAACAAAAAAATCACAGGGTGTTAAATTGGGTGAGTTTGGGGGATGGGGCACAAGCACCATGTTGTTCTTTGCCAAGAACTGTCGCACTCACATGGCCATGTGGGCTGGGGGTGTTGTCATGGTGCAGTAACCACATTCCATTTCACAGTTCTGGATGCTTCCGTCGCACACTTTCACGCAATCTTCTCAAGACATTCAGGTAAAATTGCTGGTTCACTGTTTGTCCTTAGGGAACAAATTCCCGGTGGGCAATCCCATTCACATCAAAGAAACAAATCAACATTGTTTTCACATTGGATCGAACTTCATGTGCTTTCTTGGGACGTGGTGAAATTGGAGTCTTCCACTGGCTGGATGCTTGTTTTGATTCAGGATTTAACCCATAGCATCAGGACTCATCCCCAGTCACTATTCGTTTCAGAAAATTTGGGTCCTTGTGCAGTTCAGCCTTCAAGTCGTGACAAACATTCACTCGATTCTTTCTCTGCTCCTCTGACAGCGAGGCACTAATTTAGTAGACACCCATCTCATCTTCCAATCGTCAGTTAAAATGCGCTGGCAGGTACTCCAGGACAACTCCACTTCTTCAGAAATTTGCTCAATAGTCTTTTCACGATCTTCATTAATGCCAACTCAATGTTTTCTTCATTTCTGCCTGTCAAAGGACGGCCAGGCATTGGCAAGTCTTCAGTTCAAATGTCGCCATCTTTGAACCGAGAAAACCACTCGTAGACTTGTGTCTTTCCCAAAGCAGCTTCATTAAAAGCTTGTCGAAGCATAATAACAGTCTCAGCAGCTGTTTTTCCCAACAAGAAACAAATTTTAACACAGGTCTATTGCTCCTTGTGGTCCGCTATCTCAACAATCACTCAAAAATCGCCAGACTCTTGCCGCAACACTACGAACGAACTGCTCAGCACAGAATAATGCCAACTTGCAGATTGATGCAAGATATCCCATACTAATGACACCTAGCGGCACAAGCTGTAACTACATCGGTAATCCGTGCAACATCATAATTCAAGCTTTTTGTAAAATAACTACTGGGCTTCGAGTGTATACTGATCGTCTATCTGTTCAACCATTATTATTTGCTCGAGCGAAGAAACTGTAGATTCCGTAAACCATCTAGAATCATCCACATGAACTATTAGACAATGGACAAAAAGGCCTTGATGCAGCACACCAGTGTCTACCAAAAGTTCTTAACCTTTACTTAATTCACCTCTACTTAGATAAAGTTAAAAATTAGAAATTAAAAACATTAATTTTTTTTTTCAATCAAAAATGCCTTCCAAAAGGTCTGCTAACATGAAAACTGATATGTATGTTTGGTACACTACAGAGACTCTAGTGCCTGGAATAAAAGCCAGTATAATTCTCTGTCGGGCTTATGTTGATCATCCCTTCATGTTTGTAATTGTCCCTTCATCCATCTCATCTTACCACCATTCATCCTCATCTTCATGATTAGCCAAAAAGGCCAGAGGAGTGAAATCAAATCAAATCAATCAATCAATCATTGTGATAGCAAAAAATCTTGACCACAAGTAAAATTTCTTGACGTTTTGTTGGGCTTCCTGACTTACCCATCGATTCCTTGACTGGTCGACACCCCGCTATATAAAAATCTCCTCAATCCTACTACAGGTTTACATACTTAGCCCCTAATGGAGTAGTGGTAACAGTGTCACCTTGTGATCAATGGGTCCCGGGTTCAATACCTGGTGGAGGCACATAGTGGTTTCGGATCCCACTTTAAAGTGTAGGTCCAGTCCCGATTAGCCCTCCTGTGCATAAAGTGAACCAAAACTCAAATACCTAGCCATACTTTCCTACTGAAATTGAAACCAATCCCACCAAAGTATATGAGAAATGATAGTTGCTAATTTGGCTAATGTCATTGTTTCATGGATTGCAGGTACAATGTCCTAACATTAACAAGTAATTATAATTGGGCAACATTCATTGTCTAGCACACAGACTTTGCATCTCCTTTCCCCTGAGAATTATATGAAGAAAGTTAATGATGTAGTCCTGCAGCGTGGTCATGCAATCTAAGGAGTCATTCTTTGGGCTTCAGCTATGGAAATGTGTGGAAGATCAAGTTTCCTGGAAGAAACATAACAACATTTCTCCTGAGATTTCGGCTTGTGTATGGGACCAGTGGCCAAACACCATCATGAAGAAATTGGGGAGCTACGAATACATAGTATATACACATAGGTTTCTCTGAAACTGGCGGATAGGGAATAAGCTACATTGGAAAAGCACAAATGTATATATAGCACATTAACAACTACCACGAAAACCATGCAAAATTTATATTAACGAGGTAGCAAAAGCAAGTGCTGTTTCTCTGGTTTCCATCTGCTTGTCTTGGTCTGGCAGACAACATATTCCTTGTTTATAATCGGCATGAACTGTCAAGCGATCGATAGAGCAGGGAAGATAGCAAGTTGGACTAAAAGAGATTTAGAAGGGAGAGAAGAGTTATATCACTTAGGTATAACTACAGCACCTTGAATAACGTAGTGTGGAAAACGGCATGGTTCTGCGCTCTCTGGTTGGTTCCACTCGAAAATGATCCGCTATAGGCGCTGGTGTTGGTCTCGGTGCATGGTATTCGTCTGCTTATAATGGAAGTAAATGAAGTTTTCGCTGCAACATCTGATTCTTTTACATGAAGCATTTCTATGAATGTGATAATTGCTATTATATTTGGTACAGTGGTCGCGAAGATATTAACGAACATTCTAGACAGTCGACCACGTCCTGTTATTATCATACTTTCGTTAATAATACGGGAGAAAAAATACGCGTGGAATGCTCTTGGTAACTAAATTTTTGTGTATGAATTAGGTTCATTATTATTATCATCATCATCATTTCTTTTAAAGATATACACACTTAAAGCATTTGTATTTTTGATATTTAGTGTCTCTTTTCTTCTGCTTTAAACTAATCGCGACGATGATGATAATGATGATTCCATGTAACAACAAGGGGAACCCCACAAAACTTTCTTAGTGCCATCAACATGAGTGTAAGGAAACTTTCAAACCAATGGGACAAGCGACACGGGATGTTCACACTGTCACACTAGTGACACACACTTCCCGACTGTAAAATAGCATTCATTGCACATGAGGGTCCAAACAACAAACGACACGTTCATATGGCGTATTCGCGTGCTACTTGTTACTTTCGTCGGAAATTTCCTTAAAGGGAGGGTGCTGAGACCGAAGCGACGTGCTACAGGGGGAATTCCCAACTAAGTGACAAGCGACATGGTGCCTTCAGTCTATTAGCAAGCGTTGCTTGCGAACAACAGATAGGCATCACGATAAACCGCACATTACAACAACAGATCTAGGCGACACGATAAGCCACACGTGTCGCTTTGTCGCTTCTGCGTCGCTCAAACTGGGCCATTTCCTCAATAGCTTGCAACATGTTGCCGTGGTTCGTTGTTCGCGCATACGCGATGCAATGTGTGTCTTGCCTTAGTGAGATTGCGCACCAAAGCGACGAGCGACACTTATCGCTTGAGGATTTCACCAAACGAATGCTGGCCTGTGCTTTCCGTCATGCCGCTACCATGTGAAATGTTGCTCTTGATTGGCTCCTTTCCAAGCAACATGTGTTGCTTCGGTATGAAAGTTGCCTTGGACCGAATGACCCGTGTCGCTTTAGTGTGAAATCCTCGTATCATTTGTTGCGTGTCGCTTTGGTCTAAAATCTCCTTGAGGAAACGGTGCAGTCAGAACTTGTGGTTTGTCGCCCCGGTATGAAATATCTCTCAGGATACTATTTATATTCTAATAACATAGAAAAATAAACTCTAATACACAGTGCAAGGTCCGGAATCACATTGCGTTGTTTCTTCTTGTGTTCCGCATGCATGCTATTTATTTATTGATTTTATTTTACTTTTCTTTCCAAATTAATGCCATTTCGTGACTGCAAATCACTCCAAAAATATAACTGTTTCCATCAATTCACGTACCGCCTTTCAAGACAAACTAATCTACATAATATATTCCAAAAACTAACAAAGCCGCATTACTTTCATAAGAAACTTAGCACAGACATTGATCGCACTGCCATCTATGTTTCTCATCCGTCTGGGGAACCAGTTTCTTGGGTTGTTTTCCACACTACGTTATTCAAGGTGCTGTAGGTATAACTACTAAGCAGGCTAGCATGTGTGGAACACTGACTGCTCGTGCTCTGCGTAGACCTGTTCTAAGGAGGGTTGGGTAAATGAGATTTGAGATGCACTTTCTGAAACTAGGAATATGTGCCACTTGTTAGTGATGCTTAGTGTTGTACAGGGGTGAGTTGCTTTAAAATCAATATACATTATTCGTTGGTGGTTCCTCGAAAGCATTGTCAACACTGAGCATGGAGGCATTTCTGTTAACACATTTCATTTTCATATACAGTGGCAGTCCCTCCATGGAACAGAGGGAACAGGCTGGTCCCTCCTACTTACCGTCCTTTGGAGCTATTTAAATTATCTATATTAACATACTAAGAACATGTTCTTCTTGAAGATTCGCATAACCACTTATTGGGCATGCAAAATATCTAACACAGTTATTTTTAGTGGTTTTTATTTTGTTTTTATATGCACGTTTCGTTCTGGTTTCCCAAAAATTTTTCAAGCTACACATACAACAACACAACCTCACATGGCTAATCACTAGTAACTCTACAGAATGGGAACAAAATGTCGCAAATAAAAACAAAATAAAAACCACTAAAAATAACTGTGTTAGATATTTTGCATAATAAGAACACTTCTCTCTCCCGAAATAAACATTTCCAAAAGTAATGACGAAGAAAAACTTTCATCGTGACTGGGCATTTTTACTTCACCTACCCTCGTTGTTCATTCCCCCCTCTGCTTCCTGACGCCGAATATTTCTGACCACGTGCAAAGGTCAACGATCATCATGGTCCCACCCCCACAGAAGCTGAACTCCCTAGCTGTTCCCTCCGAGAGACATAGCAATTCGTTTTCCTTAGAGTTTTTGCTAAGTGCTAAAGTTTAATTGCCCCATAGTGATAGTTTTGAATGTTATAAGCCTATAATTTCCTAATCTCATTGCAAAATTGCATCCGACATTCATAAAAAAATAAAAAAAACTTGTCCAATCTCGTTTTCCCTATAACTGATTACTGTGACACTGTTTATTCAGACATTAATCACGAGCAAGCTAAACGCCTTCAGTGAATCCAGAATGCCTGTGTCCATTTCGTTTTCGACATAAAATATTCTGAACATTTGACATCGTATTATGCGAAGGTCGAGTGGCTGAAATTAAGTCATAAACGGATTTATCACAACATTGTCCTACTGTACAAAGCCCCTAGAAATAAAAGATCCAAAGTACCTCTCCAGGCGGTTTCAATATCTTTTCAATATTCACTCCCGCAACACCAGATCACATGAAAAATCTCTGCTATCCATTCCTCTCCACAGTTCTAACTTCTATGCCAATTTGTTTACCATTACCTCTCCAGGACACTAGAACAGACTGCCCGCGAAATCCAAGCTTCCTCCTCAATTGTAACATTCAAAAGACAATTAAAATCACACATGCTAAACAATTTGATCTAGATAAAATTCCCAGAAAGCAATGCCTTATACATTTAGCTCCCGAAATCCACTTTCTATGTAGGTATGTATCTGTGTGTGAATGTGTGTGTCCATGTAGAAACTGTATTGCTTTTATTTTTAATTTTACTTTTCAGTTATATTTTTCATTGGGTTAGTAAAAATAATGAGCAATGTAATTAATGGTTAATCCACCGCTTGACTGCTCGTATTCAACCTGTATTGCTTCATTTTACTTTCATTACTTTTTTTTCTTTTATTACTTTATTTTTAATTTATCTTTGTTCATTTTTAATTGTATACAATTAACTGTAAAGAAAAAAATTGACCCTTGTATTAATGGTTAAGTGGAAGATAAGGCATATGCCTTAACTTCGCCATGTAAACAAAATTGTTAATAAATAAATAATCTTAAATTGCTCCGAGTATCTATTAATGTATAAAATATACTTTGGTGTACACATCAATTAGTCACTTGTATTTTACACAATAGTGTGCCCAGGTGGGGTTGGTGGGGATTAACCCCCCCCCCCATTGGTTTAGTCATTAAAAAAAAAATCAAAGCAAAAATAAAATAAATTTTTATTTCATAAATGTGTTTGAGTACCAAATTGCCAATGAGAACTGTATTTGCTTCTTCAATTACTTTTGATATTATTGGAGTTGAGTGCCAGCAATGCACAGGCATTCAGGAAGGAGAATTTCCTTTTCAGTATGGTCAAGAAAAGAGCTGAAACCCTTGGAATGCAAACTGAAGGAATCCCTACTCCCCTTTCTTTCACCCAAGATGACTCTCTCTTTCCAGTTAGGACAGTGCTGCTAACTTTCCCTCCCCCCACCTTCTTATACCATTTATGCCAGCAGAGCAAAGTTCTGTGAGATTTGAATCACTACAATTAGTATGCTAAGTAAGTCCAAATCTTATCTCGCACCTGGATGCATATTAATTTCAAAATATTAATAATAATAATTGTTGCAGGCAGTAGCAAAGCATGGTCTTACGAAGGAGGCAAGCAATGTTTTGTAGAATAGCATGCCGGGAGGAAGGGAGGGGGTGGGATGGGGGATAAGTTACATAGCCCAATTGGCCCAGTCAGTTTCATAAACAAAATAAAAAGATTTAATTTGCCAAATTTTTTTTTTATTTACTCTTGTGCTCTTTACAAATTAGATACTTTTTCCTCAACCAATTTCCAGCCATCAGTTTATTGAATTTTCTTGTAAAATTTGTGAAAGATCTTACTTGAATTTCCACGTAAATAATTTAGCAGTTGCCAACACTAGTGACTTAATGGTTGCTGTCAAAACTGGTAATGTAATTTGAGCTGGACCAAGCTGGATACAGACACTCCATTTCCCGGAAACACAAACACTCACCCGGTATTTTTGCCTCAAGTTCTGGTGTTCACTGGGGTTGTAGCGAGTTGCAGTCTGCAAGGTAGCAAGTCAAAGTGGTTGGGTTGTGTGTTATGTTACTGCGTGTGTAATAGATTTTTGACGTGGGACTAAAGATGGATAGAGAAAAGAGGAAAAATACATTATTAGATTATTTGGAAAAGAAACAAAAAATGGAAGTTGAAGCTTCACCTTCCACAAATAGAACCTCAGAAAATGTCGATTTAAGTTCAGAGGAATTCCATCCGAATTACGAGTGAAACGTGCAAACTTTCAGACTCTGATATTCAACAAGAAGGCATAACAGAAGATATTGGAAACCTTGTTGCAAAAAATATCTCAAGGAACTGTCGAGGTAAGTGACACTTATTATTTGAAAACGGATTTAGAATTGTTTTTTTCTGGAAGGGCACAGCATGTGCTGTAAGCATACAAACGTGTGTGTGCAGGGGAGGGGGTGCCCACGTGTGTATGTCTGGAAGATGTGTGTAGGATGTCGCCCTATATCATAAATAAACTTTCACAGGGCGAGAGAACATGAAGATGAACAAGTTTCCTCAATGATGTTTTGCTCATTTCAGGGGCCTCAAAGAGGTCCTGGGTTTGATCCCCTGTGAAGGTGAATTGCACAGTGGTATGTATTCCAATTTAAACTTTAAGTTCAGTCCCGATTAACGTATCGGAGTATCAAATAGACTTAAAAACAATTTACTTTTTGTTTTGTTCACAAACCCTCGCAAAACGATATTACCTATCCTATAGATCCACCAAGGCATTTGAAACCCTGGCATCAGAGCAGTGGCACTAGTGTCGCTAGTTAAAGTCACGGGGAAGCCTAGTTCACGTATATTCCAAGGTCCCAGAAAGCATGGTGCTACTATACATGTATGCAACCACATTATAAAATCACGGTTGCCACTGACAGTTTTATTATTTTGTAGGAAAGGGATAACATCTGTATTACGACACAGGATAGACTAGATAGGCATCCTATGAACTGTAAATATTCCTTACAAATCTTCTAAATATTTCTCTTGTACAAATGCAACAAATACAATAAGTAATATGTGTGTGCAGTAATAAATACATTTTCTGAAGGCACCTTTTCTGGCATCAGTGGTTGAAGTGGGGGATGCTGCCCCCAGTTAAGAAAAGTTTCACAAAGAATACCCCCAATTAGGATAATTTCCATATTGAGCATCCTCCACCTACTATATTGTCTCCATGTTTATCCATACGAGGATATACCCCCTCATATCTCCAAACTCGATCAAACATCTCCCTCTCTTTCCAGCTAGGAATTTCCATTTCGAGCACTGTCTGGCAAGATTTTGTCCGCTTCTGATCAGTGACAGTGACAAGAGCCCCACAGATCCTGCGGTGCGGTGCTGGGCTTCAGAGGGGGGATTGATTGATTGATTTAGTTTGTTTTACTTCGTGTTTTGTGCCTCTTGGCTAATTTGCGAAGATGGGGATGAGTGATGAAATTGATGAATGGACATTCACAAACAACCAAGCCCGACCAGGATTCGAACCCGGGACCCTTGGCATCACAGTGCGACGTGCTTCAGAGGGGGGAAAGTGGCCCCTTCAACAGTTGTTTTTGCAGTTCCATAATGTTAACAACATACAAAATTCCTCTCCATAGACCTAATATGAAAATGAATATGACACATTAATGACACTGTAGTAGAAATTGTTAATTACAGAAGGGGGTTCGTATTTGTTTGTCGACTGTCAAACAAATGTTTTGATCAATAAAATAATAATACAATGCCAAAAATATACACAATATTTAGCAAAATCATCTCCACAACAAGTACAATGTTGATTGATTGAATTGGTGTTTTAAGTCCACTTTATGCACAGTAACGCTAATCGGGACTGGACCTAAAGTTTAAAGTGGTTTCCGACCACTATAAGCCTCCACCGGATATCGAACCCGGAACCCGTTGATTACAAGGCGACGACGCTCCCACTGCGCCATTGGGGAGGCCCAACAAGCACAATGTCTACAGCGGTGCAAGAGTTTTCCTTCAAAGTAGGCTAAATAATATAGATTCTGAGACAAATGTTTTATCAAGCAAAAAGTGTCTACCTTACAATTTTTATCATATTATCACAGTGTAGATAAGTGAAAAGCAACCATGTTGTTGTCAATCCGTTTTTCTTGCATTTTGGATTTTTCTTGCATATCAATATATCAGTGATGATGCTGAATGCAAGGTAGATTTATATAGGGTCACCTTAATCCGTCTTGCCAGTTTCACTTACTTCAAATTCCGGATACAAAAGCAAAGTTCGGCATGGGGGTTAGGTAAATTGGTATCGTCGTCACTGCTTCTGTTGGTTGGTGTTAATGCTTTTTGTATATTAACATTATCGACCTGTAAACACAATTTCCGGGATTCCTTTCCTGTGAGGCTACATTTTAGTTCAATTAGATCCAGTACAGATTATACCATTTGTACCAGACTTTTTCTTTGTGTTCTTACATAGTCTGGAAAATACATTATTCTAGGATTCTATTTGAGGATGTTCCGTGAAGTTGTTTTTTTGGGAGGGTATTAGGATGTCTCTCCTTTACATAATATATAGTCATCGATGTTGGGTGGAGGGCACGTACTCCAGTACCCTTGCTAAATCCGCCAATAGATCTATCTGTCCTTCCACCCATCTGCGTCAACTATCAATATCATCTCTGAATCTTAGAGAGGTACAGTGGGATGCACAAGTGTTGCTTGGCAAGTTGCCATAACTTTGAACTTCCTACGCGTTTTTAAGGACTGGGTTTTTATGTATGTTGATGTAGAGGTTGTTATCAGCACAGGTTTGCGCACGAAGGGGGTGAATTGCTCTTCCTAATCATGGATGTCGTACCAAAGTATATTAATTATCAAATTTATTACAATAATTAATTTTATCAAATGAGTTTTTAAAACTAAAATTTAAGTCATATTAATAATAAGTGCATATTATTGGCAGATAAAGATGACCTGTGGACTGGAAAATGTGTTGGATTCAAAACCCCACCCTTATGAAAATCCTGGGCACGTGCCTGATTTTACACATTCGTGTTGGATCAAGTAAAAAGCAACAGCTGTCTGCACACTGTGGACAAGTGCAACAATTTTCATTTTCTTACATATTAAAAGTAAAGCAGTTATTAGTTTTGTCATATGAATTTTTCAATAGGGATGCATACTGAATCTAGAAAAGTAAGTACTTCAAACACCTTTGAACAGGAAATCAAAGCACATTCTTATATAATATATGTATATTTTCCTTAAATAAGACTAACTAATTCTGAATAAAGAGAGAATCACTACATTCTACAGTTTCTTCTAAAAATCTACTTTCTGTAAGACACTGATATAAAATATTATATTCTCAAAATGTATACAACTTTGACACTTCTTCAGTAAAATCCATAAAAGTTGAGCAACAATTAAAAACAATGACTAGTAAAAATAAACTGTATTTATGAAATACAAAATACTGCTATTGTAAGCATTTCTATAACCACGACGGTTTCTTCCCATTTACCTTGCTTAGCTTATTTCGTGCTATTTTGTCAAAGAATAGCAAGCCTGCTGATCTTTCAATGCTCTCCAGGGGCACCTGTAAAAGGTTAAAAATATAGCGTGGCAATTAGAAAAGTTGCACGAACGTGAACAAACCAAAACAATCATAATGCAGAAAAAATGCAGAATGTGACATTTTGTGGGCTAAAAAAAATGGATGGATGAATAACAGGGTTAAGCCGGCACCAATTTATCAATTGGAACTTATTCGCCGACTCTTTTCCTTCAGTTTGGGTATTTTGCAGGGCCTGCAAAAATTTGGCAGATTAGTTTCACAGAGTGAAATTATTGTGAAAATTATGGAAAATTCAAAATTATCGTATATTTTACACTAGTATAGTAAGCAAAATGGATTTTGCGAAAAGCAATAATTTGTAAAACTTGGAAACTTTTACAAATTATTGGCATCTTAAGTGCACCTGATTGGACAAAGAAAGCTTTTTGATTCTGCATGTCGCCTAAGTTAAAGCCAATTATTTCCTCACTCTACAAGGAAAGCTGTCAAACACCACAGGTGCTCACTACCTGCTCACTCTACAAGGAAAGCTGTCAAACACCACAGGTGCACACTACCTGCTCAGGAGCACATGCAACATGTTTTGCTCAAAAAATAAAAAGAAGCAGTTATTCACCTTTGAAATTTAATCCAACAGAAGATATGAAGACTTTTTATAGAAATGATTTTGTATTACATGACAGCTTTGCTAAGGGAAAAAAAGATAGCTTGTTTCATAGTTGAGTTATTACGTAGGATCCAACAACGTAACATTGTTAATAAATATAACTGCTTCTGTTTTGTTTTGTTTTTGTTAAATTTATCCCACTGTTATAACTGTAATATTAACCAAACTAAACATAATGTCTGATGAAGGGAGCATGTACTCTCCCTAAACATTACATCAAAAAATGTGTTTACATACTTGCCACAACCATAAACTACTAGAGGAATAAATGCAAGATATTGGTGTATTATACATTGATTGATTGATTTGCTTTATTTTACTTCGCTTTTTGTGCCACTTTTTGGCTAATTTGCAAAGATGGAGATGAGTGATGACATGATGAAATTGATGAATGGACACTCACAAACGGCCACAGTGGCTCAGTCAGTAACGTGTCTGACTACCATGCTAAAGGTCCCGGGTTCGATTCCTGGCCAGTTTAAATCCGGAAACTTTTGTAACGGAAGTGACCCAGCATCGAATGGCATGGGTACCTGGGGGAAACCCCGGGGGATAAAGGCAGTCAGGGGTGTGATGCTGATCACATCACCCCCACTCACAACCGGATCGAGAAACCGGCATTACCCCCACACTCCCTATACGCCTTCATGGCATGGTGCTAAGCACAGGGGATCACTTTACCTTTTTTTTTAACCCTCACAAACATCCATGCCCAGACTGGGATTCAAACCAAGGACCCCTGGCATCATAGTGCGATGTGCTAACCACCCCACCATGGAGACCGGCATACAGCATGGCCCCATGAATACAATAAGAATATGAAAAGATGTAATACAATTAACATGTTACTTTTAGGTACTTGCATAAGAGTCAAGTATGCTCTTGGTGTTATTTAATCTTGGGAATGTAAAGTTATACTGGGAAAACATGCACTAAATAGAACAGTTATGATATTTGTGAAAACAGTTACATGACCTTACTGTATGACAAAGTAAAGGTAAGTGCAACACGTTACTTTATTTTACTAACTTACCTAACTCCAGTTGCTACTGAACTCATGTTCTCCCAATGTAACTGTACATACATAAGTTTAATATAAGAGCGGCTCGGGAGTAAAAATTGATAACCCACATTCCGTTCAAAATTGAGTTAACATTAGATGTAGTTGCGGCACAGTCTAAAGTTGATGTGAATGAAGTTCTTCCAGCATCTGCTGATAGACAGAAACACAGGGGAGCATCTGGGTAACCCATAAGCCACAATACAATGGGCGAACTTTCACTTGTATTCTCAGTTTCATACTTTTGTGGGTTATCAAATTTAACTCCCGAGCTGCTCATAACATAACAAACTAAATAATATCGGGTGGCGCACGAAAAACCAAACCCTGCCACGAGCATACAAACAACAAATGAAAAACCGGCCCATGTACAGGCTGTTTATTTTCACCCACCTATTGTCACCTATTGTTCCGAAGCTGTTGCAACCATGTATACTTTATTGTTGTCAGTAGGAAAGCCGTGAAGACTTGGTTCAGATGTGTGTAGGTGAGATGTATTCTCTTCAACAAAGAATCACAATAGTGGAGGCGTACGTGTCTACCAGGTCATTTAAGGAAACACAGGATATATTTGCAAATAAGTTTCCTGGCACTTCTATACCCAGCAAAGAGCAGTATACATGATTTGGTGAAAACGTGGCGTACTACAGGGTCAGTTGCAAATACAAAAGAATCGAGCCCCATCCGTTCGTACACCTGCTGTGATTGCGGATATTCAAGCACGAATGATCCAAAGTCCTAAGAAGTCGACATGCAAATTGTCACAACAGGCGAACGTTTCGCGTAGGTCTTTGTCAACGTGTTTTACACGATATAGGGTTGAAGCCCTACAAAGCGACATGTGTCCAAGAACTGAAGGAGGAAGACAAGGAAAAACGTGTGAAGTACTGTACATGGCTACTTGAAACAATTGTGAGTGGATCGTTGGATCCCCTGCTGTATTTCGTGAGTGATGAAGCCTGGTTTCATCTGACAGCCCATACGATTCCTGAGGAACCTCTTCACGATAGAAAAATGGGAATCTTTGAGGAATTTTATGCACAGTTGACCCCCATGAACGCTTGTATGCTTTCTTTCAACAGGATGGGGTGACCTGTCACACTTCACGCGAGTCAATCTCACGAATCCATCAAAGATTCACAAAAGAAAGGACTGTCAGCAAAGGATTGTGGCCGCCGCGTTCACCGGACTTAACCACTTGTTGACTTTTATCTGTGGGGCAGTCTAAAGGGAAAAGTGTACACAAATAATCCAAGGACATTAGAAGACTTGAAGGACAATATTTGTAATGATATTTCGAGAATTGATGCCGCAGAGTTCTCCAGAGTGTATGTTAACATGTTAAGGCGTGCACAACAGTGCATTGAAGCACAAGGTGGTCATTTTCAGCACCTACTATAAAAGACAAGATTGTTTCAGTTAGTAAAGACCTTTGCATTAGCTTATTTCTTATATCTTTTAAAAAGTGCAGACTTTTGCATTTCTTATTTGTTTTATTTTATTTTATTTCTTGTTTGTATCTGCTCGTGGCAGGGTTTGGTTTTTCGTGCACCACCTGGTATAACACAACATCAGGCAGACTATTCATGGAACTCAAAGGATTCAAGATGAAAGTAGCATGCAAATCAGTATCCCTGATTGGAAGAGTCCCACCAAACTTTACCAAAGCTTGCATCCCAGTTTGTATAAGGTCACATGCCAATGTCAACTCCACTAACTCGTCAGGACCTTCACACAGTACAAGAAATGGGAGAGCTCCTAACTGATGTCAGGAAAGAATAACCAAGATCAGGCCTTGCACAACAACTCAATATTGCACATCAATCCATTTCCAACCACCCAACAGGCTCTTTCACAGAGAAACCCACAAAATCATCTAGCAGTAGCAAACATTAAACTTAAATACATCAGCACTAGAGTACTGCAATGAGGCCTTTCCGCCTAAACGCTCACACTGACAATGCTAGATGGCATACAGAATTGATAGGTGTTCCACACGAATGAGCAGAATACACTCGAACTCTTGAAGTCTATTAATACATGTATTTCCATCATTTGTCTGTGGTAGTGAGCCCTCAAATATAGATTGTGAAGTAAAAGATGCAGTGAAATTGAAAATTATGTGAGCATAGTCATCATCTCAATGTAAAAATGCAGTTTTGTATATCTTACAATACACAGTAATATGCGACAGTAGTATCGTGTGTGATGCTGTGTATGTAAATAGACCTTTGTCTTTTATATAGGAGTTCGTTATAAATTGCTAAGTGGCCATTTGGTGTTAAATAAATACTAAATATTGTTGGATTATGCGCAGCATATTTTTTCAAATCAACTCTACACCTTGAGTGCAATCTATATATGTTTGAATACACAACAGAAATACAAGGAAAATATTCACGGCATCATACAGAATTATGTAAGTTTTGTCTATGATTAATTGGATTTAATCACTGATGTAGGAACCATGTCGTACGTGCCAGGATTTGACAAATATGATCTAGACTAATGAACCATAAACTCTTACTTGAACAGGTTTCATAATTACTGCCATGTGTTAAACATTTATGAGGAAAACAAAGTTATATATAGTTCGCCCCAAACCTTATGAAGTTTTACGAGATATATTTTCTCCAATACTACTAGAGGAGAAATTGTTCAAGGAAATCTCTGATAGGTTCATTTCTCGTTACAATCCACGTAATAATTTTATAGTTCAATGTCTATAGTTAAGAAAATGTACGCAGTTGGATCTGGTGAGTTTTTTACCTATTGCATTGTTTGACTCATTTGTGAGCAGTTTATGGTTTGACATTATTAGGAAGAAAATATCATGAAATTCCAGAAATGAGTTAGCTAGACAAATGGAAAAGCTCGAGAGTGACATGAAGGATTATTACCGTGAAGTGAACTTACAAGGCAAGGGCATAGACAGAAGATTCCATGGAGCGAATAATGTTTCACGTAAATGTAAGAATGATTCTAGATTTAGTAATCAGCAAAATAATTTTCATGGTCAATATAATAATTCGAAAACAAATTAATCCAAGTCCAAAGTGCAAGGATATTATGACGGAAGTTACTGTTCGTTCTACGGGAAGCAAGGTCATCATTATTTAAAATGTTTTAAACAGATTAACATTGAACGTAGAAAGTCCACAAAATGTGAACACAATAACAAAATTGTTGCCTATACAACTCCTGATTTAGAATCTGCACCTAACACTGAATCTATTCCAACAGACATCTAACAGTAAGATTTATTTATTGCCACTATTTTCATGCATTCTAATGGTACACAAGTCAATGTTAGTAGTAAAGTTGATAAAGAAGAAATCACAGATCAGACATACAGCCTTCAATCATCACAACATGTGATCAATGATTCTGAAAATGGTTTAAACGTGTGTACAAGGGAATTAGATTCCCATATTATTCAGCATGCATATTTAGTAGAAATTAGTGTAGCCACGAAACAAAGTTTGAGATTGACACGGCATCTTATGCATCTATGGCTAGTAACAACTTTTATCAAGCGTTTCTACAAAATGTACAAATGTCTGAACCTAATTTTACATTAACGGGTGCTGGTAATAATGTAATACGTTTATTAGGAAAAGTTAATGCAGCTGTGTCATGGAAAAATCAGTTCCACTGGCTCAATTTGTACATAATTAATTGTCATTTACAATTCTTAGGAAGAAGTTGGATTCAAATTATGATGCACCAGTTATTATTGCACACAATGTCACAGGAAATAATGCAATGAACTCTGATGTTCGTAATTTCTTGCATGTATTAAATAAATGTGACAATTGTATAAAAGTTAATGATGTACAAGGGATCGTCGATGCTCTCAAGCAAGAATTTCATTCTATTTTTGATGGTGATTTAAGCATGCCTATAAAGGATTTTAGAGCTGATATCCCATTAAAACTGGACACAACTCCAACTTATTTTACAATGTGCCTTATGGAATTAAAGATAAAGTAAAATGAGAATTGGATAAACTGATAGAAAATGGCTTTATGAAAGAGTAGACACTAGTGAATGGGCCAGTCCAATGGTTGTCATTGAAATGAAAAATGGAGATTTACACATTAGTTGCAATCTGAAAAGTACATTGAACAAATATATAGAAAATGCTTCTTATCCCTGACCACTGATAAGAGGATATTTTCCAGAAAGTTAGAGGAAATACCATATATGTTAGTTTCGATTTACAAGTTTATTGGCAAATAGCTTTTAGTGAAAAAGCGAAAAGGTTGTTTGTAATGAACATGGGGATCATTTTCACTGAAAGAAAAGTTACTGAAATCATACAACACACAAGATTATCTTTTGGAGTAAAATTTTCGTCACAAATATTTCAAGTAGCAATATCAGTTCTGTACCTGAAATACATGAAGAGGTGTCTTGTCATCAATAACCTGGTTTGGCATCACATAAGTTTCCATTTCCAAAGTGTGATCATCTTTCTCGCCAACAATGACCTTAAAAAAGTGTGTTGGAACTGCAACATGATTTGTTCCAATCACTTCGTACTTCACATAAACTTTTCCATCTGCTTCTCTCCTGAAAATCAAAATACAACTCCATAAAGCAATTGTCCCTGATAACAAGAAACACAGTTGGCAACATTTCGGCACTCAACACAGTACTTTTATCAGACTAAAAATAAGCACTGGCAGTGTGACCATGTCATGAAATATAACTTGGTAAAAAATTATGCGAAAATTGTAGCTTCATCAGGAGTCTTTGGCATCCTTCGCAAATGCACTACCACATAGCTAGTCAGAAAATTTCTGGCTGCTCCACAAATTCGATATGTGAACACTATTGCCATCTACCTTCAATTGAGGGAATGCGCTGACGAGTTTGTTTTTAAAGTTTAAGTTCACTTTATGCACAGAATGCCTAATTGGGACTGAACTTACAGTTTAAAGTGGAATCCAAACAAAAGGTGGTTTCATTTAAATCGGGTGATATCATTTAAAAATAATCACTGATTTAAATCACTTTAAATAAATAATTTATAGAATAATGTACATAAGGAATTTGTAGATATCAGAATCACTTTTGGTGGAAGTACAATAATCTTGTAATCATTGAATGGTGTTTACTAGACTCTAAGAAAGGAAACAATATACTCCCTCTGTCCCATAATTATAGTCCGGTATGCCAAAATGGTAGTACAGGAATGACAGACGAAGAGGCAGATGGAAAGCACAATTTGTACTGATCCTTGAGTAATAAAGTTGTATGACTCATTCCCGTGTTTCATGTTCTTCTTCTGTATGTGTACCAATGCACAGTTTGAATATCGGGCAAATATTATGAGACAACCAACAAAGGTGTCCCGGACAATAATTATGGGACAGAGGGAGTATATAAGTACTGATGGGGTGAAGCTCATACGATGTATTATGTAAACTGTAAATAAACTTAAATTTCTCTTGATTGCAAATTCAATAATTTATATAGGCAAAAATAGCAAACATTTTGTGTAGAATAACATACAAAATACATAGGCCATTTCATAAATAATGCACAGTGTGGCAAGACTGCATAGTGGATGATGCAACCGAAGTAAGACTGGCATAATTTTACATTGAGGGCATGACACAGCCAGCCGTGTGCTTGTGAGCTCTCTACTTTGCATAGCGTGACTGGGAGACGGAGTGGAAATGGAGGCTGCAGGTGTCTCGGGTACTATTACAGTTGACGATCAGAGGTCGTACATTAAAATTGAAACTCTACGTGGCAAAAACGAGACAGAAATCCCCAGAGCGTTATTGGAAGTGTGCAACGAGTCAACATTGAACCGTAGTAGTGTCTCGTTGGTCAAATCGTTTTCATAGTGGTCCATCTTCAACACGGCCCAAAAAATTCGGCCTGCACAATCAAAATTCAAACAAATGATGATTTTTGCTTATGATCATCAGGGAGTAATCCTCACAGACAGAGTTCGATGTGGCCCACATGTCACAGCAGTGTATTACCGTGATTTCTTGCAAAATCTGCAAAGAACACGCCCTCAGCTACTCGAGGCTGGTCCACTCATTTTTCAAGACAACACTCGGCCTCATATTGGGCATGTCGTCAATGAAAAACTAGGCTATTACGGTTGGGATGTGATACCCCATGCTCCGTATAGTTCAGACATGAGTCCCTTGACTTCAACCACTTCCCCAAGTTGAAACTGCCTTTGTGTGGACGTTGTTTTTCATCTCTGGAAGAGCTTTCTACTGCTGTTACCCGAGCCATTCGACAGCTGAACAAAGACAGCGTATTGGATGGCATACAGAAGCTTCCTCGATGTTGGGATTCGGTCATTGCCAAGCAGGGAGACCACATTGAAGGACTGTGAAGACATATCGCTGCCACAGCAACATACGGGTGAGTAATAAATTAGCATGCATTATTTATGAAATGACCCATGTAGTAATCACATTAAACAGTAAATAGCTGCAAATAAACATGGCAGGCAGCTGATATTAAACAAACTAGCATTAAAAAATCACCAAAATTCAGCCACAAAGAATATAAAAAATATCTTAAGTTATAATTACATAGTACATGCAGAATGTTTTATTTTCACTGGAAGAAAAGTTACTGAAATCATTATAGTTTTACTAACACACTCAACAAACATTATCATAGTAGGTTCACATATACAGTATCAGAAACAGAAAAATGCATATTGACACCTATTATTTTATATGCTTTAATCAAACTGTTCAAATATTTTACACTGTTCTTTATCAGAAAAAGCCTTTCTTAAAAGAAGATATATCTATATATACAATGACAAAAAACATAGAACAGTTTTGAGCTTTTCTTGTTAAAAAATGACATTAAATCAAAAAATTCCAATTTAAATTTACAATATCATTAAAAATTATTTCTTTTTAAAAATAAAAATCATTATTTTATTCACCCTGGTTCCAAACCGATATGTGCCTCCACCGGGTATCGAAGCTGAGACCCCTTTATTACAAGATGGCAACATTAAAACTATGCCATCGGGGAGGCCATTGAGGGAATGTGCCATAAGCTAGTTCAATTATATGGATTTTATTTTGCCTCATAACTGATTGCTATTTCCTTCTTATATACCCCTTACAGTGATAGTGACCTTATCTCTCTAGATCGTTGAAGGAAGCCTCAGAATTATTGTCGATTTAAGTCCACTTCATGCACAGAAAAGCTAATTGGGACTACACCTACAGTTTAAAGTGAGATCCGAACAACTATGTGCTTCCACCGGGTATCGAACCCAGTACCCCTTGATTACAAGGCAACAACGGGATAGTCGACGCAATAGCTACGTTAACGACCGGCTGCTTTGAAGTCCACAGAGCGTGCCCACCAGCTGCAACAATCACATTAAACGCACAGTGTTGCCACACATCTACTGTACACCACCTTGTCCTTCTGCGCACAAGCACCTTCCCACGGTCTCCACATTGAAGTTGAAAAGTACAGCATCAGTGTATCCGCAGTTATGTGACTGAGACTCCACGTGGAGTAGACGAGCGGAATGACAGCTGCGCCCATTGGCTGAAAGCTGAGTGCGATTGGACGAAAACAACTCACCCACTATTTATCCCCACCAACGTTCGTGGTGGCGGCTTTCTTCAGTTCTTCGACATTAACAAAGTAAACGCGTGGACTATACCACTACACCATCGGGGAGGACACCCTGGATGCCTAAGACTTTCTTTCTGGGGCGATGACTTGATTATTGTTCTCTAAGAGTGGGGATTGGAAATCCTCATTTATTCTTAATTAGCAAATTAACGTTAGTTTTAGATGGTCCCGTGAGTAACTGCTCAATTTTAGACATCAAAGAGGTAGTTATGTTCTTCTTTTTTAGGTGATAAATGTAAAAAAACAAAAGGTAAAACTACTCCTGCACATTGCACTTTGTTATCAAATCATGTAGGCAGAGTGTGGAGGCAGGGCCCCACACATTCACAATCTTGGCCATTGTCATGATGACGTGATCAGTACAATGCTCTGACTACCTTCAACCTCCCCCCCCCCACCCCCTCCCACAAGGTTGGCCACAGTTCAACATTTAACAGATGGGTGAGCCTCACAGGCACTTTATGCAAGAACATACTCTTTAAGGGCTATTCCAATTTTATATGGATTGGAATCAGAAATATATTCACATAGATTCTCCCCTAACATATACAGGGTGTTAGAAATATTGCTACACGTTTGAAGTAAATATAGTCTGTTACTGTAGAATGTGGAAGGAAATGTGGAATGGTATATTAAACTTGAAACTTCATTTTATAATTTCAGAAAAGAGAGAGGCTCCCGAGCTTATGTCATTAACCAAGATGGAGCTGGACATGCAGCAGCAAGTTACAGTTGCATACCAGAATGATTGTGAGAGCCATGTGTACAGCAATGAACTTAAACAACAATTTGATGTAAGTGATAGTTTTCTCCACTTTCCCCCAGTCGACGACAACAATGTTACATTAAAAGCACGTCTCACCAGTCTCATGATCATTATGGTATGCAATTACCCAACTGCAACTTGGTGCTGCATGTTCAGTGCCATCTTGGCTAATGACATAAGCTCGGGTGCTTGAAATTACGCTCCACATTCTGCAGTAACACACTATATTTACTTCAAACATGTAGCCATATTTCTGACTCACCCTGTATTTTATCCTTCCTATATTATTCACATTTAGGACTTATTCGAGTAAAAGAAACACACAAAAAAAAAAACTCACCTTGGCAAATACAGAGGTCCAGTACAAACATAAACATTTTTGTACAAACGGGTTAATTTTCTGACATGCTTCTCTAAGCGATTCCAACTATCTCTGTTGAAGCCCTTGCCTACTTGTGGGGCCATGTTCGATAGCAAAAATGTCTGATCACAAACCCCCTGGTTCTGGCGATGATTCCCTGCTGCTGCCAGATGACCTCTGTCGTAGCCACTTGCTTTGTAATCCGAGTTTTGAGACCTGTACAAAAAGAAAAATAATTTCACACACACACACAAATGTTTTTTAATCTAATTTGTAGACAACTTTAGACTACTAATCTCAGCATACTCCGGTTCTCAAACTAAATAATTCTCTAGCATTCTTAAACTATAAGGTTCATGGCTGCAGCAGCACAAGCCGTTAGTCTGTCCCTATCCTGGGCAAGATCAATCCAATCTTTTTCATCCTTACTGATTTCCTTTAGGTCCATCTCATATCCCTCCACCTTCATCTTGACATTATCTTACCATCAGGTTTCCCAACAAGAATCACATACATTCTTCTTTCCTCTCTCATTCGTGCCACATGGCCTGCCCACCTAAGTCTTCTTGATTTAATTATTCTAATAATATCAGGACATGAATACAAATTATGCAGTTCTAAATTATGTAACCTTCTCCACTCCCCTGTCTCCTCATCCCTTCTAGGTCCAAATATTTTTCTAAGGATTTTATTTTCAAATACTCTTAATGTATGTTCTTCTCGAACACTATAGTGTCTCTCAACCTTAAAAGTCAGTATGGAAGTAAATGGAGTACTTCCCTCTCTAATACGTGAGTTTTGCCAATAGCTCTGTCCTTCTCTACCACCGCTGCATTTCGAGATGTTACAAAATTTACAGAATGTAAAAGTCAAAAATTTCAAACAGTGAAATCATTATCCTGTAGAGTTTTTTATGCTCTATTTACTGACGGCATTATATAACCTGTCATAAATTCATGTGATCTGAATTTTTCATAATTATGCAATTTTGCAAAACACTTAATTTTTTTCTAGTAAATACTTCAAAAGCCACAAATATCAAACCGCTTCAACAACTTTGCCAGTTTTATTTTTTCTACGGGATCTATGATGTTTGTAGATATGATATTCTTCGCCTGATTGAATTAATGAATTAATTTGCTTACGAGGAGATTTATATATATATATATATATATATATATATATACACACACACACATTGGATATTTTGTATAAATCATAAACTTTTCGGTTTCTCGCGATACACATGCAGACCAAGAGAGAAAAGTGTTGACCATTGTTTGAAGTTATTTTTAGAATGCATTGTTACTCCACAGCACCGTTATTTATTCCACAATCGTAGTTTGTTTATGCAGGCTGTCTCTCGTATGAAATTCATTGTGCACCACCAAGGTTACAATTCAGTTGCAGGCAGGTGCCCCGGTTCGTAGGAAGTGCAGTGTGCTTTATTTTCCGTAAAAAATGTATCTTAATGTTTGTTTTTGCATTTATTTAACTCTGTTTATGTAAACGATACAACATTCAACGAAAGAAGTAACAATAATTGTGTCATGTATTACACATATAATGCAAATGTAAAATAGTAAATAGTTACATCGAAATATAAACATTTACATGCAAATCTTGAGGTAACTATCGCTTTTTTCCCCCAAAATGCATCAAATACATAGATTTTGATGATTTCCTACACGATATTAAGGAAGTAAATTTGTTGCAATCATTACCGATTAACAGCGACTCGGTGCATCTCCGTTTGTTGATCTGGCAATGCCGCGCTCCATTTAACCCATACTGACTTTTAAGGTTGAGACGCTCTATAGGTGCAACTTTATGAGCCAAGGCTTGCTATACAACAACTTGTGGCCTGTAAGTCAAGATCAATCACATAATGCTCTCTGGCTTTAGAGAACAGAGTCTGCTACGATTGGTTTCAAGAAGCTCTCATGGTAATAGGTAAAAAACAAAATTTTGAGGCTACCACCAGGAATAAAACCTGGGACCATTTGGTCCAAAGGCAGGAATGCTAACTCAGGGTGGCTACTCTAGGACCATTATAAAATTTAAGTATAATTCCCGGTTCTCCAGGTGAACTTTGCCAAAATTCAAGGGTGCAAACAGATGTTTTCTCTACTTCAACCTTAAGTATTACCGCTTCTCATCACCAATATATATTAACAATATAAAGGGTCTGTGTGATTCCAAAGTATCCAAAAATTCTAAGAATTCAATCAAACGGTACATATATTTAAAATATTTAATTTAAAGTGTGGAGTTAACATTTGCCATTTCACATTCTCGGGCTCATAATACATCTACAAACACAAGTCACAAATAATACGGAATATACTAATTACAAAATATGTTAATTGTGTAAGTATATCAAAGTCAAATTTAACTAATCAACTTCAAGGTATCGTATCTAGCGAAAATCTTCCGTCGGTCAGATACATTGTTCTGCAAAGGACACTAACAAAGTAAACAGATTGAAAGAATTCTGTGGTCTTTCTTTTCCTTCCTCGATAAAAATAAAAGCTAAACTGTGAGAAACTTGCCTCGGGGAATTTATAAATATGTATAAAATCATTGGGATTTGTATTAATAAACATTTTTTTTCACGTCCATGGAGAAGAATTCACGCAGAAATCACACATAATTCCCGGAGCTAATAATTCATGAAGAATTCTTGGTGAGTAGACACCCTGTAACTATTTGGCTGTGTGGAACCTCCAACAGTCTCTTTTCTAGTTGGTTGCAACTTAAATTCAGTTGGAACTCTACTCATACCCCCCCCCCCTCAAGAACTTTCTCAAAGATGCAGAATATTCATGTATATTATGCTAAGCTGATACCTATACACCAGCGGTATCGGTTGAAATTTTACTACTGATACTATTGTTTACACGTTCCTTTTCAGAGGTTCGTTCACCCTTCCTTGTGTCAGGTTGAAAGGCAAGTACAAGAAGTTCTGCATTTAAGTTTTCCGAGAAATGCTGGACAAACCCCCACCCTCCTGGAAGCAGATGATTGACAAGAGCAAAGGCAGGGCAAAGTGAAAGCTGCGCCAAAACTTCTTGGTAAAGGTTATGTGAAAATAAAATAAATCAATTCCTGGTTGCAAACTTGTAGGGTAAGAAAGGGTGACGTTTCTAAAACCAGCATTACTATCATACTGGGCTGTTTCGGGGCCAGTTAACTAGAGTTCTTGGAAAAGATGGATTAAGGTCGCTGTGGATTCAACAATTTATTCTTGCATTCTTCCCTTCTGCATAGCGAGTCTTTTATGTGATGGTATTGGTTGATACCACAATTACGTGTTTTTATTGCAAATGGCAGAGAATATGAACATTGCCTTAGAGAAGGTTATACGGGAAGCTCGGGTGCAAATTAGGGGTACCATATATTATAAGTCAATCCAGATACTTGCATATGCAGATGATGTGGGCATAGTAGGAAGATCTCTACATGCAGTAGAAGAAGCATTTCTGGCCATAGAAAGGGAAGGAAAGAAGATGGGATTGGTGGTGAATGAAGGGAAGACTAAGTACATGGCAGCAGGCAAAGCACACGGATATAATCCATCACCGACCATAACAATGGCTAATTATACCTTTGATAGAGTGGATGCCTTTATCTACCTGGGTTCTGTTGTGACACATGAAAATGATTCACAGGAGGAAGTAAAGGCACGACTTATAGCAGCGAATAGGGCCTATTATGGACTACAGAGACATTTTAAGAGCACCATATTATCCAGAACAACTAAGTTAATACTTTACAAGACACTGATAAGACCTGTATTGACCTATGCTGCTGAAACTTGGACCAGTTCAAGGAAAGATGAACAGCTGGTAGAGACCTTTGAAAGAAAGATATTACGAAGAATATTGGGACTAGTTGCCTTCATGGCATAGTGCTAAGCACAGGGGAGCACTTTACTTTTTTGTATGTGAGAATGGAAAATGGAGAAAGCGATTTAATAAGGAGCTCTACGACTTATATCAAGAACCAACAGTTATTGGTGTAATAAAGGCAGCAAGATTAAGATGGGCAGGTCATGTGATGCGCATGAGTGATAGTGACCCTGCAAAGAGAGTGATGTTGGATAGCAGAGGTGGACAAAGGAAGCGAGGAAGGCCTAAATTAAGATGGTTGGATGGAGTGGATGAGGATGTTCGGAAGCTCCAGTATAGAAATTGGAAAGTTGTGGCAAAAGGTAGAGATAGATGGAGACAAATCACAGAGGAGGCCAAGGTTCATCAGTGAACTGTAGCGCCATAAGAAGAAGAAGAAGAAGAAGAAGAAGAAGAGAATATGACAGAGCAGGGCATAGAGAGAGACGGCCAGATGAGCAATATTTTAATAACTGTTGCTTTTCTCATCCTATAAACCAAAATGACAAGAACGAAGTGTTGACATGAAATTGGAGAAGAGACATAATCCATCGATTTTTTGGTGGAACTGTAACACTTTAAAGTCTTGCAACATTTCAAAAAGTTATTTCTTTGCAGCTTCTGTGTCAGAAGAGAAGTTCACATGAAAAAACTTACGAAAAAGTCATAAGACACTTTAAAGTGTTATAATGCTACATGAAATTAATTTGGGAGTTTTTTAATGTCATTAAAGAAATATAATGTGATGAGTTAGTATGACTCGGTACAACTAGCCTTTTTTATTTTACACTGGATTCAAACAAGTATTGGTAATGATGAGAGTATTGGTTCACAGTGGTATTGGCTCAGGTCTAGTAAATATCTGTAATAGAAAAGGAGGCTTAGTTCACAAAATGCCAATTGCAAAGAATTTAAGATGTCCTTTTTCACAAAGGAAATGTCTCCCAGTTATTTCTCTCATAACCTCCATAAAATATAAACATGAGAAAAGCAGTGTTGCCATCTGATAGAAAAAAATCTCTAAATTAGCTTCTAGCGTTTATCCTATGGACGCTGGATGGATCAATTTTGCAGGGAAGCATGAAAAAAGACCACTCTTTGAGAACATTTAATCCCCTATGCATTTTGAAAAATAAAATGGAAAATATGCATCTAATTTTAGAAAATTGTAATTTTCAGGTAATGTTGAAAATTGGAAGTCTCCTGCTGAATCCCTAATTGCCACATGTTGTGAACAAAATTTTCTTTTTTCATTTTTGTCATTATTACATGTAAAACTAAAATATATTTGCAAGAAAAGATGGTTGAACAGTAATATCCCATTCATATGTCACCACATAATTTTTTGGATAAAAAAAACACACATTTATCCAAATGCGTTTGTTCAAAATAGTAACAATACATACATTGTTTTGTCATTCCAATATTTCATACCATCATATGTAGGCTATAATAAATTAACAAAAAATACAGAACTGAATTAATATCTGTAGTTTTCAACAAATGACATGTTGATTGCTGCCACATTGTGCTGGTTGCTTTTTTAATTAATTTCAAAGCAAGCCTTGACTTAAGGTTAAATAAATATGCTCTTAAGCAACAATTCACAGATGAAGCTATTAATACAGTTTTCAGCCTTAAAGTAGCCAATGGATATTAATATTAAGAATTTTGATTAAACATACTTTAGAATCTACAGCAAGTGTTAAAACTGACACCCCATGTGCTTTTCCTGGACACAGAACATTACACCCAGTTATGTATTGGAGAATTCAAAATAACAAACCTAAAATACGGATGAATTGATAAATCCTCATGGAATTCACATACTGCTCTGTCCACAGCATCATTTCTTTTAACACTTTCTTTTGTCAGATGCTCAAATACCCAATGAGCAACTCTATTCCTTCTATCATATGATAAGACATAATCATCAAGAGAACGGACATTATCTAGCCCTGGAAACCCGTGTTTCATGATCTGAAAGAGACAAATCACAAACAATGAAAAAGATGAGCAAAGGCTTGTAAAAGTCTACTTGATGCGCACGAAGGCTAATTGAGACTGGACCTACATCTTAAAGTGGGATCTGAATGAATGAAATATACAGGGTTATCCATTTGAGTATGGATAAAATAAAACATAATTGAAACGTAACTGTGATAGCAGGAAAATTTTCGTGTTGGTGTTTTCGTGCATGAAACATGGGAGTTTGGCAACAATGAAGTTTGAACTGATCGTGGCCATGGGGGACAAATTGCTTGGTCTCCCAACTCCCTAGATTTAACCACTCCAGACTTCTTCCCCTGGGGCTTCGTTAAAGATTTGATTTGATTTAGTTTATTTTACTTCGCGTTTTGTGCCTCTTGGCTAATTTGCGAAGATGGGGATGAGTGATGAAATGATGAAATTGATGAATGGACATTCACAAACAACCAAGCCCGACCGGGATTCGAACCCGGGACCCTTGGCGTCGCAGTGCGATGTGCTAACCACTCGGCCACAGGGTCGGGCGCTTCGTTAAATACACTGTCTATTCACAGAAACCCACAGACATTGATGATTTGAAACTCCAAATCACAGGCTTTAGACAGAATCACCCCAGACGTGGAATGAATTGAATGGCCGTTATGATTTGTGCAGAGTTCGAAATGGAGGTCATGGAGAAAACTGTACCAAACTGTTAGTAGTGTATAAAAATAAAAACTCCCACCTTTCAGTTTTTTGTATACAATATTTCAGGTAATTACATTCGACCAAAAAAAAATCACATCCATTTTATTTTATCCATACCCAAACGGATCAACTTGTACTTCAACCAAATTGTCAAAAAAAGCTTACATTTTGATGGGTGATATAGTTTGCTTACTACGCTACAAAATTAAGTCAATCACTCATATATGGTGAAAAAATAGATTCTCTCTACACTAAACATACATATCTTACCCAATATTTGAAGAGGATACCTGGTTTTGTAGTATCGATAAATTTTGCAGGATAAACGAGAATGAAGAAATACTTTGAAACTTGGGTTTTACTTGATTGTTTAAAGTTTGTAGAATGCATATATTCTGGGTTTAGGTATCAAGAAGCAAATCTGGTGTAAGTTCATACTGAAAGAGGTTGAGAAAGTTATCATGCTCATCAATTTTAACTACTGGTAGGTTGTTTTCAGTTTTAAGAAAGTAACATGACAACAAGGCAAAAACTAGAAATCCTAAGACAATTTAACCTAACCATGTAAGCATTTTTTTAAAGGGGAATAATATTCTCACACGAAACATACTAACATGAATTTGATTCCACAATTTGTAAATAAAAATACATGTGCAAATGACAACAGCAAGATTTCCTATACAAAGTTAGGTAATGGTTCCGAATGTTTAGAATAACGAAAATAATTTTGGAAGAAAGTTTGAAACTTGGAGAAACTAATTGGTACAGAAGCTTCACTAAATACTATTTAACGAAGAAATTAAAGACTTGAAAAGTAGATTACGAGAGCATCTGCACTTTACAGTGAATACCAATTCTTGTTTTCGGATCACCTCGGATGTGGATTTTTTTGCAAGGTTCTAAGATGAGTTCGTGGTTGAGACCAGATCTTATGCGATCAGGTGCTGGATGCATTTAGGAAAGTTATTTTAATGCTAAAAGCCCTAAACCCAACCTACCCAACAACAAAAGCATTTAGGGATGTTTTATTAATGCTAAGAATCCTCAACCTGCCCTGCCTAACCTAACATTCGAACGCCACTTACATCTGCATCCAAGACGACAGCACACAAATGGCTGATAGCAGTGGTGGCGATTAGGGTGTGTGTGTGAGGGGGTAGTTGACCCCACTTTTTGCCACTTTTACACCCATTATGCTAAACCTTATACACCAAGGGATGGTAAACACCCCTTGCCCCCTTAGTTTTGGAACCCAATCTCTCCCACTGGCTGCTAGTAATCAGAGAATCATATACGAGATGTTCCTGAGTAAACAAAAAAAAATCAATCTGACAATTCAATTGTCAAAGGCAGGGATGGAACTTCCGGTTTGGTCAAGTTACCCATGAAAACAGGTTGTCGTCGAGTTCAATTTGTTATAAAAGATTAGATCCACTTTAAATTTTTAAGTGATGCAGAGAGACAAAAGTACCTCGATCAAATTTAAACGTTCCTGGATTTTTTGGATGAAGATACGAGGCCTATCCAGAAAGTAACTCACGTTTTGGAATAAAAAGACAAGTGAAAGTAGACATTTTTTTATTATATACATTTTGAAGCGACACTCTTACACTACTTTTCGACATAGTCGCCATACAAGTTTAGGCACTTATCATAGTGATGAACAAGCTTACAAAGTCCATTGTCATAAAAAGTTGGCGCATGTGACTTCTACCATTTCTGCACACCAGCCTGAAGGTCTGCGTCATCATCAAAGCGCTGCGTTGCTAGCCTGGTCTTCATGTGGGGAAACAAGTGGTAGTCACTTGGTGCAAGATCCAGGCTATATGGTGGATGGTCGAAAACCTCCCAATGAAAGGTCTGTAAAAGTTCCTGCGTCCAGTTGGCCGAGTGCAGGGCTATCCGCCAGCTACCATGCATAATGGTTCGTGGGGCTATCCGTCAGCTACCTGTGCATAATGTACAATTTGCACACGTGACGAACACGATAGTAGGTATTTTTCCGTGAACAAGGTTGGAAACACTGCATACCCACAATGTGAGTTAAGATGTGTCCGCCATGTTGTGTGTTACGGAACCAAAGAAAAGAATTAAAAAAATCACTCTGTATGTGAAAAATTGTATTTTTTTCGTGTAAAAAGCATATTGGCACCTTGAACTACGTTCCGCAAAACACAATTGGTAAGTACGAACCATGCGAAACACAAAATATTCGATTTTGATGTGTCTCTGATATACTAAACTGTTACCATAACTTTTTTCGAAATCCAAATCGTGCTCATTATTTTAAGGAAGCTTAAAATTTCGTGTGACAATGATTGCCAAAACCCCACACCCCCTATATGCTTTCATGGCGCGGGAGCACTTTACCGTTTTTAATGATTGCCAAAATTCTACAATAACTAGTCCTTCTGCTAGGATATTTTGAAAAAAATCGTAAAACAATCGGAACCATTGCCATTTCTGCAATGCTTTTCCTTTCAAAGTTTGAAAATAATAATAATAAACATTCGCAACCGCTACCAACAGTAAATCATTTGGTAAATATGTGATATCGCCTGAACGGATTTCTTCAAATGTACAGGAGAAACTACTTACTGAAATCAGTTTCTGTAGAATTGTCGATGTTCTTCGAGGCATTTTCTTTCGCTGAAACTGAAAACTTCAGCATAGAATGCTGCAGAACAAGAAATAATCACTTTTTATGTAAGGAACTTGCATTTTCTGTAAAGCGACAACAGTATGCCGTTCTTTCCATTATGTACCTGCAGATTGCACGAGCGTCGAAAGTCACGTGGTCTCGCCAGTGTTTCCAAAAAGTGCCTTTTTTATTACGTTTTTTTTTTTAACTATGCTTACCTAACCTAACCTTGCCAGAAATGGTCCGTGGGGTTTTGGGGGCTATCGTGAATGGTTTTTGGGGCTATCCGTTAATGGTTCATTTGGAACAGGAGAAAGTACTTACGCTTATGTTCGGGAATGTAGTTTTCATCCATTTTAATGCGAATGGATGTGGTGTTCTACGAAAATCTATTTCCGACGTGCTATTGCTGCTGCTACAAGCCGATGTTGTCCGTATATGCTAAATTGAACGAAAGGAGTGCTAATGGAACCTAACCTAACAGGCCTAACCTAACCTAGTAGGCATACCTCATCCCCATGATGGTTCGTGGGGCTATCGTGATTTTTTGGGCCAACGTCAATGGTTTTTGGGGCTAGCCGTGGATGGTTTGTGGGAAATAAGGAACAACAGTAAGTACTCGTTAACGTAAGAAATATACATTATTTTAGTTAGAAATTCATTATTTCACCTAAAGAAATGTTCCGCAATGCAGAATAGTACGTTAGCAATGTAAAAAATTGCGAAATAAATCATTGATAGGTGTCTCCAGTATAGTCAAGTAGTACCTAATGTGTTACAGATTCGAAACAACAAGTAACAGTAAGTACTCGTAAATCTAAGAAATAGACATTGATATGCATTATTTCACTTTAGGAAGTGTTCCACATTCGAAAATAACACGTTAGCAATGTAAAGAAGTCCGAAATATATGATTCGTAGGTGTTTCCCTCATACGATAATAGTACCAAAAGTTGCAAATAATCTTCCCCCAATGCATAATAGGTAAGTATCAATGCTAAAATTAACGAAATAAACGAGTGAGAGGTGTTCGGGCGATATCGCATAATTACCAATCATTCTAACGTAATGGTTCGGCCTACCATAATTAGTTTGGAATTAAAGAATGAGAACATGGGCCATATACTTACCTCAGACACTCTTCTTGCGGCGGAAAGTGATCCAAACGTTTCCTTTTGTGCTGGCTCTTGAACTTGGGTCTCAGCTGGCAAAGCTAACGGCGAAGCTGCCAAAACTCGACCAAATATTGGCATGTCTGCGAAACGTTTTCGCTTTTCGTGTGCAACACCTGCAAAGAAGCATCCTAGGCCTACAGAACCCACTACACATGTGTTTATTACAGTCCTGGAAATCATGTTTGCAGTACTGCTTAAAAATTTTGGAAATTTTAAATTGCTGTCCTGTACTTGTTTAAAGTTAAAAAAAAACATAAACACAAAATTGGATAAGGCTATCGGCCGGATAGTTCTTCAAATAAACCCGCAACAATAGTTTCTATGCCTTGTATGGGGACTCAATTCAGACGATTTGTGATGTCGAACGGAGGAAGCAGTGGAAGGAAGGTTGCATTCTCTTTGGTTCACAGGGTGCATGGGATCCCGATAACTTGTTATACCAGGCAGTGGCGCAACCACAAGGAGGCATGGGCAGCATTCCCCATCCAACAATGGTCGCGGCCAAAGGCACCTCCGGGGGACAGAGAGGGGAAATTGCCCCCGTCTATTTCAAATTTCATGCAATAAAAAAAATAATTTCTTAAAATTGTCTTGCTCGCTTCGCAATGCCTACTTTTCTCAGTCTAATCAGGTTCAGAGCCATAGCTAGGGGTCTGTGGGAGTCGACCCTGGGTGCCTAACAATCTAAATGAAAAAGTTGTAAAAAAGAGAATGCCATGGCACCCCATGAAATTATTTGCGTCGTATTGAATCAATATTGTCCACAGTTTGCAAGAAACTGGATCTAAACATTTTCTTTCACAAAAATTAAATAGGGCTGAACCGATATCACTTTGAACCTCCTTATCAATTCTTTAACACTGTAAAGTTGTCCAGTTATTTATAATAATTAGGAATGGAGCAATATTAAATTGTTACTGATAACAATAAAGTATCTATTAAACTTACTTGCTGGTAATGGTAAGCAACATTCTACCAACCCGATGTAAAATTGCAAATGTTCCTTGAAGACCCTGATTCTTTAATTAATGTATGTAACCACGTGATTATAATGGGTTTTGCCTTTGACTATGAGCTGCAGTGGTCTAGTGAATAGGGCATCTGACTGTCACGTGAGAGACCCAGGTTTGGTTCTTGAGGCGGGTGATTTAAGGTTGGAATCTTTCTGATTTTGTCACTGCATATAGGAAGTCTGAGGTTCAGCCCACCTTTAATATACATGTAGCTACGTACTTGGGGGACAAAGGTGCATCAAGTATCTGAATGGTACTCACCACATAACATTTTTGACCATAGAGCATACTAATTATTTACTTTACAGCTCCAGAATATCTTGCTCATTAAGTCAATGGTAGAATATACAAATATACACCAATACTTTAATTACAGAACAATTTGTAATAAGTAAAAATATTTATAATCGCATCAATATATACACACACCACTGCACTCAACTAAAAATAAGTGCTATTTTAAAATTATATAAGGGCAGCAGATATATCTTCTTGTTTCTAGTTGATTCTGTGTGTGTGTGTGTTTTTTCCTGTATGTATTTCTTATCTCATCATTCAGATTTTGTTTTTCTTGTGAGGTAAGAATGATATAATAAATTCTAGAGATCTGAAAGAACACCGGAGAGGAATTGACAATTTGATAAATACTCTTTTAGGATGTTTCTTTCCCTTACAATGGAAAAATATATGTTGTGCCTGTCAGGTGCTCCATAAAAACACACTGAAGACTACTAATTTTAATTTATGAAATTGGCTTTACTCTCAAAATATTTATATGTATTTGTATACCATTTTTATCTTTTTAAAGCATTTCTACTTTTTCTAATTTGGATTTAACTATTATTTCCATTCTTTGTCGGCAGTTTTTGGATTCAGATTTTCTTTATTGAACTTAGCTTAAGAAAATAATTACTTGGTCTCAACAATGCATTCATTCTCTGTTGCTAGGATACCTGTGAAATTTTAAACTCTACTCAGTAAGTTAGTTCCATTGTAAACAAGACATTAAATAATAGATAAGCATGATATGTCAAACTGATCACACTTCCTTCCTCTTATTCATGTTCAAGAGACTTGGAAAGATTGACATTCATAATTTGCATACAGGAAGGATTTACAGGTTTTCTTAATCGTAATTATCCCTTTAGTTTAAGATAATCAAATTTCAGCCAACTAATTCATAAAATATTAATTTTGCATTAAATTTCTAAGACTTACCTGCTCTCATCCATGTGGTTGGATCTAAGAACAAAGGTACAGAAAGGCAAGTGAGTATCCATGTGGATTTCTTGCCTAAGCATTTGTTCATGCATGGACAGTCTCTTTGGGACTGAGCCTACAGTTGAGAGTAGAACCTATACTACTGGAATCCACCCTCACTGGGAAATGAAGCCAGGATCTCTAGATTACAAGGTAGTAGCAAATGCCTTTGAGGAGACCCACAAATTGTTCAATCTGGTAACTTTATCCACCTAAAATGATGTTTCCAAATTGGGTCGTTACTATGGGTATTTCAGAAGTTTGAGACCACTGAAGCAAGAGGACAAAACATTTTAAAAATGTTTAAAACCAGTTGTTCATGATGGCTGTGTCAAAATGTAAAAGAAAAAAGAGATTCTGTTTTTTAAAGAATTAAGAGTAAGTACAATTTCTGAGTGCCATGAGATACTGAAAGGAAATATATATTTAGGAAGAATCCAAAATAATTGGATAGGACAACTAACATTTAAGTTGTTTTTAGGGTTACCAGACCACTATCAGCAAAAGACACTGTCCCAAGACACAGGATGCAATTATTCATATTAAAGGATATGCAATAACCCATTACCCAGAGGCAAGGCATCCAGTCATCGGGAGATGGGCGATGACAAAGCAAAATAATAAAAATATTGCTTTTTAAATATTTTAGGGAAGAAGAAAAAATAAATCAGAATATTCGCATATTTGAGCGAAATTAGTCAAGTAACACCATTAAACAGCTAGAAATATGGAAGAGATTCACTAAGTTTGGCGCATCAAGAGAAGAGCCCAGTTCTACACCCCCTCCCCCATGCCCAACCATCCCGCTGCATTTCCGTTGAGTGCAATGGTGTCAGGCAGGCCAGCCCATCGCAGCAGGTCTGCAAATCCAAGGTCCTTCGACCGCTTTTCCCCTACTTTTGAAGGTCTGGTCATGAGAGACCTTTTTTTTTCAGCCTCCTTGTTAACAAACATGGCAGGGTTTCTGTAACATCAAGATGAAACTTCTCAGAATGTCCAGCACTGTAAAGCATGCAACGCTCTTGTTTTTTAAGAGAAAAAAAAAACATAAGAAGAGCAGCGCAACGCAACTTACAGAGAATACATGATGAAAGTAATGGTGCATAGAAAAAAATATAAGTAAGCAAAAGCATAAATTTCCACATGGTTAGTGCTAGAAAGAACTGAAAAAAAAAGCAGTTCTGTATCCATTCTATTTTCTTCATAGTATTTCTTCTCTTAATTTTTTTGGATCCTGCGGTTCAAATATCGATTTTTTGGGGAATAAAATGTTCTTGGTTTACAAAACATGAAGTACTTCCTCCTGTTTGCTTACAAATGACAAGATTGATCAAGATTTTTGTTCTCGAGGTGATAGACATACTTACTCAAACAGAACCTTTTCCCTAACATATCTTACTTTCACACCAGGGATGGCCAAAAATATCAGGATTCCGGAAAATCTAAAAATCTCGATTCAAAAATTCTACTACCCGGACTTCGGGAGCAATCCGAATTTCGGAGAGAGAAGTTTAACAATTTTTCCATTTTTTTCTTTTAAGAATAGATTTAGCCATCTCTACTTCACACGTCATGTACCAACACTGTTATCATCATTATCAATGTAGGAATGCCCCCTCCCCCTTCCCCTTCCCGGGTTGAAAGATTGACCCTGACGTTTGGCAAGTCTTGCGATGACTACGTAAAAATGTCACTGCCATTATCTGCAATGCATCTATATGTAGACACTCTGAAAGTGGTTCTTTTTTGTGGTGCAGCTACATATAGATGGTATTTCAAAATTAACGGTTCTTGTACTGCAGCAAGTCATTTTTATAGATACCGTATCAATCCCTAGGATTGTATGTTTATTTTATTAAGTCTCTCTGAACGCTTCATGTTGACCAGGGCATTCACTTGTTTTTCTCAGCTGTCTCAAGCCTCTTAGGCATGTTTACAATGCATTGTGTTGTGCCATGCAAACCTCCTGAGCATTCAGGAACAGGTAACACTTCTGGTTATGGTGTCAGCGGTTTGCATGGTAGCAATTATAATAAACACGATTCGGCGATTCGGCATCGAGGAAGAGCTCGATGGCCAGGGAATATAGAGGTGAGACAAGCTGGGAAGGGACTGGACTTTGGGAATTGAGTTGGTAGAGAGAGGAGGTCAGCAAGACAGGAGGTCGATAGTGGAAGCACGCTTTGGTCAACAGTTAGAGAGAAGCTTACAGAGGACTTCGCTATTTTCATTCAGCTCAGAGACTTCAGTTAGACAGGTAATTATCCTACACCCAGCCATGATACAGGTTCAACGGTTCACAAAATCCAACGAGTTACCATTGTCTTTTCAGTAGTTTAATTCCTTTGTGTAATTTGTACCTTTCGCATGCCAAGCAATAACTCGTCATGTCAATGACGAGTGGTCTCATCAAGAGGATGAATGATGAGTAGTTTACATCACCCCATCAGTTAACTGGTTAACCTGCTAGATACTCTTAAGATCCCACAAACTTTAAGGTTCGTTACGATACCACTTTTTCATGCTTTTATTAGTCCATATAAGCAAGCAATCCATTTTTGAGGTTTTGTTGGTTCCTGAATTATATTATTACTTTTCTTTTTGTAATGAGTGTTTTCCTGCTTTTTACAATTTACAACAGAGTCTGTTTATAGATTGCTTTTCTTAGCTTCATTATGCAGCAAGTGCTTTTATAGTTATTATTTACAATGAACAAATATAGACGAATTTGTGGTTCCACACACACACATATATATATATATATATATATATATATATATATATATATATATATATGATTTCTCTTTGGAAGCACTTCCCTTCAATGTAGCCACAGGGAAGGGATTAATAGGGAAAAAACTACCAAATAATGTGAAATTAACATTTCTTCAGTTAAAAAATAATGATGTTTAAAAATAATGCAACAAATACATTTATGTCAGTCTCCATCATGTAGTTGTCAGTGTAAAAGTACTAAAAAGACAGATGTCTTGGGTTCAAATTGTGGACAAGACTTGGATGTGTTTGTCCTATTACACTGATGAACAAATTCAAACTTTTTTTTGCTCCTTTGAACGAAAATAGGTGATTATTTATAATTCGACCCCGCTGAATCCAAATCTGAAAGTAGAAATGCTGTATCACCTATCGTTTTCCCTGGATTTTCATTTTTTGTTTTTAATAAAAATTTTATTCCCTTTGTAATAATACATCGAAATTTGAAATTTTTTTGTTTGTTTGCTCATGAAATAAGATTTAAATATTGAAGTGAATAACTATGAAATATAAAAAAATTAAAATATATGTAAAGGACCGATTTTGACTGTTCAGTGAAGAAATTTCATGCAAAAAAAATGGAAAAAAACACATTTTTACTCGCATTTTCAAAATTTCTTTCTTGAACTCTGCCGTTTCTAACTGCCACCAGAAACCTCTTCCTTGAGGTTCCAACAGTAGTCTGCTAACATGTTCTGTATCGATTTTCCTGCATATCGTTTCTCCATGACAGAAATATCTCTCGCCGCATTCGTCACTAACCGTGCCCAAGTTAAGGGGGGAAAAGTCCAAATGTGAATGTTAAAAAGTGAATTTTCAATTACATATTGAACCCCATGCGCTGATAACACTTCAACAAGTTCTTAACAAGTTCCTTGTAGTTGTCAGCTTTCACATTTCCAAGAAAATTACAGCATACTTGTCTGAAAGCTAACCATGCGCATTTCTCTTTTTCTGTTAGCAATTCCACAAAGTTGTCATCATGAATGATCTCACGGATTTGAGGCCCAATAAATATGCCTTCTTTTAACTTACTATCACTGAGTTTAGGAAATGTTTTTCTCAAGTACACAAAACCCTCACCGTGTTTATCCAAAGCCAATCCACAATGTTGTAATGTTTATCTTCTGCCCGGCTGTCCCATTCGCTAAGAAAGCAACAAAATTTTGCAAACCCAGATTGCATGCCTAACAGTATACCAATCATTTTGAGGTCTTCGCTTATCTGCCAACCATATTTTTCATAATTTATCACTTTTAATATTGTATCCATATTTTTGTATGTTTCCTTCATGGTGGAAGAATAGGCAAGGGGTACTGATGGGTATATATTCACATTATGCAACAATACTACTTTTAAACTATTCTTAGATGAATCTAAATATAGTCTCCACTTGTTTGGGTTGTGACTCCTTCCAAGTTCTTGCGAAAGGCCTTCTACATCATTGCAGTAAGTTAACTCATTACTAACAGAAAAAAAATGTGTCCGTGATTGTTGGCGTTTCCGAAATGACACCTTAACACCATCTTGTAATAAATTCCACCCTCTGAGACGAGAACCTAATAATTCCGCTTGAACTTTAGAAAGGTTGAGGTCTCTGACTAGACCATTTAATTCAGATTGGGAAATAAAGTGAGGTATATTTGGATCAGAAAAATTTTGATCGGTGTTTGAATATGAGGTTTCAGGTTCGTCATCTGGAGAAGCACTGCTTGGTTCTGTTTCATCCACTGTCCATTCTTTAGGAGGCTTAGGAATTGGTATAAAGTCATGACTCGTAGGTTTCTTGGCTGAAGGAACATCAGAATTAAATGTAGAATGTTTTGATTTAGAACTATATCCCACTATGTTTGTTAAACAGAAGTAACAATCCGTAGTCTGATCTTTCTGTTCTGTCCATATTACATTGTTTCCGAAGGGCATTGATTTGTGAGTGCCATTAAGCCAACCACGTAAAGTTCGCGAACAATTACAACAAATTTTACCTGGTGCCCAGCTTTCTCCCTCCTCTACTTTACTTCCAAAATACAACTCATATGCTTTTTTCACTATAGGAGTGATCGTATTTCTCTGTGACTTCGGAGTAAATTCCCCGCAAACATGACAAAACAAGTTCGGGTTATTCACACATTTGCGTGACATGGCAAACTCATTAATTGACTTATAATATATTTCTTTAAAAAAAACAATTGTGAATGCTCTTATCGTTTTGTTAAAATACAACTTACACTTCACTTCACTATACACAATTTCACGAACATACACAAACATAAAATACGGCTACTCGTGAAGTTATCGGAAAGGAAGTTAATACTAGACTAACCCACAAAAGAACAAATTTTAACAGAGAAACAGGAAATTTCTCTACTGCCAGATGTTTCCTCCACTAAATATTAAGTGCCAGTCATAAACACACAAGGTCGCTGAAAAGTTCTTATCCATTTGCTAGGAACCAAACGTTAAACCGGATGCGGAGCAGGGTGCGGAGAACTGAAACCATAAAACTATAAAATGTGGGTGTTCTGCAAAAAATTTAGGTGATACAGGAAAACGGATGCGATATTCGTTATCAGTACATCTGAATACATAAAGATCACTTAGTTTTATTTAAAGGAGTATTTCATTGTTTATCAGTGTTATCCATTTCATTAGTTCATAATGATTAACCTGAGAGGTAAACGAGTAACATGAACTAACGAAACTAGAAAAGAGAGAACATTAGAGAATTGTTCATAACTTGAAAGTTCTTTCTCTGACAGGAGAAAGAATGCACTTTTCTATGTTCTCCACATACCAGGTCATAGAGTAATAAATTCCATCAGGACATACATAATTGTCATTTAGATTTTCTGTTTCTCTAACTGGAAGACATATTTTCTTAATGCAAATTATGTGATGCTTAAAGTGTAGGACATTTACAATACTTTTCAAATCCTTCTCTGATGGCAGCCACAGTGCCTAAAATGTAAGACTTCCCCTGGAAAGAAGATCATCTGGTAACCCTGCTTGTTTTGGAGTTTGTATGTGTTTGGAATGATGTTTAAACATTCCAAAATAAATACCAGCAGTGGCGGCAATCAGAAGAGACACTAGGGGGGGAGTTGCACCCCACTTTTTGCCCAGCACTATGGTATCTTAATGCTAACCTTGTCAATCAAGAGAAAGTAAACTGTTCTTACCTCTTCAGTTTTGACAGCCAATCACTGCCAATGAATAACACAATACATTGCTTCCTCCCAAAGAAGATATTTCTCTTGACAATGCTTACACATTTAATTTTGTAAGCAGTTATAGCAAACAATTTCAAATAAATTACGTAACTCTTCAAATCTCTATGTAAAGTTTTGGACCCATTCCAACACACAGGTGTCCTAAATAAAAAAAAGAAATATTATAAATAAAGCAAGAAAGCCGTGTGTAATAACGACAATTTCTCATTGAAATATTCTTGGAAAGATGTATTCTGTGTAATACCTTTATTACTGAGCAAAATAGAGTGGCTAAACTGACTTTAGGGAGATGGCAATAAAATTAGACCTGGCTTCATAGGGAACAGATATGGTCATAGAGTTTACATCTAATGGGTAAATATAGATAAAATTTATCTGGATTTCAGAAATTTGGATATCGGATACTTATTTATTCATTTCCCACATATCTGAATTATCACTCATCTAGGTTATCAATTGGATTATCTTGATGTGAATAATCAGAATAATCCAAGGTTCCACATTATCTGTTGCCTTCGTAGTGTATACTGAAAAAATTTAAATCAAGATATTTGTCATCCAGAATTTTGGCCATCTCTCAAATTGATATATATTTAAATGAAGCATCGCATTTAATTTTTTATCTCACTATAACAGAATAGAGCATTTATAATGTAAGGGTAGAATGATAGAAATTTCCAAGAATACTATGCCTCAATTGTGTTTACTTTCAAATTTTTCTCTCAATTTCAGGTGAAGAACATCCAGTATTCTAGCCATGAGTTGTCCTATTTGCAATCTTTGTATAAGATTTTCAGTTACAAACATATTTTTTTTATTAATCGTTTGTATTACTAATTTTATTTTTATTAATTTTTGACTCTGTACATAGTATATTAAAATGTAGAGGAAATATTTAATGAGATAAGAGGTTGAATAGAAAACATTGAATAATATTTGTACTTACAAGTGGACATGAAATTTTGCTTTCAAACACTGTCTCGTATTACAATTTAATGCAATCTCTTTATATAATTTAATTCAATGATTGATAAAGAAATAGGGTAATAACTACTATACAGACTTGAGAGAGTGTAAATTGTATAAATATTAAGTTTTCATTCTGTCCCAGAAATCTGTGGAGCAAGTTAACGAAAACAAGTCCCAAAACAAGTAGTGACTCGAGAGGGCTTGCCCAATGAACATGAGAGGAGTGCATGGGGAAAACAAGACTGCAGCTCTCTTTACACCAGTGTGCAGTACTTTTCTCTGCTCACTCGCTTTCTCCCCTTCTCTACTATTGTGCATGTCCTTGCTCCACATATTCCCAAGACAGAGTGTATGAATTACCTGTAAGAGATTCAAAGTTACATCTTAATTTGTTTCAGTCCTTGATGTTGGACATAAATTTATCCTAATGATTCGTAGACACAAAATATTTACACTTGAGGAATGCAACCTGCTACATTACCCAAAAAGAAAGCATTCATGTGTTTCATTTATAGACAATCATAAGGAATGACAAGAATTTACACTCACTTAAGCTAATTTATGTTCAGTTAAAATTGTCTCAGTTGTATCGTTCACCCTGTAATGTTAAAGGCATTCAACCTTGATTCACCTGGTATTGGTGAAAAATTCCAACACATACTTTCTGATACTGATATCAACTGATGTTGATACATTGGTATCACTATTAGCTCAGCCCTAATATTTAGCACTTCATTTTCACTCATTACAACAATGATACTAATTGGTCAAGTCACATGATTTTCCACTGCACATGCCTAACCCAATGTCTTCTTACTTGCTCTTTATTTTGAATTTTTATAAGGTATTACATAAATGAACGCAATATCAATAAATAATGTATTTGACATTGTAGGAAAACACAGCAATTGAAATACAAACTGATATGTATTGATGCTACAAACTTCCAAAATTATATTTCTATTTTTAATATAATGCTTCCCACAATCTATTCCTCATCCAGGATTTAAAAGTGGAACCTCTGGTAACTCAGGGTGATATGATAACCACTCTATCAGGAGAAATTTGAAACAAATAGTAAGTCTGAGTTGGCACATAGCCAAATGATTAGGGCTCACGCCTTTGGTGCAAGTGGTCTCAGGTTTGATTCCCAATTGGAATCCACAAATATCTGGTGTTGACCCAAAATTCCAAGGGTAATTGGAGGAAGCATTTGAAAGAAACTGTAGTGAAGTCTCTCTTACAAAACCAATTAGCAGTGGTAATGGGGTTTAATTTGCTGAACGTGCATTTCCAACAAGAAGCCGTTTGTTAAGTCTTACCCAGAAAAGGAGCGTTTACTTCAGTACTGTTTAGGGAAGAAAATATGTCCTACCAAATACCAAAATTGCGTTGATGTTAGCAGAGTGACAGAATCAGGCCTGGTGGTTTACTCATACCCATAGTTTTTTAAAACGTCATATCGACATACAAATCTTGATCTTCCAAGTTGATTTATCCAACTGAATATCTGTAAATTAGATAGCTGCGAAGACAATCAGCTTGGTTCTATTCTGTGATTCCTACAGTGATATATAATAGCATTTTTTTATTTTTTTCCTTCTAGAGTGTAATAATAACTAACCAATATTTACAGAAGTATGTGACTTGTTTTTAGGTTCCGGGAGGAGGGAAGACAATATGCAGATGTACAAGACCCAACTGTACCATTCTACCATCAAGAAAGAAGTTCGAGGTCAGGCTGGAATTTTGGTGAGTATTTTATTTTTATTATTGTGTTATTTTAATTTCAGAGTGTCTGTCCGACAAGAAAATAGTGACCTGTTAACGTCTGGGTGCTTCCAGCGCTCACCTTGAGAGCGGGGCCTACTATAAGGGTAGGTGGCAAGGGGGAATAGTAGCCGATCTCTAGATGAACACTGGAATTGTTCATCTGGGGGTTGGCAGTGTTGCAATGTCTTCTTTTCAGACAGATACGTTGCCATCTTTAACTTTATTCTCTTTATTAAAATATTTTCTCCCGTTTCAGGTTAATTTCTTCCACTGCGAGTATCTTCGAGTTCTGGCTGGAATTTTGGTGAGTATTTTTAATATTTTGTTATTTTTATTTCAGGGTGTCTGTCCGACAAGAAGATAGTGACCTGTTAACGTCTGGATGCTTCCAGTGCTCACCTTGAGAGCGGGGCCTACTATAAGGGTAGGTGGGAAGGGGGAATAGTAGCCGATCTCTAGATGAACACTGGAATTGTTCATCTGGGGGTTGGCAGTGTTGCAATGTCTTCTTTTCAGACAGATACGTTGCCATCTTTAACTTTATTCTCTTTATGAAAATATTTTCTCCCGTTTCAGGTTAATTTCTTCCACTGCGAGTATCTTCGAGTTCTGGCTGGAATTTTGGTGAGTATTTTTAATATTTTGTTATTTTTATTTCAGGGTGTCTGTCCGACAAGAAGATAGTGACCTGTTAACGTCTGGATGCTTCCAGTGCTCACCTTGAGAGCGGGGCCTACTATAAGGGTAGGTGGGAAGGGGGAATAGTAGCCGATCTCTAGATGAACACTGGAATTGTTCATCTGGGGGTTGGCAGTGTTGCAATGTCTTCTTTTCAGACAGATACGTTGCCATCTTTAACTTTATTCTCTTTATTAAAATATTTTCTCCCGTTTCAGGTTAATTTCTTCCACTGCGAGTATCTTCGAGTTCTGGCTGGAATTTTGGTGAGTATTTTTAATATTTTGTTATTTTTATTTCAGGGTGTCTGTCCGACAAGAAGATAGTGACCTGTTAACGTCTGGATGCTTCCAGCGCTCACCTTGAGAGCGGGGCCTACTATAAGGGTAGGTGGCAAGGGGGAATAGTAGCCGATCTCTAGATGAACACTGGAATTGTTCATCTGGGGGTTGGCAGTGTTGCAATGTCTTCTTTTCAGACAGATACGTTGCCATCTTTAACTTTATTCTCTTTATTAAAATATTTTCTCCCGTTTCAGGTTAATTTCTACCACTGCGAGTATCTTCGAGTTCTGGCTGGAATTTTGGTGAGTATTTTTAATATTTTGTTATTTTTATTTCAGGGTGTCTGTCCGACAAGAAGATAGTGACCTGTTAACGTCTGGATGCTTCCAGCGCTCACCTTGAGAGCGGGGCCTACTATAAGGGTAGGTGGGAAGGGGGAATAGTAGCCGATCTCTAGATGAACACTGGAATTGTTCATCTGGGGGTTGGCAGTGTTGCAATATCTTCTTTTCAGACAGATACATTGCCATCTTTCAGTTTATTCTGTTTATTAAAGTTTGCTTTCTCTTTTCAGGTCAATTTCTACCACTGCACCTGTCTTCAAGTTCCTGGTGGAATTTTGGTAAGTATATATCATTTACTTATTATTTAAATATTATAATTTGTTTATTCTGTTTATTTCAAGTCTGTTCTCTCTTGCAGGTCGGTTGATTCCAACAGCTTTGAGCATCTTGAAGAACATATACTGGTTAGTATAAACTTTGAAAATTAGAATTTAACTAACAGGTTAAGTTTATATATTTTAAGGTATTTTTGATTGCAAATGGACAACTCTGGAAAGTTTCACCTACTGTATTTTGATTCTTGGTTCAGGTATGTAAGTGCACTTGTTAGTATTTAAATTTTGTTTTGATTGTATAGTCAAATATTCATGTAAGATAGTTGTAAGTTTATAATATACTTGTATACTGTTGGTTGGAATGGAATATTGTATGATTATGATCTAATATTTTTTTTTGTTTCCAGATACAGGACAAATTGTCAATTTTTTTGTTGCAGAACTACACTCTCATATATTCATTTTTATATTTGTTCCAATGTTTTGTAATTAATATATGACAAGATTGATTTTTATTTTCTTCCTTTGTGTTAATCTGTTTCTCTGATGTATATGAAAATTTCTGTACTAGACATGTGGTTGTATATGTTATGCAATCTGCATACTTCACTTAAGAAAATGAAGTAGTAAAACCTCAAAGGCAATAGGTTGCAACTAAGTCAAACAGTCAAAACAAGTACAAAGGTTTTCATATAATTTTTAACCATGTTTTATGTAAGCTTTCTGAATTTTACAATTTTTATATTTTCAAGCTGATAATGAATTTTGTTTCATTTTTGTGACTCTTGATGTTTTAAAAATTGAAATCATAATTTTTAACCACACCAAATGTTACTTGCAAAAAATATAGTTGTTTTCTTACTAACTTCTCAAAGTTTGCAAGTACCACTTGTCAGTCCTAAGTCTGTTAAAGTGGGAAGGGAGATTATGATTTCAGACTTTTCTCATTTCTACCAAGACCCAGAGTTGCTTTCACTTTCTATCTTGGTCTCGGAGAAGCTAGCATGTGAAGTGATCCTTGTATACATTGATGTCCTGCAGATCTGAGTGTAATGCATGTTATGAAAAAATAAAGTAGAGACTGGGTGAGCCTCAGGACAGTTTTATGCAGGTATCAAAACAATTTCCAACTTGGGATGGATATATTGAGAATCAATCCTGTCTCACACAAGGCTGTTAGATTTCATACCAACTGGGCCTCCACAGATTCGGAATTAATTAAGCCATGTAATAGAGAATATGACAAGTTTGGCACTCTACTTAAGGGCAGGGGTGACTTATGGCTTTTTAGGAGTGTAGGAATAAATTATGGTAAACCAAGGAACATTTGAAAAATGCGTTCAAATTACAGTCACACATATGGCTTGTACTATCCATTGCATTTACGGAATGTTAGCTACAGACCCATGCTCAACATATGGCAAGGGGTCCTTGCTCCTCACTTGGAACTATGAAATATTTAAATGTGAAACTATAAAAACCAGCAAAAATAACATTGACAATATTTCAGATTTTTCAAGAATTTCGATTTTCTTCCCCCTCCCTGTCGTCATGTGGATTGATGATAATAGAAAGGGCTGCTTAAACTTCAAAATTATGCTAAATGCTTCTAAATTGTGCTAGGATTTATTATTAATTAATTATTTCCTTTTTGGATAATTGTAATTCTGCATCTACTTTTCCAGAGTTCTGAACTTGCGTTACTTATTATTAACAGTTATGTAATAGTGTAAACTTCCCCCGATAATGTTTAAAATGGTGCAACAAAACAACATGGGTTCAACATAGAACTTAAAAAGGTTTGAGAAAATTGTTTACCCCTGATTTCTTACCATAAAATCTTCTGACGAACTAAATCTGCCAGGATGAAGAGAAGACAGATGATTTTTCGTAGCATGGTTGTAAAAAGGCTTGCAACTGGTGAAGTAGAAATAAGATTTGGACATCATTTTATTCTTATTTCCTGAAAACATATTCCTTTGAATTCGATTTCCCTCTCCCAGGGACTGGCGTTTGCAGATTATGCCAGATTTTACCATTATGCCAAAAGCAGGGTGCTAGGTACCAACAAAGATCAAACTGTGCTCGGTTTAGTACTATTTTGCTGGGGTTGGCATCACTGATTGAGGAAACTCTCGCTGCTTCCTCAGACCTTGCCAATCTTTGCTGCCCATTCCACTCCTCACCCATCTGTCTGTGGGATGACCGCCGATGTTCCTCAGTAAGCGGCAGCAAGTCTGTGACCATCCATCTTTGGGCTGCTGTTGGAGCGAGCGAGAGCAGTCAACTCTTAACAGTAGCTAAGCTAGGCAATTGTACGTACATTGTGCTCATAATTTTATAACACGCATGAAACTCCTAAAAAGTAGAGAACTGGAAATAAGTACAAATGAACTGTAGGAAGTTCCTCTCTTCTTACATGGAGGAATCGCCCCTGCTTAAGGGACTTCAGGCGACAATTTTAGACTCTTTATATATACGAGGCGCATTTTAAAATAAAGGCCGATTCATTAGTGATCGAATTGTGCAATAACATCAACTGTTCCATTAGTGACCTACCAATCAGCTAGTCAGCTGTAGGCTATCGTGTGAGTTAGAGCAAGGCTGTGCACTTGCATAATCCTGCCAGTTGAGAAGTATGGTCTGAGATTCCATTTCTTAATGCCAAAAGTCATAATGGTGGCGAAATTCACCGAGAACTGTGAGAAGTGTATGATCCGAATGTAATGATTGAAGGAAGGGTAGGGCAATGGTGTTGTACATTCACACAAGGCAAAAAAAATCAAGCAAACTCCATCTGCATGAAAAGTCATGGCAACTGTGTTCTGGGATGAACAACATGTGTTTTTGGTGGAATCATTGGAGTGGGGGAAAATAATCGGTTGCAGGCATACTGTGAAATGGTATCAAAACTCAGATGTGTCATACAGAACCGACGGCATGGAATCTTGTGCCCAGGAACTGTTCTTATCCACGACAACGCCAGACCACACACCCAGACGATTGAGAGGTTCAAACTTTTTGATCCCTCCCTATAATCCGGACACTGAACCTAGCGATTGTCACGTCTTCCTGCACCTCAAAAAGTGACTTGTATGTCAATGATTTGCAAAAACTCAGGTGTTGAAAATGGCAGTATTGGATTGAATGAACTCTCAGGCGGTGAACTTCTATGCAGAGGGTATAAAAAAGCATATTCATATGTGTTTGTAACCACTAATATAGTATTGCTACACTTATTTTCTTCTTTAATATAATAAATCACCCTTATTTTATAAATGTGCCTCGAACCATATCAATTTGTGTGGCCATATTTTTATTCAACCCACTCACTCATACACAAACATGTACTAATTGATTTCTAAATTGTTGCAAAAATATATCAGTATCTGAATATTTTTTTTTTTAAATTTACCAAATCTTATAGTTCTGTACTTTCTACATAGGTTACTTTGTATGAATCACATGTTGAGTCAGTTGACACAGTCAGATAGACAAACTAATTTAGACAGCTATATTAAAAAATGAGATGCATTTCAAAAGTAAGGGTTGATTACTTATAGAAAAAATAAGAATAGAAGTGCGACAATAATGTATTAGTGATTTTAAACACATACATATCCACTTAATTATTTTCCAAGCACTTTTGGTACCCAGAAAGAAGCTTTTGTATACCCTTTGTATAAAATCTCACTGCATGGAAGTTCAGCCAGTTCAATTGAACCAAACTTTCTTTGAATCATTGAGATGCAAGTAATTTTTTCAGGTGCAGGAAGACATGCTAGTCACTATGTGTAAGGTCAACACTGTAAAGGGGTGGAGGTAATCACATGTTTTCAATCAGACTCTTGAATTGTCTAGATAGTGTGATAAGCAGTGTATAGACATACATTATCAGGAAGAACAATTTTTGACCTCAGCATTCCACATTGAGGTTCTGAATGACATATCTCAGCCTTGAAAGACTTCATAGTACTCTTGCGATGTGATTATTGTTCCAGATCCATGAAATCCACCAGAATACAGCTGCCATGATCCTCTGTGTAGATTAAGTTTTGCTTGAACTTTTTCGCCTTTGGTGAAAGTGCATGATGCCACTGTATGGATCGTTGTCTTGACTCAACATTGAGGTAAGGTATTCACGGTTCATCACCAGATGCAATGCAGGAAAAATAATCATCTCCCTTTCTCATGTAATGGTCTAAAAATGCATATGCCTTCTTTGGGTTTTGTGAATGGCTGCCAACATTTTTTTTGGGATTTCTACAAATTCCATTGCAAGAGCACTTTTGCATTCACATGGTTAACAATGTGAAGAGAGGGAGAGAGAGAGGAACTGTTTCAGTGTTGCTCTGAGCAGCATTCGAAGTGGAAGATAATGCAAAAGGATAGTATCTCCTACCTAGGAACTTTTATGCCAAGCACCCCCCATCCAGCTAGCCCCAATGGTGAACCAAAACCCTTACATAACAATCTCCACTTTGAGTACTGATTCAGTAGTTTGAGTACCAGTAGGAAGGTTAAGTCACTACCAAGTACAATAGAATATTCTTCAGTGTGTTGCCAAATCTTGATATCACACCTTCCTACTTTAAACCTTTGGTAAACACTTTACCTTTTTAGCAGTCTTTTAAGAGTAGCAATAAACTCCTGAAGTAGGTTCTCAAAACAATGATTAAGGAGACAAATTTATGGTAAATAAAAACTGAGGAGAGCGGTAAATAAAATTGTAGATCAGCGGTATATACCAGCGGTGGAAAAAAAATGTCACACACTTTTTCATTATGAGAGGAAACAACATACAAAAGAGCTATAAATTGATAAACTACTTCATTTTTATATACTGTACACATACACAAGTACTTAGCTGCCCAACCAAAAAGTAAACATCAACACAAAATCACTTCATGTCTAAATTGCATATCTCAAGTGATTTATTCATTGTATGTATTTAAAGGATATCCTTGCTGTCCAACAAATAAAATAAACACTACTGCACATACACAAGCACATGTTGAAAATCACATGATGATAAACAAAATTCATTCATGACTATACACAAATGACACCATTGTTTCCCTTGATGTGCGGGAACAGGCTAATCTTATCGCTGCTACAGCTAGCAAGTTCAATGAAACTGGAAGTTGAGTAGACATTCGGGGGAAGAAAGGAATGCAGCTTGACAGGGAGTGAAGTTTTCGAACTGACATTATGTGCATGGGAAATCCAAATTTGCAGCATTTTCCTGATGTGATCGAAGATAAAACGTTCTTCAGCTGGAAGTGGTAGGAAACTTTAGGCAAATGTTTCATTACAAATCGACAGTTTGCGCGCACAACCTCGATTGCTGGTTCTTGCATATTTTCTACTTATTTTGATGATATTTCACGGATATTTCGCAAAAAAGCATTCATTTCGTGGAAAAGCACACATTTCGCATTACTTCACGGATAAAACTCATGCATATTTCATCATTGGGGGTGTAGTTACGTGCAGAATGTTCAAAATTGCATCTTTTTTTTTTCACATTTTGCAATTTCGCGCATCGCGAAAATTCAGTGTCCCTAACAATGATCAAACCTTCATGTTGAGTACCAAAACAATGTGCAAGTACACTTGACTATATTCTTCAATAACTGACCCAGATACACTGAAGATAATTGCATTTCCCAACTGTATGCCTTATTGCCCTAATAGAGGTAGAGTACTCAAACTAAAACTAAACTAAACTTCATGGTGAAACAGCCCTGTAAGGGCCAGCCAGGGCCTGCCAGAGTGGCTTTTTCATTGGGTAACACATGGTGAGTACAGTCAATGCTGTTTTTCTTTCTTTCTTTTCTTTCGAGACCAGATCCAAGTAACCACCACCGTTGGGCCAAAGTTAGTTTTTACATGGGAAAGGTTGACTTTACCTTGGTTGACAAATTGACATTGGTCTTACGTTGGGCCAACGGTGGTTGCCAACGTTTGCCCAACCATGAAAACGTGAGTCAAAATCAGTTTTATAAACAACTTTTTAATGCTTAGACAACTTTAAGGAGAATGCTGAAAATTCTGGTGTGTAAAATAAGTTACATGTAACAGTGTTTCTTTCGAATATTTCAGTCACAGCACATACTGGAAATATAATATATATTTTTTATGAAAGTTGAAGCTATTTTTAACTTCCAGTCACTCACCAGTCCTTTGTCAGCCGCCATGGATGAGAGATGTGTTGGAAATTGCTTATTGTTTGTCTCTTTTGCTGTAGTAGAACAAGAACATTCCTTCAGGTATTATTGTGAAGGTGGTTAAGCAATGTTATGTGCAGACTAAATTCTATGAAAGATGGAAACTAAGTAAACTATAGAAGGGTTTTGGCTACCACTTGAAGGTACGGTGTCTTGAAAACAATGATACGATGTGACTGAGAAAGTGCTGTGTATCTTTTTTTATTTTCATAAATAACTTGAACTATTGTTTACATTTGGCCTCACAATAAATGATGTATATATCAGAAAATGAACCTATCCGTTCTTTAGTTTTCAGTACGTTGGGCAAATGTAGTAAAACCATACGTTAGCCCAACGTAGTAAAACCATACATTGGCCCAACATAAAAACCACACGTTGAGACAACGTTGGAACCAAAGCCAAAATTACCGTTGGCCAACGGTACGTTTTTGTGTTGGACCAACCGTTGGCCAACCATTTTCAGTACGGTTGGCCCAACCTTGGACCAACCACTTTTGGTTACTTGAGGAGTCTGCTACTTCTTTTCAAGAAGCTCCCCAATTGCCATCACGGTGTTGAGTCAATGCTGAAATTTTGGGGGCTGCCACCAGGAATTGAACCCATGACTATTCACAGCAAAGGCAGGAGTGCTAACCATTAGGCTATGCAGGAGTCCAAAATCTTCATCTACTACCATTAAAACACTAACATGGTAACAACATTAACATTCAAGAAGGAAATGAACAATAAAATTTGCAGATTCCTAACACCAGACACTAACAATCTATATTATATTTATGCATTCATTGGTTTTCATTTATATTACAAGAATGTATTCATGTGATAACAGAGTATGGAAATAACGAGAAATGGAGATAATGAGTATGGAAATGATTTGATTATGGCATTCCTAGATATACAAAAGACATACAATAGCATGGACAGAAGAAAGATTTGGAAGGCTCTAAGAGAGAAAGGAGTAGAGGAAGAGATAGTGTGTAGAGTGCAGACCACAAATAAGGCCAACCAGAGCTGTGTGAAGATACCAGTGGAAACAAAGGAGTGGTTCAGTATAAGTAATGGATTAAAACAGGAAAGTGCTTTTTCCCCACTGCTCTTCATAATTACAATGGATGCAATTAACGAAGAGGTGGGGAAGAAGATAGGAGAGGAAGAGATGAAGGCCATTATGTTCACTGATGACCTAGTAATATGGGGGAACAGGGAAGAAGTAGTACAGAGACAGCTTGATAGTTGGAATGAGGAAAGCAGAAGAGCAGGAACGAAATTCAGCGCAGAAAAGAGTAAGGTGCTAATAACAAGAAACAGAGTCAGAAATGAACCAAGAATAAAGATTGACACAGAAGAGTTGAGGGTAGTGGAGAGCTTCAAATATCTAGGAAGCATAATTGAGAGAAGTGGAAGAAAAGATGAGGAGGTAAACAGAAGATGACAAATGGGTGGTGGACTATATCAAAGCATTCTAAGATTAATATGGAACAGGGATATACCTACGAAATGCACGAAAGTAATATACGAGGGGTGTCGCATAAGTAGCGAGCCTAAACTAGAAGGGAACAGGATGGAACTACAATAGCAACCTATTTTTCTACGTAGTCTCCCTGCAGGTCCACACACTTTTGCCAATGCTTCTGCAGTGCTTTTATCCCGTTCTCATAAAAGCTCTCCTCAAGGCTTGCAAAATAGTCACCCACAGCACTGATGACGTCATCATCACACTGATAATGCACACCGCCCAAAGCTTTTTTCAGGTTAGGGAAGAGATGGAATCTGATGGAGAAAGATCGGTTTGAATAAAGGGGATGTTCCAACAATTCGAACCTACAATCGTGGATGGTTGTAATCGCAACAAGCAATGTATAAACACGTGCATTGTCCTGATGCAGAATCACCCCTTTAGAGAGCTTTCTCTGTCGCTTAGTCATCAAAACACTCCATAATTACCTCACCAGGCAAGCATAATGTTCTCCTGTCATGGTGTTTCCCTTTCAGGGATGATCAACCAACAAGACACCCTTAGAGTCCCAGAAGACTGCCGTCATCACTTTCCCTGCACAGGGACCGGACTTGCCTTCTTTGAGGTGGGGAAGCCGGGGTGTTTCCACTGTGGCAGAGGATGGAGCATCCTCTCCTAATGTTGTCACCATATCCTCATGGATTTCCTTTGTACTCAACCTCTTTTTTCAACAGATACTTGATCATACTTAGCACACTTCTAGCTCCTGCAAAGATTACTAGGATGGTTAGAAATGAACACTGCTTTGCATATACGCTTACAAAGAATTGCTATTTTAAATCTGCAAATTATTTTCAGATTAAACTATGGGAACCCTATCAGGCTCACTACTTATGGAACACCCCTCGTATAACACATACTATGTGTCAATAATTATGTATTGTGCAGATACTTGGACAATGACAGAGAGAGACAAAAGAAAGATGCAGGCAGGGAAGATGAAATTTTTATGGAGTATATTTTGGAAGACTAGAAGGGATAGAATAAGGAATGAGGAGATCCGACAGACAGTGGGTGTGCTGAAGCTTCAGGACAGGATAGATCAGGCACAGATGAGATGGTTTGGACACATGAAGAGGAAGGATGCAGAGACTACTAGTAAGAGCTTACACTGCACAAGGAGTGGGAATAAGGCCAGGGACCAAGATATAAGTGGAAAGAACAGATAGTGGAGAGTGTTAGGAGAAGAGGACAAGATTGGAACACCATGGAAAGAGAGAAGTGGTGGAAGACCAGGAAAAATGGAGAGGCTCGACTTCTATGCCGAGCCAGCCAGAGGCAGGAAATGGTGAAGGATGATGATGATTTGCGTGTGCGTCTTATAATAATTAATTCTATCAAGCTTCATTTGAAATTAAAGGCATTTATGAAATATGTAATACGAGGGTCACTATTTATATTTTGAGCCTAACAATGGAAAAACAGGAATTTGGCATTGAAAACTGCTTTATTGTTTTTCGAAGTATTCTCCTTTATGGGCAATACACTTTTGCATTCGTTCGAACCATTTGTCAATGCAGTTTTTCCTCGTACCAGAACCTGCAGAAGCATTGGCAGATGTGTGTCTATTCCAGAGAGGACCACTATGAAGGTACCCAGGACAAATACTTGTTGAGTACAATATTTTCGAAAGTTATTTTACCAGTCTCGAAACTTTCCAGATAAGGGTTGTATGTTGTGCCTGTTAGGAACACACTGAACACAACTAATTTTAATTTATGAAAATGACTTTACTCTCAAAACATTTCTATGTACCAGGTGGTTATAATTAAAGTGACGGTGTTCAGAGTGGTACAGCACGGGCTGTAATGAGAGTAGCAGTCTGAAACTTTGTAGATATGCTAATGAAGCAATGCGCTCGCGAATTATGCTAAAAAAAGAAAAAAAAGTAGTTCCAATTCTTGCCACCAGGGTAAAAAATGGCACTGTAAGCAGTCAAAACGTGGAATTTTCTGTAACTCTGACGTGAAAGTCGGTGACATTGCCTAACCATTGTGTGAGCACCCTGGTTGTTGTTGTTGGTGACGCTTGTTGCTTTTTTTCTTTAGTGATGTGAACATTAAAAAGTTTGAATTTTTCCGTGTAAAAAGCAATGGCTATTGAAAAGAAAGACCGTGCACTGCTAGTGAAGTTGTTTTACCAGAATGGGAGCAATAGCAACACTGCACTGTGGACATATCGCCAACAGAAAGGGCTGAGAAGAGGGCCCATGTCAATTAATGGGCTGAAGAAGATGATGAAGAAATTCGAGGAAACAGGTGAATTGGGTGTTGCACCAGGAAGAGGAAGGCGGCCCATCCCCGTGGAAGTTGTGGACGAAGTTGCTGTAGCTGTAGCACATGAATTGTCACTCCCATGGTCAACAGTTCGCAAGGTTTTGCAGTGCATTTTACACTGCTATCCTTACAAGATTCAAACTGTGCACCAATTGAAACCCCCAGATTTTTCACAATGCCGTGAGTTTGCCCATTGGTTTTTGTGACGCATGGAAGTGGATGACATGTGGCTGGGGAATATTCTGTGGACTGATGAGGCGCATTTTACTCTGGACGGTGCAGTGAATACTCAGAACTGTCGCATATAGGGTTCCACTCATCCACATGTTGTGCAGGAACAACCATTGTACTCAGTTTACGTGACTGCTTGGTGTGGGTTCACTAGCTCCTTCATTCTTGGTTCGTTTTTCTTTGAGGAGGTGACACCTCGAGGGCCTGTTAAGTGTACAGTGACATCTGCACGTTATAGGGACCTCCTTGTGCAACATGTGATTCCAGCTTTGCAAGAACGGAACTGTTAACACACCACCATTTTCATGCAAGATGGGGCAACACCATGTTGTTCGCCACGTGAAAGATTTGCTGCGAGAAACCTTCACTAATGACCGCATCATCTCTAGGCCTTTCAGATCCCCCGACCTTAATCCATGTGACTTCTGGCTGTGGGGATATTTAAAAGATCGTGTCTATCAGGGACAAGTCCAGTCTCTGCCTGATCTGAAGGCTAGCATACAACGACATGTCGCTCAGATTTCACCAGACATGCTGCGAGCAACTGTCGACCATGCTGTGTTATCAATGCAGCATGTTGCTGAATTGGGAGGCCATATGGAACAGTTCTTGTAACCATAGTTCCTAATAAACATGCCAGAACAATTTTTCTCATGTGTTTGATCTTTCCTGCCTTTTTCCTGTAACTATACCACGTTTTGACTGCTTACAGCGCCATTTTTTACCCTGGTGGCGAGAATTGGAACTTTTTTTTTTTTTTTGCATAATTCGCAAGTGCATTGCTTCATTAGCATATCTACAAAGTTTCAGACTGCTACTCTCTTTACAGCCCATGCTGTACCACTCTGAACACAGTCACTTTAATTATAACCACCTTGTATTTGTTTTCTGGATATATTTAAAATTTTGGTTTTATCTTTCTGCTTTTGTAATTTGAATTTTAGTTATTCTTTCAATTCTTTGTCAGCAGTTTTGGTTTCAGATTTTCATTATTGAACTTACCATAAGAAAATAATCATTTGGTCTCAACAATGCATTCTCTGTTGCTAGGATACCTGCGAAACTTTTTATCTCTATTGAGTAAGTTAGTTCCATTGTGAAAAAAGGCATTAAGAAATATATACCTCTTGTTCATGCAAACCTACACAGTGATGGTCCTCACCGAACTTCAAAAGATCGACATTCATAAATTCCATACAGGAAGTATTTATAGGTTTTCATTAATCATAATCATACTGCCTGGGCATAATGTATTAGAACTATTTGAATAATTATATTGTCAGTTATCCCTTTAGTATAAGATAATCAAATTTCACCCAACTAATTCATAAAATATTAATTTTGCATTACCATTTCTAAGACTCACCTGCTCTCTTATATGGTGGATAAAATATATTCTTACATGTGGTTGGAGTCACGACGATATGTGTAAAAAGGCAAGTGAGTATCCATGTGGATGCCTTGTCCAAGCTTTTGTTCATGCATGGACAGACTCTTTGGGACTGGGCCTACAGTTGAATGCAGGATCTAAACTACAATCTCTGGGAAATGAACCCAGGACCTCTTGATTAGAAGGTGGTAGCAACAAGCTATTGAAGAGGCTCACAAATTGTTCAATCTGGTCATTTCATCCACCTAAAATTATTTTTCGTTTTTGGAATGATACTATGGGTGTTTTAGAAGTTTTGACACCACTGAAGCAAGAGGGCAACACATTTTTAAAAATGTCTACAAACAGGCCTTCATGAAGGCTTTGTCGAAATGTAAAAGAAAGAAAAGATTGTGGTTTTTAAAGAATAAGAGTGAGTACAATTTCTGAGTGTCCTGAGATACTACAAGGAAAATAATATTTAGGAAAGATCGAAAATAATTGGATAGGAAAACTGATTGTAGCATTTAAGTTTTCTTACGGATACCAGGCCACTATCAGCAAAAAGTAGGATACTGTCCCAAAATGTAAATACAATTATTCGTAGTAAAGAATATGCATTAATAGAAAAAAAAAACCGAATAATGTGAAATCAACACATCTTCAGTTCAAAAATATTTAATAATGCCAAACAGCTAGAGGTCTTGGGTTCAAATTGTTGACAAGGCTCGGATGTATTTGTCCTATCATCAATTCCATTTCACCAATCGGGTCATAATGATTAATCTGAGAGGCAGAAAAGTAACATGAATGGAACTAGAAAAGATAGAATATTACAGAATTGTTCAAAACTTGGAAGGTAGTCTCTGATAAGAGAAAGAATGCACTTTTCAATCTCTCTCATATACCAGATAAGAGAGTAATAAATTCCCTCAGGAGATACATAATTTTCCTTTCGGATTTCTGTTTCTCCAATTGAAAGACATATTTTCTTATTGCAAATTGTGATGATCAAAATATAAAACATTTACAATATTTCTCAAATTCTTCCCTGATGCCAAAGAACAGTCCCTGAAAAAAATAATTTGCCAACCATGCTTGTTGTGGAGTTTGTATGTATTTAGAATGACATTTATACATTCCAAAATAAATAACACAATACATTGCTTCCTCTGAAAGCAGACATTTCTCTTGACAGATTTAATTTTGTAAGTAGTTATAGCAAGTCATTAAAAAAAATACATAACCCTTCAAATCACTATGTAAAGTTTTGAACCCATTCCATGACATAGGTGCTCTAAAACAATAATAATAAAAAGAAACAATGAAAAAGTCATGTGCAATACAGACAATTTTTTATTGAAATATTGTTGAAAAGATGTATTGTGTATAAGTAATACCTGTATTACTGAGCAAAATACAGTGACTAAATTTGACTTCAGGGAGATGGCAATAAAATTACACCTTGCTTCATATGGAACAGATATAACTCATCTGGATTTTAGAAATTTGGATATCAGATACGCATTTATTCATTTCCACATATCTGGATTATCAATCATCTAGATTATCAATTGGATTATATTTATATGAATAATCATAATAATCCAAACTTCCAGATTATCTGTTGCCTTCATAGTGCATAATGAAAAATTTTAAATCCAAATATCTGTCATCCTGAATTTTGGTTGCCTCTCATTCAAATGAAATATATTTCAATGAAGAATCGAATCAGTATTGGTATCTTTCCTGCATATCTTGTCATTTCTTTTTATTTCACTGTAGAGTGAAGCTAGAATTATAGAAATTTACAAGAATACTATGCTTTGATTATCTTTACTTTCAAACTTTTCTCTCAATTTCAGGTGAAGGACATCCAGTATATAGCCACGAGTTGTCTATTTGCAATTGCAACCTCTTGCATAATATTTTCAGTTACTAAGATATTTTTGTATTATCGTTTGCCTTACTATAATTTTATTTCTTAAGTATTTTTTGACACTGTGCATAGTTTATTTCTATAAAACAGGAAGTTGAAAATAAAAAAAATCCTATTTGCACTTACAAGTGGGCATTATATTTTCCTTTCAAAGTAGATGGTAGCTTGTTACAATTTAACGCATTTTCTTCATATAATTTAATTCGATGCTTCATATAGAAATGGATTAATAACTATTTTAGAGATTTGAGATAGTGTAAAAACAGTAAATTTATACTCTGCCCTGGGAATCTCTGGAACAAGAAATTGAAAACATGTGTCTGCACAAGTGGAGACTTGAGAGGGCTTGGACAATGAAAGTATGATAGGGGAAGTGAGTGCATAGAGGGGGAAACAACACTGCAGCTGTGTGCCGCTTTGCTCCACCCACTTGCTTTCTCCCCTTACCCACTGTTATGCAAGGCCTTGCTCCACAGTTTCCCAAGGTATAAATTACCTATAAGTGATGGAAAGTTCATTTAAATTTGTTCCCATATCACTGCTGGACATAATTTTATCCTAAAGATTCATAGATTCAAAATATTTACCCTTGAGGAATGCAACTGCTACATTACCCAAAAAGACAGCATTCATGTGTTTAATTTGTAGACATAAGGATTGACAAGAATTTACACTCAAAGATATAAGCTAATTTTAAGTTCTTTAAAAACTGTCTCGGTTGCAGCATTCACCCTGTAATGTTAAAAGGTGTAAAAAAAAAAAAAGTTTCAAACTCGGGAGTTCAACATTGTTCTTCACGACATAAGTACCACATAATATTGGAATGGAGGATAAAATCTTGGTACAGTTTATAGAATTCAGATGTAGGCATCAGATAACACTGTAAGAACCATTCCAGTTTGAAATGTAGGGAGAAAAAAAGTAGTACATGTGGATACAAGCATTTTAGAATAAAGTGGAAAGGTAAAATAGTTGCTTCCATTATCACAGGGCACATCTACATATGATCATGACTCATTACAAATAAATGAATAATGAATGGTACCTCCATTAGTTACAGCTCAGCTGATACTACTCACATTGATCAACCGATAATAGGAAATTGTAAAAATTCAAAGTAGATAATAACATTTATAAATTTTCATACAATTTTACATTAAATTATACTGTATCAATTTAACAGAATTTACTTTCTTCATGAGATAATCATTTAATCATAAAATCCATTTCTCCTCACAATATCTTTTTGCAAAAACAGTGAAAAATTACACAATTGCATAATTTCCAGGATATTCATATTCCGATAAAGTGGCACATGGCATTTTTCTTACTTGGTGTTTACTCTAAATATAGCATAAGGTATTAAATAATGTAATGCACTATCAATGTATAATGTATAACATTATAGGAAAACACAGCAATTGAAATACAAAGTGGTGTGTATTGATGCTACCAATTTTCAAAATTATATTTTAATTTTTGTTATTTATTGCTTACTATAGTGCTTCCCACAATCTATTCATCATCCAGAATTTAAATGTGTATTCTTTTGTGACTCTGGGTGACATGATAACCACTCCTAAAAAGAGGCAGGCAAAATTTATAGAAAATGATACTGAAAGTATGCAATGTAAGCTCTTTCAATTGTTGCATATTTTGAGTCTATATTTTTTCAAATAAATTTCCATTTGCATGACAATAATTGACTATGAAAATATTATTGTCTATTTTCTCTTTTCTCTTTTCTCGACTTTCTACGACACACCAAAATTCTGATTTTACAGTTCTATATCTAAGCTTCTTGTTTCCCTAACTTACAAAAACTGAATATCTTGTGCTCTTCCACATATTCTAATTTCCTAGCTAGTCCCTTCCCTCATCGTTTTTTTTTTTTTTTTGCTTGAGTTGGCATTTTAAGTCCACGAACCACTATGTGCCTCCACTGGGTATTGAACCCGGGAACCCTTGATTACAAGGCGACGACGCTACCACTGCACCATCGAGGTGACCCAACCTCCCTCATCGTGTTGGCAGATCAGTTCTGAGGTGCTGAAACATTGAGAACTTTGCTTGATGTAATGTTCATGAATTCTAATGCAGCAATAGAACAACCTCACTGCATGCAGCACATAGTGAGACAACCCAATCATTCAATTAGTGTTACATGAGTGACTGCAAATGAGGAGTTCATAATTTCTTCTGTCTATCAACATTGGATGAGTTTACACGTAACAAAATAATTAGGGCCTTCATCTTCACCTAAGGTTTGATTCCCTATTAGAGGAAGAACTTGAATGAAACTGTAGTAAAGTCTGGATTAGAAATCCAATTATCAGTGGTAATGGGGCTCAATGTGCTGAACGTGCATCCCCAACAAACTGTTTGTTAAGTTTTGGCCAGAAAGGGAGTATTTGCCTTGCAGTATAGTTTCTATAATTACTCAAATGATAATTGGTCATGTCAGAATTGACATTGTCAAACTGACAGAATCATGTCTGGTGATATACTTGCACCCATAGTTTTTGAAAGGTAATGTCGACATACACATTTTGATCTTCCTACTTGATTTTTGTATCGAATATCTGTAAATTTGATAGCTGCAGACTGACCATGTAAGATATCTTGATCATCAAGGTACTACAATACATCATCAGCTTAGTTCTATTCTGTGTTTCCTACAATGATAATAACTAAAATGTATTTTTTGGTGTGAACTAAACAATATTTATGAAAGCATGTAACTTCTACTTAGGTTCTGTGAGGAGAGAAACCAATATGCGGATGTACGAGACCCAACTCTACCATTCTACTATCAAGAAACGACTTCGAATTCTGCCTCGAATTTTGGTGAGTATTTTTTACTATTTTGTTATATTTATTTCAGGGTGTCTGTCCGACAAGAAGATAGTGACCTGTTAACATTTGGGTGCTTCCAGTGCTCACCTTGAGAGCGAGGCCTACTATAAGGGTAGGTGGGAAGGGGGAATAGTAGCCGATCTCTAGATGAACACTGGAAAGTGTCATCTGGGGGTTAGCAGTGTTGCAATGTCTTCTTTTCAGACAGATACGTTGCCATCTTTAACTTTATTCTCTTTATTAAAATATTTTCTCCCGTTTCAGGTTAATTTCTACCACTGCGAGTATCTTCGAGTTCTGGCTGGAATTTTGGTGAGTATTTTTAATATTTTCTTATTTTTATTTCAGGGTGTCTGTCCGACAAGAAGATAGTGACCTGTTAACGTCTGGGTGCTTCCAGCGCTCACCTTGAGAGCGGGGCCTACTATAAGGGTAGGTGGGAAGGGGGAATAGTAGCCGATCTCTAGATGAACACTGGAATTGTTCATCTGGGGGTTGGCAGTGTTGCAATGTCTTCTTTTCAGACAGATACGTTGCCATCTTTAACTTTATTCTCTTTATTAAAATATTTTCTCCCGTTTCAGGTTAATTTCTTCCACTGCGAGTATCTTCGAGTTCTGGCTGGAATTTTGGTGAGTATTTTTAACATTTTGTTATTTTTATTTCAGGGTGTCTGTCCGACAAGAAGATAGTGACCTGTTAACGTCTGGATGCTTCCAGCGCTCACCTTGAGAGCGGGGCCTACTGTAAGGGTAGGTGGGAAGGGGGAATAGTAGCCGATCTCTAGATGAACACTGGAATTGTTCATCTGGGGGTTGGCAGTGTTGCAATGTCTTCTTTTCAGACAGATACGTTGCCATCTTTAACTTTATTCTCTTTATTAAAATATTTTCTCCCGTTTCAGGTTAATTTCTACCACTGCGAGTATCTTCGAGTTCTGGCTAGAATTTTGGTGAGCATTTTTAATACTTTGTTATTTTTATTTCAGGGTGTCTGTCCGACAAGAAGATAGTGACCTGTTAACGTCTGGGTGCTTCCAGCGCTCACCTTGAGAGCGGGGCCTACTATAAGGGTAGGTGGGAAGGGGGAATAGTAGCCGATCTCTAGATGAACACTGGAATTGTTTATCTGGGGGTTGGCGGTGTTGCAATGTCTTTTTTTCAGACAGATACGTTGCCATCTTTAACTTTATTCTCTTTATTAAAATATTTTCTCCCGTTTCAGGTTAATTTCTACCACTGCGAGTATCTTCGAGTTCTGGCTAGAATTTTGGTGAGTATTTTTAATACTTTGTTATTTTTAGTTCAGGGTGTCTGTCCGACAAGAAGATAGTGACCTGTTAACGTCTGGGTGCTTCCAGCGCTCACCTTGAGAGCGGGGCCTACTATAAGGGTAGGTGGGAAGGGGGAATAGTAGCCGATCTCTAGATGAACACTGGAATTGTTTATCTGTGGGTTGGCAGAATTGTTTATCTGTGGGTTGGCAGTGTTGCAATGTCTTCTTGTCAGACAGACACGTTGCCATCTTTAACCTTATTCTGTTTATTAAAGTTTGCTTTATCTTTTCAGGTTAATTTCTACCTCTGCACCTATATTCAAGTTCCTGGAGGAAATCTTGGTAAGTATGTGTCATTTATTTATTATTTAAAGATTACCATTTACTGTATCCTGTTTGTTTCAAATCTGTTCTCCTTTACAGGTCATTGGATCCACAGCTTTAAGCATCTTGAAGGACATATACTGGTTAGTATAAAATTTAAAATTTAGAATTTAACTTGTGGATTAAGTTTATATATTAAGATATTTTAGATTGCAAATAGACAACTTGGTTCAGGTATATAAGGGCACTTGTTAGCCCTTAATGTTCGTGTTGATTGTATAGTCAAATATTCATGTAAGATACTTGTAAGTTTACAATTAATTTACATTTTGTTGGTTGGAAGGAGATATTGTATTACTATGTCCTAATATTTTTTGTTTCCAGATACAGGTTCGTTGTATTTTTGTAGACAAATGTAAGTTTTGTAATTGCAGAACTACACTCTCATATTTCAGTTTTTATTTTTTGCAATGTTCTGTAATTAATACATGACAAAATTAACTTTTTTCTTTGTTTTAATCTGTTTATCTCATGTATATGAAAATTTCTGTACTAGCCAGGTGGTTGCATATGTTATACACTGTGCATACCTCACTTAAGAAAATGAAGTAGTAAAACCTCAAAGTCGATAGGTTCCTACTAAGCCAAACAAGCAAAACAAGTACAGAGGTTTTCGTGTAATTTTTAACCATGTTTTCCACAATCTTTGCGAATTTTACAATTTTTATATTTTCAAGCTGATAATGAATTGTGTTTCATTTTTATGACACTTGCTGTTTTAGGAATTGAAATCATAATTTTTAACCACACCAAATGTTACTTGCAAAAAATATAGTTGTTTATTTATTAACTGGTCAAAACTTGCAAGTACCCTTTGCCAGTCCTAAGTCTGTTCAAGTGGGAAGGGAGATTATGATTTCAGACTTTTCTCATGTCTACCAAGACTCAGACTTGGTTTCACTTTCTATCTTGCTCTTGGAGAAGCTGGCATGTGAGGAAGCTAGCTATTCTTGTATGAATTGATGTGCTGTAAATCTGAGTGTAATGCATGTTCTGAAAGAGAAGAAGTAGAGGCGGTTTTATTGAGGTGTCAAAAAAAATTCTGCCTTGGACCTTGGGATGGATATACTGGGAATGAATCGTGAGTTAGATTTCCTATCAACTGGACCTCCACAGCTCCAGAATATGGTAAGTCATGTAATAGAGAATAACTCAAGCTTGGCACTCTACTTAAGGGACTGCAGGCCACAGTTTTAGACTCTTATATGTTCCAAATCAATATCTTTAACCATATTTTTATTTATCAACCCACTCACTCATACACAAACGGACACTAATTGATTTCTAAATTGTTGCCAAAATATACCAGTAAGTTTGCCAAATCTTGTAGTGCTGTACTTCTAGATAAGCTACTTTGTATGAGTGATTTACACAGTCAGATAGACAAACTAATTTAGACAGCTATGATGTAAAATGAGATGCATTTCAAAAGTAAAAGTTGGTTAGTTGTAGAAAAAGTAACAAAAGAAGTGCAAATGTATTAGTTGTTTCAAACACATACATATCCACTGCATTATTTTCCAAGCCCTTCTGGTACCATGGAAGAATTTCTTGTATATTCTCTGAATAAAATCTCACTGCCTGGATGTTCAGCCAGTCCAGTTGAACCTAACTTTCACTGTATCGTTGAGATGCAAACAATTTCTTCAGGTGCAAGAAGACATGCTAGTCACTATGTGCAAGGTTAGGACTGTAAACAGGATGGTCACTCTGGGACCATAATAAAATTCATGTATAATTCTCAGTTTTCAAGGCTAACTTTCCAAAAATTCTATTTCAACCTTCCATGTTACCTCCAGCGAACTGGGAAATTTTGAATCTAGGGTTAACAACACTGTAGTGCCCACATTTGTTTGGGACTAATGTAACATCATTGAGAAGGCTTTGCATTTAGTAACGATGGTGCATTGGAGAGGTGCGGAATGTGTGTTCGCTGTGAAAGTGTTTTATAAGAAAGGTGATAGTGTGACTGCAGCGCAAAGGGTATTTCGGCAGCATTACTAGCTAGGATGGCATGATTGTGTCCCATCGGGTCACACGATTACAACCTGGGTGAGTAATTTCAAAGCAACTGGTTCAGCCTTGAAAAAATGCCCCCAGGTCGCATTTGAATGGTACGTGCCCCCAGAGGATATGGAATCAATTCGAGTGGCCATCAAGTTCAGTTGCCGCTCAGTTCTACAATATGCATCGGCACTACAGTTGAGTCGAAGAAGCGTACAAAGAATAATGCATGTCTGTGGGGACATCTCAAAAGCGGAACACATTTTTTCGATGTAATCTTCAAGAAGTAGAGTGACATGTAATTGCCATAGTTAATGTGATTGTTAGTGCATTTCAATCATGTATACTCTGTACATGAATTTCCATGCATTAAATGTATTTTTCCCTCTGTTTATTCATGCCTTTACATCAATTGAAATTTTTCCTGTTCCCTGCACCACCCTGTATATTAACATTATAAAGGGTCTGTGTAATTCCAATGTATCCAAAAATTCTAATTCAGTTCAATTAAAAGATATATATATATATATATATATATATATATATATATATATATATATATATATATATATATAATATTTAATTTAAGGCATGGAATTTACATATGCCGTTTTACATACTGACTCGAGATACATCTACAAACACAAGTCACAAATCTTATGGGATATATAAATCTACGAAAACATTTTAATTGTACAAGAAGTTCAAACCCAAATTTACCTAATCAACTTCAAGGTATCTTGCAATAATCTTCCGTCTGTCAGACAGATTGTTCTGCAAAGGACACTAACAAACCAAAAGGACTGAGAGAATTCGGTTTCATTTTCCATGCAGCTTTCTTCTTTCTTTCTTCCTCGATAAAAATAAAATCTAAACTGTGAAAATCTTGCCTCAGGGTATTAATAAATATGTATAAATTCAATGGGATCTGGATTAATAAAAATTGCAATTTTTCACATCTAAGGAAAAAAAATCATGCAGAATTCCCGGAGCCAATAATTCATGTATAATTCCCAGAATTCAAGAAATTCCCGGTGAGTAGCCACACTGGTAAAGGGGTGGAGGTAACTACACATTTTCAATCGGACTCCTGAATTGTCTAGATAGTGCAATCAGCAGTGTGTGAACACACATTATCAAGAACAACAACAATTCTTGACCTCAGCACTCCACATTGAGGTTCTGAATGACACATCTCAGCTTTCCGTTGTTGTTGATTTGGTGTTTTTAAGTCCAATTTATGCACAGTAAGGCTAATCGGGACTGGACCTACAGTTTAAAGTGGGATCCGAACCACTATGAGCCTCCACCGGGTATCAAACCCGGGACCCCTTTATTACAAGAGGACGACGACGCTACCACTGCACCGTCGGGGAGGCCCAGCTTTCTGTGGTTAGAGGCTGGAATGCACTCTCACATGAAACAAGAAAATCAGAATCAATATGTATTTATAAGAGATTAAGAAAAAGCTTTGCTGAATGATGCTACATACTTTTATACAAAAACACTGTCCTGGCCTACTATGTATGTCATTTTTTAGGTTTGTCGCGTGTTACTCACAAATCCAGAATATAAAAAAGGAAAGTTAAAAATTGTACTTACGTATGTGAGTATAGTGCTCTTATTGTAGAACGACGTTTCAGAGATTGACTATCTCTTTCCTCAGGTTCGTATAAAAAAACAAAATCTAAGTACTTGGCATAGTACTGCGTCAGAAATGTAATATGAGGATTGTGGTTAAGGGTTGGTTAGGGTACATTTAAAATATTAAGTTTTTGCTATTACAAGTACGTAAAAACCAAGTCGTTCCCTAAAAAAAAACTCGTATAGTAGACCTATTCACAGGTAAAAAAGTTAAAAAAGTTAAAAATCTAAAAAACCTGCATAAATCTCAATGCAACCTGCAGGTTTGGCCTTTCCTACCCAACTGTGCTTATCTATCCACATAGGAATGGGTATTAAACAGGAATGGGTATTAAATATTATGGGAGATACGTTGATGATATCTTGATTATAGGAAAGGGGGTAGCACTGAACAAGGTTTTTGAAGAATTAGAAAAACAAGACGAAAGAATAAACTTCACTAGGGAAAACTTAAGCGATGGAAAAATCAATTTCCTGGATCTTAGTATCTTGAAAGAAGGGAATAGGATTAGAACAGGAGTACATCATAAACCCCTATCGGGGAACTTATATATTAACAAGGAATCGGCGCACCCCGAAATAACAAAGAAAAACGTATTCCTTAACTTTTTTATTAGGGCCGGTAGACTATGCAATAATGGAAAAGAAAAAGACAACGAAATTCGGTGGATAAGAAAAACAGGATTAAAAAACGGATACACAAATAGAGAAATGGATAAGATAGCGGAGAGAGCACGGAAAATTATTAGGAAAGAAGGGGATCAAAAAGAAGGGGAAAAAACCGAAAATAGGAGGGTAAAGTATGTTGGCATCCCTTACCACCAATCCGTATCGGAAAAAATCGGAAAAATAACGAGGGATTATGGAATCGTTTGCGGGATGAAAGCACCAAAGAATGTAGAAAAATACTTCACCGATTATAAGAAAGGGAAGACAACTAGGGAAATACCGGAAAAACAGAAGGGGGTTTATCGAATAGAATGCCAATGCGGGAAGGAGTACATAGGACAGACGGGCCGAAATATGGGTAAAAGATGGAGCGAGCATGAAAAGGACATAAGGGAAAAAGTTCCCAAAACGGGTCTCTCAGAACACATTTTGGAAAGTGGGCATGGAATCGCAAAAAGAGAGATAATCAGAAAAGAGGGGAGGAAATTAGGAAGAAACGTGTATGAAACAGCGAGTATTTGTAGGGGGGGGGAAGAATAATCTTAATAGGGAGGAAGGAAATTTGGAAGAAGGGTGGATCAACTTCCTCAAAAAATGGGATAAAGCCTGGAAGATTAAACCCAATATCGGTTTCCACGTCACTCCAGAAGTTATGCAAGCTGCAAGAGAGGAACGTGAATTCACGTTGGATTTATGACGTAATAAGGGGAAACGAGAAAATTAGGGGGAGGGGAAACATTCGTGGAGAATTGACCTTCATGTGGATAGATAAGCACAGTTGGGTAGGAAAGGCCAAACCTGCAGGTTGCATTGAGATTTATGCAGGTTTTTTAGATTTTTAACTTTTTTAACTTTTTTACCTGTGAATAGGTCTACTATACGAGTTTTTTTTTAGGGAACGACTTGGTTTTTACGTACTTGTAATAGCAAAAACTTAATATTTTAAATGTACCCTAACCAACCCTTAACCACAATCCTCATATTACATTTCTGACGCAGTACTATGCCAAGTACTTAGTTTTTGTTTTTTTATACGAACCTGAGGAAAGAGATAGTCAATCTCTGAAACGTCGTTCTACAATAAGAGCACTATACTCACATACGTAAGTACAATTTTTAACTTTCCTTTTTTATTATCTACTATGTATGTTTTGTTTATGTCTGTGAATTGTTATATTTTTATAACTGTGGTTTGTCTGTTGTGAAAGGTATTTGTATATTCATTGTTTTCTGTGTTTATATGTGAATCATGTTATGAATTTTTATGTCCTTTGAATTATGTTAGAATATTACAGTTGAGTGTAAGACAAGGCACGAGTCTCAATTTCCGCCATGTAAAATGAGCACTAAATAAATAAATACATAATGTACTTGTAAACATGAACAAGCTACCCGAGATTCCTTGACTCTGGCGAGATATTTCTCTAGAAGAGCAACCTACCAAACCAATCAATCAAAAAGCATCTTCAGTTTTGGGGCTGATTAAATTATACTTGATTCTTCACTTACCTAGATCTTCTTTCCTTTTCAAAAAAAATGTTAATTAAGAATTAAGATTTGACCTTTTCATTCTTCTTCTCTAAACATTTCTTCAAACGATTTAACAAGAATCATGTACATTTCGACTACTGTCACTGATTCTAGCAATATGCTGTGAAATCCAAATGAGAAAGCGATTCTGTAGTTGTAATTTGATACTTTTCCACCCACTTATTTCCAACCAAACATTATTTTTTTCAAATAGCATCAAACGAAACTGTGCTTCATACTTCAGAAGAGCTGCAGTAAATCAAGTGTCTCTTGTTAAAAGATTATAGACAAATCGCATCTCCTCATTTATATCGAGCTCAAGTTCGGCTAACATCAAACGGTTGAACAATGCATTGGAAGGAACTGGAATAAATTTTCAATGGCCTACATGTCAGAAACATTTCCCAGATTGTTTTTTTTTTTCCACTTCACAACCTAACCTTCCATAAACAAAGAACAATAATAGGACTTCTTAGCACTTATTTACTTGAAGTGACAATTTGCTTATTTACATATTTATATTATGAAAAGCATAATGAATATGCAAATCCTTTTCTGACTATCAACCACTTCCTTAGCTGCCTCCCGGGTCCCCATTGCATGTCCGAAGCCCAGGGAGAATATTCCCCTCTGCTTCTGTTTCTTGACGGAACTGCTTGTGATCCAGCAGCCACTTTTGTCCATGTATTTTTATCTACCCCTTTCTCTCTTCCTTTCTTCTAGCCTGACCCTGGGGACGTGATATCCGCTAAATACCAAAAGCTTCTTGGGGCTTTTTATTTTCAGGCTTCTTGTAGTTTGTTGGTAAGATAATGCAAGAAATTCTCTTTCATTGGACATAATGATTTTAATGATAAATTCCATGTACATTGCTGAAAATTAGAACTTTGTGCAATCCCTGCACCAGACAGAAAGTCAGGTCACTTAACATTGAATTGAAATGTATCATGAAGAATGTATAATAAAATAATTTTGAACTTACCTTATAGTCAGAACCAGATTTATGCCAAGGGGTGCATGAACTTGAGGTTGGAACATGTCCTTCTGGCAGTGGCAGCTTGTGCCTATTTGCATGTGCACACCCAAATAAATCTGGAGTGCAACTAATTTTTATTATACTTATTCACTGAACACCATCTCCTTCAAAACACCAAATGCTCCCACACCACTTCTCATGATTCACCAACGTTTCTACCTCACGTTGACAGAGGCTCACTTGCACTTTATGACACGGTTTGCAGCAAGCGAGTAGAGAAAGCCAATTGGTTCAGATAGAACGTTCTGACTAGGGCATCACCTTTTCATTCACACATCAGGCTTGTGAGCTACAACCACAAGCCATGCACTGGAATGAGTCTTCCTTCATGTGGTGTTGCAATCACATTCCATTCAAGACCATGTTCCGGAGTCGAGGCAACGAACACATCATTGCAAAATGAGGGATTTAACAAATTGACATTTCGATGTTATCTTCTCCCTCTCATTCTCTTCCAAGCTTGGCAGGGGCATAATAACCAGCAAGTCATTTTTCTGTCTTGCACAAGAAAGGAACGAGGGAAGGAAGAGGTTGGTTGATTTGGTGTTTTAAGTCCACTGTATGCACAGTAAGGCTAATCAGGACTGGACCTACTGTTTAAAGGCGACGACACTACCACTGCACCATTGGGGAAGCCCCAAGGGAAGGAAGAGGAGGGGAAAACAACTGCTGTTGTAAACATCATCTTACATTGCAAGAATAAGCTACTGTGCTTAGTACAGCTTGCCCAAGATAAGAATTCCCCTGTGGCACTGTATTACTGCTTGCTGCAAAATTTCTAATATTGTTTGACTGCTCCTGGGTTGCTAAATTGTACAGTACTGTCAAAAGCCCGTTGGTCTTTCAGTGTCAACTGGTTATCATCATCATCATTAAAGGAAAAACTGTGCACAGTGCAAGCAGACATAATATTTACCGTTGTTGAATTTTTTAACAACAAAGCAATGGAGGGTAGTTGTAACCATTCTATAAAGCAAGCTACAAAGCATACAGTGACTGCAATAATACTACTAATGAAAGTCGAATACAGCAGAATGGTAAGATAAATTCTTAAGTATGAAATAGGGTAGTGTGAACTGAGTGAGTACTGTTATGTACTTTTTACTTGATTTACATCTGATTTTCTGCACGTGGTAGTCTGCTAGGCTTCTTTCATTAGACGTAAGCAAGTCGCTAATTTTTTCGACGAAACTTACTTGCAGAGGTTATATTAATTTAGGTGGCCTCTGCCACTATCCACTTGGGAACGAGTTGCTTCACTGCTGAAGTCCCCAAGTGGATGGTGGCAGGTGCATCTGAAATTAATAGAACCTTGACAAGCAAGTTTTTTTAAAAAATAGTAACTTGCTTACATCTAATTATTATCAACAGCATCTTTCACTTTCCAAACATGAACAAGCTTCCTTGTTTGGTGAATACAAATGTTATTATTCAGCTATTATTCTCCTTGTTCATTATCACCAGCAGAGTGAGGAAGGAAGTACAATGAAACCCGATTTTTACATTCCCAGATGTTACATTTTCCCACATTATACATTCAATCTTGATGACTCCAACATAGCAAAATGCTGTAAAATTTTCCTTGATTTTACATCTTTAAGTTCATCATTTTAAGTTCTTTAAGCTTGGCTTCTGAAAAACGTAAAATTAAGGTTCCACTGTATTTACTAAATATTTTGCCATTATCGATATAATAGATTGAGATTTCTAAGGTTCGATGATATTATGATATAATTAGGTTATTGAATTATCTACAGATCATGGAAGAGACCCGATAACATCATTCTTTCTGTGATCAACAGAAAAAATCACCAGGGTATTCCCAATTTGCAAAAATTCATATTTTTAAATTTGTTCATGAAATACAACTCTAACAGTCTCATTGTGTTCATAACTTGAGTTGCCAATGGATTTAGCATCATTATGTATACTTAAATTGGTAAGGGTGAGGTGAGGTGAGGTGAGGCTGAGATGCACACCCATAAGCCAGTACACTAGCCGCCACTGCTTCTGGGCACATCCTTTTGCATATTTTATTATCACTTGACTATTTTCATATAGTTGACATACTGGTGAGTTTTATGTTGTATTGGGTGGAAATTACGAGGGTGTACCCAAAAGAAACCGGAATTTTTTTTACAAAACAACCTTATCACCTTGAAAGTACTCTTAATACATTTGTCCAATCTGTGATTCCATTCTTGGAAACTCATCTGTTGTGATGGCTGACAGCTCATTCCTCGTTTTTTTCTTCACCTCTTCTATGTTGTCAAATTGCTGTCCCTTCATGTCCCTCTTCATTCGAGGAAACAAAAAAAGTCACACGGAGCGAGGTCAGGTGAGTAAGGGGCATGGGGCAAGAGAGTCATGCTGTTCTCTTACTCGGCCATCACAAAAAATGAGGTGCGAGCGAAACTGCTTTTACGAAAAAAATCTCCGTGACCACAGACAACCTTCCCGAGCGAAGCCACTTAGTGTACTGAACTCACAATGAGTTGCTCGATGCTTGCCTAGCGGGAAAAATTCGTACTATGGATGCTCCGCCCAGCGCAGCACTATTCCGTTTTTTTTTTGGGTACCACCTCGTATACTGTTACGGACAAAAGTATCAGTGAAAATAGCAAACTATTTGTTCTTCGACTCTGATCTTGCACTTAAAAAATGATTATGGCATCCAATACTTCATTGTAGGGATAGGGCAGATTAATCAGAATTCTTTGATATCAGCCAATATAGGCATAATCAGGGTAATAAAGTGTTCCCCTGTGCTTAGCACCACGCCATGAAGGTGTATAGGGGGTGCGGGGGTAACGCCCCACACTTTCTTGATCCGGTCGTGATTGGGGGTGATGTGATCAGCACCATGCCCCTGACCGCCTTTACCCCCCAGGGTTTCCCCCAGGTACCCATGATATTCGACGCTGGGTGGGTGCCGGGGCCGCTTCCAACGTTAGAAAAGTTCCCGGATTTGAACCAGCCGGGGATCGAACCTGGGACCTTGAGCATGGTAGTCAGACGCGTTACCGACTGAGCCACCGCGGCCACACTAATCAGGGTAATACTGCTGATAATTTTACGGATAGGATGCATCTATAAATATGTTACAATATTGTGCCATTTTGTTTTATGTACATATAATGCATGTGCCCTAGTATTTTTGAAGTGCGTGTCTAAATAGCAACAGCATTTACCAAAGAGAGACATTATTTGAATGACAGCAGTAATCATATTTGTTTGAATACTGACAGCAATTTTAATTCTGTAGTTAAGAGCCCAAATAATACTTTTGCTCTAGATTAACAAGGCCGTATTGCTATCTAAAATAACATTAATGAGAAGTGCTTAAAATTAATAATTCCAATAAAGTAGGGAAATTTTGGCCAATACCGATAAAGTACTGATATAAAATATACCAATAACTGATTTTCTACCAATCTGATATAAAATTCCGAATGGTTCATTGACCTCCTTAATAAATGTATGTTACCAGGTGACTGCACTGATTGGAAAGGAATGCAAATTTCCGCATGATCATGGATAAAAATTTTGTTTATTGCATTCCCTATCTTGTACTACATCAATCAGGTGACATGAATATAAATACACAAGATAGGTGCACACCTTGATTTGTGAGAAAATTTCAAGGTTTTTGACCATATTATGTCCAAAGAAAATGGCTCAATGTGCTGACTACGTTTCAACCAATAAAAAAGCCACTTGGCAGGTCTTTGTCCTCAAAGGACTGTTGCACCACAGAGTTTTAGTGTAGATGGCTACAGAAAAGTATTTTTATCCAAACCCAGACATTAGTATGGAATGTTAATTGGGCATTAACTGTCTAGAGCTTTAAATTATACGTATTTAAAGCACTAGACAATGAATAATGTTCAATTAACATTGCATGCAAATGTAGAACCATTATCATTACCATTAACATTCAATTTATTAAACCCAGAAATTATTCTAGAAGCTCTAGTACAGTCAACGGCAAAGATAATGGTAGGCAAATTGTCAACCGCTATTTTCATTACTTCTTTATTCTACATCCTGTGTTATTTTAAGGAATGAAACTATGTTGGTTCGAAGCAGGCATTGTTCTCTGCTTATTAAAGTCATTATTTCAATTCATTGTCATCACATTGTGTAATTTAGACCAAATGAAAATGGTGGTGGACAATTTGCCTACTGTTTCTTTCGCCGTTGGGTGTACATGAGCACTGAACGTGGTGGGGGACTGTTCAAATGTCAACAAACGTTTCTATTCTCATTGTACATATTATGTTAGCAAAAAAAAATATATTACTTTGCCTTAAACAAGTCAGACTAGTGTAAGTTTTAAAAAGCCACCTCTCCCACATTTCAGATCCAAGCAGCTTTTGAGAAGGAAGAGGGAGCAACACCATTCTGGAAAAAATGCCTTCCTTGACCCTCTTTGGAAAACATACACATACACTATCATTGTTGTGCAAGCATGCACATCTATTGGTCATTACCCCTAGTTATTAATCAATTATGGTACAAATGACTCGGGATTATACTGTTATTACAAGTGTTTCTTTTAAGACTGTAGCTTCAGATTAAAAGAACACTCTTGTAACAGTGATAACTCTTTCTGCACACTTTTTGGTCACTGTAGCTGTAAAACTTATATATTACCAGAACATGCACATAAAAAAAAATGCACTCCTAAAATTCTACAAACAATCAAGTAGTGTTATATAAGAAATTAAATTTTTATTACGGCAAACTGATACACAAAACCATCAATATTTGAACTCGCACAACATGTGATACTTTCTCACATTATTTTAATATTCACACTTGAACCTACAACTGAACATATAAGTACATACTACTTTATGCTTTATAATATTTACAAGACTAACTCAAAATTACAATTCTTCCACTACTGCACATTTGAATGGAATGAATTAAGATAAACAATTGCAAACAATAAATTATCTATTTTTCACGACTCACACTTCGCTTGAACGTCATGGATCTTACCTCTATCTCATCCTTCGGACTCTTTTCCTTCCGGAAATCCTCTCTCCGGTCATCACGCACCTTCCCCCTATATTCCCACTTATCATCATAGTCTCGCCTGTAACCCTTATCTTCCGAATCTCTTTTCCATCCCCCTCTTCCCCCATCTTTCCATCTCCTATCCTCGCCTTCTCTTCTCCCCGTTTTCCCCTCATCCTTCCACGGTTCCCTCCGTCTTCCATCTTTCCATCTCCTGTCATCATCCTTCCACCTTCTATCATCATAATCTCTCTTCACGTACGTCTCACGCTTTTCTAGCCTGTCAAATCGTTCCTCTCGCCTGGTTTCCTCCTTTCCTCTATCACCCTGATTTCCTTTGGTAGTTGACGGTGTCGGAGAAGGACTAGAAGAATTTGAAGTTGAATCTTGACCTTCCGCTGCCTTATGACTTGATTCTTTCTCCTTTTCTTTCTTTTGAAGCATACTTAGGCGTCCCATGCCTGGGCGATATATCTCCATAGAGGGCCGATCCTGAAAATATAAAAATGCTTATGGTTTTTCACTAATGGCAACCAGAAAGAGAAGTATATAAGACTAAAACTTTGCTGTTACTCATCTGACAACATAAGAAACAGTTAGACATGTAGACATCTGCTACGCTAATCTTAGTGCACTGATATTACTGTCTATTGCAAATTTTCCATTTGACACAACATCAAGTAAAAGAAAAACACACTATGAAAAGTGAAAACTTGAGGGAAACAGTATTAAAGAAAATAATTTTTCTACAATAAATCTTTCACAAAAGTTTTATTGTGGTAGATCCAAAGCCTGATGTTGAGAAACACACTGATTGATTTCGTACAAATGTTATACCTGACCAAGGTATATAATCTCAAAACCTCTACATTTACAACAGTTATGTCATAGGCATGTACACACCCTCTAACTAGGGGTGAGGGCCAAAACCCTTCATGAAAGTAACAACTACAAATCTCACTGCTTTAAAAACCGTACTGATGTGTACAAAACATTTTTACACATCAATTGGGCACTCATTGTCTAGTGCTTTAAACTATCTATCACACCAGGCCAAAATGTTATTTCCAACAAACCATACATGACAGGAACATAATCCACACATCATTGGATAGAGGAAGGTTCAAAGTTTGAACTTTGCTTATGACGAAGTGGCTGTTTGTTGAATCTACAATGGATTCCCACCTTGCAAATTTTAGCACACACAACGAGAAAAAAAATGTCATTGTTAGTACACGAATGAAACCAATTGTCGTACAAACAAACCACTGAACCTTAATCTATCCAATGATGTGTGGATTATGTTTGTTGGAAATAACATTTTTAAATCTGCTCCTTCTTTTTGATTAACCCTGTATTTTGATAAAGTTCAGGTGGGGAAAAAATTGAAAACAAGAATGCATGCAGTGCACTTATCATGGTTTACCCAGTTTTTTTTTTTGAATTAAAAGATGCACGGATGAAGGGGAAAGGTTATGGGGTCAGAACCCCCTTCCTATTGATGTTAATTTTTCCTTCATTTTCTTAATTTCATGAGGAACATGGCATTCAAGATGCTTTTTAGCAACCTGGAACTGCACTCCTCTCCTAAAAACTTTCTGTGCACATATGCAGGTACCAGTTGGTTATAATTAAAGTGATGGTGTTCAGAGTGGTACAGCACGGGCTGTAATGAGAGTAGCAGTCTGAAACTTCATAGATATGCTAATGAAGCAATGCGCTCGCGAATTATGCAAAAAAAATAATTAGTTCCAACTCTCGCCACCAGGGTAAAAATGGCGCTGTAAGCAGTCAAAACGTGGTGACATTGCCTAAACATTGTGTGAGCTCCCTGGTTGTGGTTGGTGACGCTTGTTGCTTTTTCCTTTAGTAATGTTCATGTAATTCGAATAGTGAAATTGTAGCGATATTTTATTACAAAGAGTATTGTTTTCTGCGATTTATAGTGTTTTTCCTGTAACTATACCAAGTTTTGACTGCTTACAGCGCCATTTTTTACCCTGGTAGCAAGAATTGGAACTTTTTTTTTTTGCATAATTTGCGAGCGCATTGCTTCATTAGCATATCTACGAAGTTTCAGACTGCTACTCTCATTACAGCCCGTGCTGTACCACTCTGAACACCGTCACTTTAATTATAACCACCTGGTACTACATAAGAGTTCTACATGAAAATTTCTATTCAAGGATAAAAGGTTCTTGATGCGTATGAACAGTAAGTGCACAATTGTTATTTACATTACAAAATATGACTAAAAAATTTTTATGAAGACAGTTTTACTGGCATTTCATGAAAATATGCAATACTCCCACGTTTATTAATTTTTTAAAAATAAGTATTTTCTGTATGCATATGCATATGGTCTGCATGAGTTGTTTATAAGCACATCTACAGCACTGACATGCTTTCACACTATAGAGGGCAAAATCATGAAAAACACCCATGCCCAGGTTGGGATTCGAACCTGAGACCCCTGGCATCGGAGCATGCTATGCTAACCAATCTGCCATTGGTATCTCAGGATTTTGTTGGTATGGTTGAAAACTGAATGCACCTAGAATACTGATTGAAAACTTATATTACTGGTTTATTTTAAGTATTGTTTGGACACAATCTATCACAATTTGTGTGAAATCAGTAGTTTGTCTCTTCTGTGTAACTGCATGTTCCTACCATTTTTAGAGTGGTGGTATGTGCTAAATTTGCAATAAAAAATCCAACAATATTACTAAGCCGATATATCTTTTGATTTATGTGGATTACAATTGCTTATGCATTGTTTTAATCCTATAATACTTGTGTTTAGGTTAAGTTTTTCATCCAATGACTAGGCAAGGTAAGAAACTGATTTTGAACAACAAAAAAACTGTAACGCCAAATTATTTCCTTCTCCATAGTGTATTGTAAGTATAGTTTCGATTTAATCTGTGCAAGATGGTGTTAAAACAGTACAGGACAATCAAGCACAGAATTCTACATAAACTGCATGTTTCCACCTTTTACATCTGATGCTGTAGCCTACTAATGTAGGTAAAGTTCCCTGTGCACTTTGCACCATGGCATGAGGCATACATAACGGGTGTGGGGATAGGGCCCCACATATTCTTTGATCTTGGCCATTTATGCAGGGACAAGGCAGGAAAAATTCAGACCTTAGATCACACACCCTGGAAATCAAACCCAGGGCTTCCACATGACAGTCAGATGTCCTACCAACTAGGCCACAACGGCTCCCTACTTTCGTACTTCTAATAAAAAAACCAGTGTGACAACCTATTTTTCCAAGATTGCAACATATTCCCGAGATGGGATTTTTCAGGACTTTTGGTACGTTGTTCAGGGCTATCCATAGAACACATTCTCCAATTTTCAGCTTGTTAGTTTCCTTATTTAGGACATTGTTCCTATACTAAGGTACAATTGATTGACTCGATCGAGTTTGTGTTTTAAGTCCACTTTAAGCACAGTAAGGCTAATCGGGACTGGACCTACAGTTTAAAGTGGGATCCGTGAACCCGGGACCCCTTGACGCTACCACTGCACCATCAAGAAGGCACAATACTAAGGTACAAATGGTACTATATTTAAAATTAAATATAGACAACAGAAAAACTTGGATTGCATATTCTTCACGCCATCATGGTTGAAGAAATGTGTAAGAAAACATTGCTACAGTTTTTTCTCCAACCAGGAAGGTTAAGTAATTCATGCAGGAATTATACAAAATCTGACAATATAAATTGAGACCACATATATGCATGTGGGTCACTTTTTGTTTCAATTCAAAATGGTGCTATTTACTTTGAATGGTTATGATTTCCTTGCCACGATGGCTATATAGGTGTGATAGTTCACAATTGTTGATAACAAAAGAAGAAAATTCAAAATAAATTAGAAACTAAATTATCCACTTTTCACTTCAAAGTAATTTTGCTTCTCTTCTACCAATGGGTGGACACTTTTTTCGTCTCCAACAGCACCTACATTCTTCTAACAAGTTTAAGGATGTATGTAAAGATGATATCTAGTGTGGGCAAGAGCAGAAATAAGAGCTCGGAAATGATTATTGTAATAGTATACAGGGTGATTCAGTATTCCTATTACACACTTCTAGAGATTGTAGAGGGGACTTAGTAGATCAAGTTTTGATAAGGAACCATGTCCGGAAATGTACCATTTTGGTACTACACAGATGACAAGATCACATAATTTCACATCTCCCGCTTTACCTGCGTCACTACAAGAGCTGCTTGATGTGGCGACCCTGAAGTTCATTGCAAACAGTGTACTTCCAAAGGATGTTTGCATACACTCTCTCAAAAATACCTGGTGTGTGCTGAATCGTGTCTGCTGCAGCCAGGTTTTCCTCCGACACTACAGGAGTCTCGTAAACAAGACACTTCATGTGGCCCCATACAAAATTGTCAAGAGGAGTTAGATCCGGCGATCGTGGGGACCAAGGAGTTAGTCCACCGCGACCTATCCACCTGTCCCCATATGTTTGATTGAGATGATGTCGGACGTCATGGGAAAAGTGTGCTGATGCACCATCATGCTGGAACCACATGTGCTGGCGAATGTGCAACTGCACATTGTGGAAAGTCGAAGCACACCGGACGTTGGAAACAGCACATATGACATCAGGTGACTGACGACTTTGGCCTCCGTCAATGTGGGTTGCCTACCGTGAAGCGGGAGATGTGAAATTATGTGATCACTTCATATGCGTAGTATGAAAACTGTACGTTTCCGGACATGGGTTCCTTATCAAAACTTGATCTACTATGTCCCCTCTACAACCTCTAGAAGTGTGTAATACAAATTCTGAATCACCTTGTGGATGCAGAAAGCAGTTAATTTTAAGTAAGAGACAGTGATTTCATTCTGTTATATTAGATTATTATACCTACAATCTCATTCTTCAATATCCTCATGGTGTAAATGGAATGTCATTGACAATACCTATTGATTTAGAAGGATTACTTGCGACATGTTTAGTAGGAAAGGTGTAAATAGAAAAGAACTATGGTTCTACAAGTTTGGTAGCCGCCCCTATATAGGTAGTGTCAACACCAAAGTTGCCAAATTTGGCTTTAGGCATGGAGGTGGGTAGATAAGATTTAGAAGAGCTGATATGAATGGCAGAAAATGGTTCACAGCAGTGAGAAAAATATTGCTGCTATGGAATAAAATATTAGAGATGATACTTAATTAAGTTACAAGGTTACAGACGGAAAGGGGGGTCTGGGAATTAGTTTGCAGAATGTTTTCTTATTATTCACCTCTACATTAATTTGAGGAAAGTTTCTATATATTCTTCTCTTTCTGTTTCAGATATTCTCTATTTGCTTTCCTACCTCTTAAGTTAATCACAATGATGAAACGAATAATGAGACAAACACAAGATACATTCATGCCTTAACAATGATTCAAACCTGAGATTTCTGGTTTCAGTTTGGTCCAAAAAAATATCCCCACCCAAAGGTTTTATTGAAAGCACATGAGAATGAAAACTAACCTAATTTAACCAATAATTTTGAAGTTTATTCATAGAGAACTACCTATTCTTTATCTTGGGAATACGTGGAGCAAAGACCATGTGGTAGTGAAGGGGAGAAAGCGAATGGGCAGAGCAAAGCAGTGCACGCTGATGCAAACGGATGGTAGCTGCAGCCACATTTTCCCCTCCATGCCTTCGCTTCCACTCTCATGCGTTAATAGATTGAGTCAGTACTTGTCCAGATGCAGGACCACATGCAAGAAAATTACTCTGGGGTGTTGAAATAAAATTGTTTGGCAGAAATAAAAAGAAGCACAACCATCTACAACATTGCCATCAAACATATACGTAATAAAATACAATTCAATTCTTGTGTATGTATGATGTCATTCACGTCGATTATCTGTGTGAAAGGATGTCAATAACAGGCATTCTTATCTACAGTCACCAGTTAATTGATACTTGTTTCTAAAATAAATAATATTGGCATTCCTATGACATTGAAACAGATTTAAGTTGAAATATATGAAGAAATAAACAAATATTGCAAGTGGGGATAATTTTTTGGACCTGACTATAGTGACAGTGACTCATCATGGTCAAGAGGCCAAGAAATAAAGGCAATGATTTTTTTTTCAACCAGCAGGCATGTGGTGAAGATTAAGTTGGAAACCAACCAAGAAACAGAAAGTGCACAATGTTACATGAGCCTGCCTCTCAAGTCTTTTAAGAAAGACAACCAAGAACAAAGCTGTGGAGAATCTTGTAGCACCATGACAATGATTCAGCCCATTTATTTAACAAGTACTTCAGTTAAATTAGTCATGTATCCAACCTACAGTCCAGACCTGGTAGTGTGAGACTCCCCCTTTCTTTGACACTATTGCACACAGACACCCCTATCTCTGGCTACAATGGAGTACACCTACCATTAAACAGCGTTGAATATCTCAAAACTTGTCTAACAACCTTTTTCAATCATAAAACAACGCTTTATGTACACAATTTGTTACAAAAAAAAACTATCATCTGTCTTCAAAAAATATTTTTGTTCAACTTTTCACAAGAAATCAGTTAATTTGGTTTTTGGATACTTTGCAAACTCCTTCAGCCGTGATCAAGAAAGTGTGGGGCCACACCTCCTAAATGCCTTCATGGTGTGGTGCAAACACGGGGGAGAAAACTCCATCAGAAAGTAGAAACCTGATCCTGACTAGAGTGATATTAAAATGGGGATGATAAGAAGAATTACCCTGGTTTTTCTATCATCCCTCTGGCTGCTAATTTTTGGCACTCTAAAGGGGGGACTGTAAACAGTGGATCTCCCTTTACATTTTCCCTCATTATACATTCAATTTTCATGGTCCCAATAGAACAAAATGCTATAAAACTTTCCTTCATTTTACATTTTCTCACATTTTACGTTGTTTCATCTTTGTCCCCTCAAAAAACTTAAAATCGATGTTCCACTCTATACAGCGTTATTCATATGTCAGTGTCACATTTGGGGAACATCGTGTGTGTGATGTATGAGATGTGCGAGTCCAAATCATGTACGTATGGAATCAGAAACTCTCTAAGTTTGTGTCACGTGAACAGTGCATGTTGTGGTGATGCGGTTGGCAGCTAGGCGGCAGCAGTGTACAATATGGCGTTCTCAGGTAACTGAGAGCATTTTGCGTGATATAGTTTGCGAAAACAGAGGTTACTGTGACTGTTCAGCGGCGATTTCGCACTTGGATCAGAAGGATCCACCAGATCGCAAGACCATCAAGAAGCGATATGAAACTTTTGAGCGCACAGGGTGTCTGTGTCTACCTAAATGACCTGGAAGGCCGGGACTATCAGGTGCCACTGTTCAAAGTGTTCGTAAGTTGTTTGCGTGCAGCCCTCGGAAATTGACAAATCGTGCAAGTGTGCAGCTGAGAATGTCTCAGTCGACTGTGTGGCATATTGTTCGCAAGCAACTGATGATGAAACCGTACAAACTGCAACTTGTACAGGCACTCACAGAAGGTGACAAGGAGGTTCGCACAAAATTTGCCATGGACATGCAGGCAGCAATGGCAGACGATGATAATTTTGGTGACAGACTCGTTTTCAGTGATGAAGCTATGTTTCACTTGTCGGGGAAGGTTAACTGTCACAACGTGCGGATTTGGGGAACCGAACACCCACATGTGACAGTCAAGCATGTGCGCGACTCCCCAAAGATCAACGTGTTCTGCACCATGGCAAAGGACAAGGTTTACGGGCCCTTTTTCTTTGCAGAATCCAGTGACTGGCATCATTTATCTGGATATGTTAGAACACTGGCTTATTCCCCAAGTGACAACAGACAGAGGTAACTTCATTTTCCAACAGGACGGGGTCCCACCCGACATCCATCGACTCGTGCGTGCGTACCTGAACAAGAACTTACCGCGAAGATGGATTGGACACATTAGTGACGATGACGTCGCATTGTTTCGGTGGCCGCCAAGATCCCCAGACTTCACACCTTGTGATTTCTTTCTCTGGGGATATGTGAAGGACAGGGTGTTCATTCCACCGCTTCCAGCTGATTTGAACAACCTCCAAGTTCGCATTACAGCAGCGATAGACCGTGACATGCTGGTGCGGGTGTGGGCAGAATTGGACTATCGCCTGGATGTCTCCCGTGTAATCAAAGGTTCACACATTGAGCACTTGTAATATGACAAACAAACTTTTTGAGATTGTCTTTCTTTTTTTATATTATTCATGCTGATATGTCATGTACTCATTTCACAATAAAACTCCGAAATGTGACATTGACTTATGAATAACCCTGTATACGAGGACTATTTTTTTTCAACCTCCGATGGTGCCGCCACGGGGGCCGGTGAAGTGCTAGGAAGCAGGGCATTACGCAGCGTGATTGGTTTCACCCCTGGCACAACCACCAACACTGCCAAGGCCAATGCTTCAGTTGAAGCTGAGCAACGGGAATGTAGAGATGTCTGCTACAATAGACTCTCCCGCCAAGCACAAGGTGCGTATTGTGATACGATTTCTACAGGCAGAGGGGCACAATGCAGCGGATTTTCACCGTCGAATGAGCTGAGAGCCGGAGAGGCATGCTGTCTTAAGGCATTGTCTTGCTTCATGACAATGCCTGACTGCATGATGCTGCGTCAACCCAAGACCTTCTTCAACAATTCCACTGGGAAGTGTTTGATCACCCTCCCTACATCCCAGACCTGGCTCAACAGACAGGCGGCACCTTCTTTTGCTTGCAAAGGGTATTCGAAAGCTGATGCATCGGTACGATAAATGTCTGAATCTTCTTGGTTATTATGTTGAAAAGTAGATTACACGTGTACGTAACTTTCGTCAATAAACCCATTTTGCTATTCACTGTGGTTATGATTTCATGCTCTATCGGAGGTTGAAAAAAAAATAGCCCTAGTGGTAACAAAATTATGTAAATTGGCACATGGACATAAGAACAAACCAATAACAGAATTTTAAAAAGCCTAGAAAATGTGCGCATGACTGTAACATAACCACATAACTAAACACAAATGAAAGAGCAGAGAACAGTTTTCACACATTTCAGCATAACAAAAAGCATTTAGCCCTGATCCACATGAACATGCATGAAGAAAACTGCCCAAGAAATACACCACTTGATAAAGATAAATAAACATAAGAGTGAAAGAAAACTTTGAGCCTAAGACTAACCTTGTTCGTAAGAGTCCGTACTGCTCTTTGCTGAGACATACCCACCTTGTTCCTAATCCGTCTTTCAGTCCTCGGATCCTTCCGGTCTTCCTCCTTTTGACCTTGCGAACTGTCATCCTTTTCATCTGCCGTTTGGGCATCATCCCCATCTTTATCTTTCCTGCCACAGCCAGCTTCATCTTCGCTGAACTCGCCATCGTTACGAACACTTGCATCTTGGTTTTCCTCAATAATCTTACCCAGCTCATCCTTTTTGTTTTCGGTCTCACTTTTTTCACTTACATCCTCATCTTCCGAGTCAGTTTTTCTTGAGTCACTTACTTTTCCTAATGCTTCGTCTGTTTCATCTTTGAATTCGCATTGCGAGCCATCACTAGGTTTTTGGTCATCGTCACCTTTATGAGTTGGTTTATCCATTTCCTTTTCAACTTTTTCTGCCTTTCCGGAATCTGTCATACGTTCTCCAGCTTTAGCTCTCGTATCTCTAAAATCCCTTCCTCCCTCACTCCTATCTTTCAGCCTGCAATATAGAAAATATTATACCCAAGGTCTAATTAATTTTAAATCCCAATGCTAATTATGGGTAGAAACTAGACAGTGGGCTGAAATTACTGAACAAAAATACCAATACCACTGACCAAATAGTAATTACTGGTAAATTTAATTACAACCTACTAATAAATTAGCATTTCAAAATTGAACCTTTAAAAAAATTATCTGGCAACCAAAGTCCTCATAGTCAGTCAATACAAACTTTTTTAATCTTCATAAAACTAATACTTTTATGAAGATAAGGAAATATCTTCATTAATGTTCTTTGTGTGTTCATTTTGCACTAACAAAATCAAGGTGATTGCACTTTAAACAAAGTTGACAAAACAAAAGAGCAAAAGGAAGAAACGATGGACTCCAAGCCATGGAAAGCCAGCTCTCAAAAAATACTTTCATAAGTGTGCTACTTAGTCAGTACAATAATAGTTTTTACAATGTTAGAGAAAATTATAAAGACCTTATCCTTAACTAAGCTGAAAAGAATCTGCCATATCTCTCGTAAATTGTCATTTATCACCAAAATGTGATTACAAAAAAATATCTCCTATTGTATTCACAAAAACAAACAAAAAAAAAAGCATTGAATTTATTGAACTTAAGAAAAATTACAGACCAAGATAAATTACTTTTATTGATCATTTTCCACCCCTGTGAATAAATCTGTTTCTTTTGCTCAATAGAACAGGATATTAGCAGGCTTATATTTACTATTATTTTCTTAACAGATTATGAGAATCATATGTAAGGTCTGGAACTCAAATGCAGAACACTATTGGAAAAATCGTTAGCTGACCACGGATTAAATTTATTGGTATCACAATTGATAATTCAACACACATACGTGGGCGTACCCAAAAGAAACCGAACTAATTTTGTGGTGGGCAGAGCTTTTGTAGTACCGCGTTTTGCCGCTAGGAGCGCATAGAGCAAAGCCGAGGTCGCTGAAGCAGGTCAGGACACGTTTCGGTGGAGTTTAGAGTGACAGCTGTTTTGTGTGATCGTAGTTTTTGCAATGGCTGATTTTCGGGAACAGCGTGCAACGGTGAAATTCTGCTTTTTGCTCGGAAAGAGTGGAACAGAAACTCTTGAAATGTTAAAAACGGCAAACAAGGACGATGCTATCGGGAAAACTCAAGTGTTTGAGTGGTTTTTCAGTTTCAAAAATGGTGAAATGTCAATTGATGACAAACCTCATTCTGGTTGTCCTTCCACAGCCCGAACACATGACAATGTTAAAAAAATTCGTGAAATCATCAATGAAGATCGACGACGGACCATTGAACAAATTGTGGAGCTGTCGGGACTAACTTGGAATTTTAGTGCGGCGAAGTTTTGAAACGATTGCGCAACAGTGTGCGGCGGAAGTGGTCCGATTTGTGGCAGTCGGGTGACTGGTTTTCCCATGATGATAATGCCCCCGCTCACACAGCCCTGTCTGTACGACAATTCTTGACCAAAAATGGTATGACCCCTGTTCCTCACCCCACATACTCACCCGACCTTGCCCCATGCGACTTTTTTTTGTTTCCTAGAATGAAAGGAGACATGAAAGGAAAGCATTTTGCTGATGTTGCTGAGGTGAAGAAAAAAACGACGGAGGCGCTGTCACGCATCACAAAAGATGACTTTAAAAAATGTTTTGAAAAATGGAATTAAAGATTGGACAAGTGTATTAATGCAAGTGGATTGAAGGTTTGTACTTAAATTGTGAATAAATAAGTTCACAAAAAAATTAGTTCGGTTTCTTTTGGGTACGCCCACGTACAAGAACAAATTAATCTTTCCTCTTTTATTCAGTATAGACAATGTAATAATGTCATGTTCTCGTAAAGAGCATGTATGTTGTAGAAAGATTAAAAAAGGTAACGTTCCCCATGCACCATGCCATGAAGGAACATATAGGGCATGTGGAGGTACACATTCTTGATCTCAGCCATTCTTGGAGGTCATGTGATAGCACCATGCTCCAGCTGTCTTGACTCCTTAAGATTTCCCATTGGTACCCATTTATTTGAGGCTGGGTGAGCCCCAGAGCCACTTTATGCAGGAATAAGGCTGAAAAAATTCCAACCTTAAATCACCCACCCTAGGAATCAAATCCGCCTCTCCTGCATGGCAGTTGGATGCCCTACCAACTTGACCATCACGTATGTAGCAGTACAAAAATGTAATCCCCTAGATACAGTGCTGGGACTTGAAGGTTAATCAAACCCACCTTTCCTCATGTGAATATCTATCCTTCCGTTCCCTCTCCTTAAACTTGTCTCTCAATTTTTGACTTTCTTCCCTTCGCCTCTGCCTTTCTTCCTCCCTCTTTACATATTTATCCTTCTCATATCGCATTTTATCTCTTTCTCTGCTTGGCAGTTCCTTGAAACCTCGTGGTTTACTCTTCACTTCCTTTGGGGGAGCATCTTCATTTCCAGCTTCATCAGCATCTTCTGGTGCATCTTTCTCTCTCTCTTTCTCTCGTTCTGGATTCTTCAAGAGCTGCAACAACAAAACACGTAAAACGTTATACCACTATCGTAATATTGATACTAAACATAACTGTCCAACAATGAAATGGTAACAAAGCCTCATTATCTAAACTCATATTATGCAAATACTGAATGCTCGTATGTACTATTTTCACGTCTACACATTGAATTACACAACTAATAAGATTCTCAATAAGCTACTAATGAAAGTACTATTTAACAACACCCTATCATAAAAATTATATACTGATAACCAGGGAAAGGACTTATATGTAAATACATATTTATGTGTAAAGCTGAAATCAATTATTTTTTGTATTATCTTTGTGCATCATGGCATGTAGACACGAAAAGTTCAGTCTTTATTTTCCATATTTGTACATATATTAGGTTTGGGCTCATATTTTAGTTATTTTTATATATTATTTCCATATTTCACAACATTTTTTAACATATACTCCATATTCATGCAATAACTACATGTACCCATATGACCGAGAGAGTTGGGTGAATTTCTTGCAAATAACTGACTCCGAATCAATATTAAACAAATGAAAGTTCACGACCTTTCTTTATGTCATCCAATTGCGTTAATTACAAGTTTTCTGTCATCCGAACAATCGTTTACTTTACACCTCCCAACTGTTTGTTTTTGCTATTGCAAAATACTTGAAATTCACGTTTATTTACCATTGTCTATTGTCAACAATAGAGAATGAGGGTTGAAGCACCGGTTCCTGGTTGTTATAAATGTTATTTTGGCAATGTTAGAAGAAAGTTATAAGTCGAGCAGCCCATTGCTAACCCCACAGCAGCACCAGAAGCAACGATTCTGTGGCACATGTATGGGATTCATTTCTGGTTTCTCTTCAAGACAGTCACGGTATTAGTTACAATGTCGAGACTGTGTTTTATGTAGCTTTTGTAGTGTCTTAAATTATTACAATTTTAAGTCCATGTTTAACTCCATATTTTGGTGAAAATAACTACATAAATATGTATTTACATATTTAGCACATTTTTACTACATACAAATCTGTTCCCTGTTAATAACCAGGCAGCTTCATGAGCCATAATGTAATCACAAAGATACATCAGACTTTAATGTACCTAGATTAAATGACAGGAATAGTTTTTAGAGTTCTACAAATTACTGTTCAAATCCACATACTCAATAACAATATTTGACATTTTTTTAAAAATTTAAACATACTTTTCCTGCAGATTTTTCAATTACTATATCTACATAGAGATAATCACCCCCCCCCCTTTTATTATCTGCATGTGCTGATACAGTTTATTGTATCTAATTTTGATATTGCGCCATCCCACAACTAAGTTATCTTCTCTTGGCTACTGGATATATTCTCCATTCTTGTAAATGTTTCTTCTAATTTCACATAATTTTATCTTTAAAACAATTCTTATCTTTTTTTTTTTGGTTGATTAAAATAGCAATCAAAACAATAATTTCAAGATTCTTATGTGACTTTCATATGTTACATCACTTTTTTGCCACTTTTGGCCAATTGCATATATGGAAAAGTTTATAAGTTACTTTCTGCTCGGATAGGTAATCAGGACTGAAAACACAGTTCAAAGTGGGATACAGACAACTGTGTATTGTGCCTCCACCTAAGATCTAACCCAGCTCCCTTGGATAACATTACCACTACACTATTGGGGAGGCCCAATCACAATAATGAGGGTGAAATTGATGAAGAGACATTCACATGCACACAGTTCTAATTGCAATTTACAATAGTTATAAAAACTACATTTGACACGTAAATACAGTGAAACTTCATTATATGTTTTTTTCTCAAAGGATGCAACTAAAGAAATTAAAATGCAGGAAAATCTAACATTCAGGTAAGGATGGGGGAAATGAGATGTGTAATCAGCGTTCCGATGTAAATGAACAACTTAAATCCATTTACTCTTGATTCTACAAGATTTAGAACCGGATTTAGGTACTGAAATGCCTTTCAAGGTGTTCCTATTTGTATATATATCTATTAAAACAGTAAGAATCTTGAAAACCTCCTAAACAGTGGCGAATTCTGAAAATTTGAAATGATTTATTACATCAATTCTTATTTATTGTATGTATTCATTGTATATTAATTAGATATAATATAAATAAATCAGCATGCAAGTAAAACAAAAATAAGAAGTCCCAACAACTTCAAATTCCCCAGAAATTTCCATATGCATTGCTCCACAAAACTTAGGGAATAGAATAAGGAAACAAACACAAAATCTAAGCAACTTTATGTTATCGTGGTCTCAGGCACATATGACGGGAGGAACAGATGCATGGCAGACAGGTACGAACACAACAACAAACACTGGTGCTGTGAACAGTGCCTTATCGTCCACAGGGACCAACACGTGGTACCAGCACATCAGACGACGTGGTAGCATTGGATCCGTGAAACAGTACAGTACAGTTGTGAGAAGTGAAACCCACTGGTGGCACCTGGAAATGAATCGGACAATTGGAAGTGGGAAGGTCGCAAGCGGAAGTGGCCAGGGAATTCAATGTTGCGAAAGTATCATATCAAGGTTGTGATATAGCTTCCAACATGGTCCCACTGTAAGGAGACATAGCTCAGGAGGCTGTCCAAGAGTGACATCTGCACAAGATGACAGATTACTGACTCTCACCGCAAGACTGAACCGGCATCAGACGTGCTCAGAACTGGATAACGATCTTTTCCATGCAACAGGACGGTGTGTTGCCGTGAAACAGTTTGCAGACACCTCAATCTAAGCCAGGATGCTGATGGTGTGTGTGGCATTGATGGCTCATCACAAACATGCACGATACACATAGTGTCAGGAACATATCGGACGGGGTGCGAACCAATGGCAGCGAGTAATGTTCTCAGATGGATCACGCTTCAGCCTGTCGTCCGACTATGGATGGCAATTCGTCTGGCGCGAGCCAGCACTGCGATTTCATTCTAACTTCATGCAGCGGCCTTCCTATGGCAGTGGTTCCATCATGGTGTGGACTGGAGGCATGTTGGATGACAGAACGGACTTCCATATCGTGGAACATGCAACTTTGACAGCACAGCTTTATCATGACGACATTCTGCGTCCATATGATCACAATTTCGGTGAAGCATTTGGTCCAGAGTTCCTGTTTATGAATGACCTGCACTGCGCACATATTGTCAGAATTCCTGGAAGCAGAGACATAACCTGTATTTGAGTGGGCTGCATGCTTGCCGGACCTGAATTCTATCAAGCATGTTTGGGATGCTCTTGGGCAACAACTTGCGCAGTGTAACCCACCACCATGGACCCTTCCTGACCTGAGGAATGCACTCTTTCAGGAGTGGCCCCATATTCCTGCAGCTTTGATTACCAATCTGATCTAGAGCACTTAGACCAGATGTCGTGCCTGTTTGTCTGTTCAAGGTGGTCGCACATGTTATTGATGGTCTGAGTGCTCTCATTCTCCAGTTCCAACTGCTGGGGTCTCGTGCCTTTCCGATTTGTGGACACCCTGTATACTATTCTGCAATGTTGCTGTTCACTTTCATTGCATGTTGCATCTATACCTCATTGGTGTTTCATAAACACTGGTGAAACTGTTTTTGTGTTTATTTCCTTCTGTCCCCTTGGTGTTCCTTTTTTGGAGTAGTATATGTATGAAAAAAAGTTGGTTTACAGGCACTACACCAGGTAACAGGAGCATATGCTACTGCTCCTAAACAAAATACATTGTTAGAGTGAAATATGTTATAACACCATTAAGCTTTGTTTCCATGATATGAAAAACTCAATATGCTGACCAAGGCAGAAATTTATTTTATTATAAAACAAACTAAACGTAACGTTTCAACCTTCTAGCAAGGTCTTCTTCAGACTATGTACCAAGTACAAATGTATATAATAAAATAAATTTCTGCCTTGGTCAGCATATTGAGTTGTTGTTTTTTTTTTTGAAATATATATCTGTGAAATTGTGCACTAAACTAAAATATACAATTTAGCCTTAAATTACTGATTATTTGTGAATCATCTTTCACGTTAAACAAATGTGCAATGTAAAAGTAAAAGATTTATAATAAAAGTAGAATAGTTATTCACAATTGAACAGTACCTAATTTCCTGCATATTTTCTTCACACCAATGCTCGCACAAAGTTGAGTCAATTTTCCATACAGAAACTTGATTTTCAATATTAGAAGAGTTTAATATTACAAATAATACGAAAAAACAATGTGGTTCTATTAAATTAATAATACTATTGCATATATTGATATCTAATATGTATTCTAGATTTTAATGTAAGTATCCCGAAAATAAAATGAAAACTCACTATTTATCTAGTTCACCTTCACAAATCAATATAAAATATTAATGTAAAATTTAGACCATGCAAATAGTAATTAAACACTACATACTTCATTAAATTTAATTTTCACTTGGGTGAATTAAATAATTGATTTTGATGATATGTGCATGCTATCTGCAGGTTCTTTCACATGATTAGTTCACCCTTACTCAAATGAAGTATAGCCAGCTTGAAGACTGTATTTTTGTACTATTCATTCAATTTATTTCATACACTAATGGAAGTTAATATTTCTAATTTTCTAATCAATATACCCTATATCGTTATACCTTATCTGACCAATTCTGAATAACATATTTTATTCAATATTTGCTTTATCATACAAACTGTATGGAGGGGTTGCGGAAGGGAGTTGTATTATTTTCAATTCCCACATCTACAGAAATCATACTTTACTTCTAATTCAAGGTGATAGAAAATACTATACATGTAACACAAATCACTAAACAAAACTCCATTGCACATGAATCTATTGAGGACCTAGGCCTGGCTTTTGGTTGGTTAATGTGTAATTAACATATTGGATCCCCCCGATATACACACACACACATACATACCTACAAACACACTATACATGAAACAAACATTTCAACCTAGTTAATATCTAATGATAAAATTTATCTGACAGCTATCTTTCAAGCAATGTTAAAATTTACCTAGCGAAGAAACTAACCAGCTTATTGTGGAAGAAACACATACCTTGTTCTCTGTTGTTACATTGGAACACACATTCGGCAAGAACTTCACAAAATCATTTGTTTTCATTGTACAGAAATTCATGGGACATGCAGTTGGATGCATGATCATTGTGTTTGAAAGTAATATGTCCCATTAAAATTTAATATGAACCTCATTATTCAAGCTCTATATGTTGTAACAACATCTCAAAATATTCATTAGTATGGGAAAAACCACTACATATATCACAACAAAAATATTCATACTAGGAGATTTTGAAAGTAAGATACGATGTTTTGTCTTCAACTAGAACATATAAAATATTTATTTCAAGTCTTGTGTTGTGATATCTAATAAAGATATTCTATACGTACTTCTACATATATATCTTATTTATGAACACACAACTGTCTGAAATAAATGAAAAAGAGGTACTTTTATCTTGTAATAATTCACTCCTGGTATTCTTCTTTTCTACTACATACACTATGATAATTTCTTATGCATGCACTGACATTGTATTAAGGATATAAGAATGTTTGCATTCTTATGACCGAATTACAGAAAGCAGAAACATCACAAATTTTCAATACATTATTACAAGGGTTCAGATCTTTTTGTAAAAAAAACATAAGCTTTAATGTATCAAATTACTTTCACGTTGTCTACAGACAGATAATGCATTTTATAGTGCCTACAAATAGTGCCTATTTTGTGCATTTTTGCATAAAAATGCCTCCTTGCTGTTTTTTTCTTCTTTTCTTATTTCTGCTTTCATTTGGCTACTTTGACTTTTTCTACAATACATCATAGAATGTAATTTCGAATTTTTTGAGCATCCTTTCACCTAACCACAATTCATCAGCAGCATTATGATTAGCCAACAGTAACAGAAAACTGATGCAAATATTAGAAAAATACAATAGAATACAAAAAATTGAGGTCCATAAATGTTCAACTGGCTAGAAAACTAATAACAAGTTCATGTTCACTGGCTGTTTTGGGGCACTTATGCAACTACATACCATAGTTTCATGGCCCCACTCATATTTATTTTTCCTAGTTATTAAAGAGAAAAATAAACATTAGTGACAACTTTGAATCTGTGCTGCAAAGTTTCAGAGATATAGATAGAAAATGTCATAAATCTGAGAGCTCATAGGATCAAAATAAGGCCCCAAAAAGCAAAATGTTAAGAAAAGCTGTTTCACCTGATGTAATGTGCATAGCATATCACACCACAGGCGTGAGTCGAACCTAGGACTCTGGCATCATAAATAAATAAGCTAATCATGATATAAAAAGGGTCCCACTGAAGCATTGAAAAAGAGCTTCTTAAAAGCTAATCACAACAGCGACCTTCAGCGAAGTTGGAAAACAACCGCTGACATTGCATTAGGCCGACACAGTATGAGAATCAGTAAATCAGCATTTTTAATCAGAATCGCCGTTGCCAAAGAACGCGATCAAGTCAACTGTCTTAACGGCCAATAGTTCGAATTTCATTTAAATAGGTCTCGTGAGAAAATCTCCTTCTTAGTTGCTTTTAGATTTTCAGCGAATGTAGTAAGCTCCTGAATCGCTTTCTGTTTCACATTGAAGTTAAATCGTAATAATTGAACACATTTGTGGGATCTCTCAAACCCCACATAAGATATTAAAGCACCTTCTGACACAATAAATGTGCATCAGTTCTTCAGTGTTCATGACATCCTACATCTGAATGTATTCTTTTAACGTACGAAATTATAGCCCCGTACCAATAACAATTTTTGTGAATTTTGTTATTTTGTATCATTACCCCATGTTTCCATACATGGGGTCATTAAGACCCCAACAAGAAATAATACATTTTTTGTAATGTTAGGCACTAGTTCTGTCATAGCAATGCATGTTGCTCTCGTTCAACTTGAGCATCGTGCTTTTACAGGTGCTTCATAGATGGCGCTAATAAATCAAATTCACATCTAGTTCATAATATTCGTCTATAAAGCGATATACTCCTATTTGGCCGCATTACTGTAAGAAGTAGAAATACATACTATTTGTCATGTATCTTCCGGTAGCCCTTTTGCTGTGCATCACCAATATTATTTACAACTTGTCACCTTTCTTGCTGCAAAATAAGTTATTTTATGTAATATCAATGATGCATAGAAAACTTGAATCATGGCAGGTTAGTGTTAGTGTTGAGTGTTCATCCTATGAGTGTGATTTGGAGATTTGGAGCTTTCTTCAAGGTATTTGTTTCAACCAGTGACAAGGAGTTCTAAAAAAAGGAAGAATGAGCGTTCTGTGAATCCAGAAGATGGTAATTTTAGTGAATTTGTCTCTGAGTGGCTTGCTGAAGAGGGAGTTTTATCCTCTGAAGAAAGTATTCAGGACAGTGATGCAGAAGGATGCTTCGAAAACACCCAGGACATGTGCTCCGCAACATCGAGTTGAGCTGAAAATGAATTAGACAGTGGTGAGAATGAAACATTTTCTTCGGATTCAGAAGCTGTTGCTTCAACTATTTTGACCGGAAGAAATGGTACAATGCGGTCTTCTGTTCCTAAACCTTTTGCACAAACTCGTCAACACAATGTGCTTCACAATGCCCCTAGACCTGCACCAGGTACTATAACTACCACGCCAAAGGATGCATGGGAGTATTTTATTACGGAAGAAATATGTGATGAAATATTATATTGCACAAATTTTGAAGAGACACGCATGGCTTCACAAAAAGAAAAAACCTGGCAAATGTTACTACTACTGAGCTAAATGCATTTTTTGGCATTTTATTACCAGCAGGTGTTGAGAAAACTGGGACATGGAGACAAGGAAAATATTCCTTGATAAACTTTCAAATCCTATGTACAAAGCCAGCATGTCTGTCAACAGATTTGAAGATATAAGTCGAATGATTCGCTTTGATGATAGAAGGACAAGAGAAGCTCGCCTACAATCTGATAAATTGGCTGCTTTTCACCATGTATGGGACATGTTTATTCAGATGTGCCGAAAACAAGTCATACTGAACGAGAGTGTGACTGTAGATGAACAACTTCATCCTTTTCGTGGACGATGTTTGTTCAAACATTATATGCCTGCCAAGTATGGCATTAAAAAATTTCTGGCTTTGCGATTCATTGTTTAGCTATGCTGTTGATGGCAGTATATACATAGAGCGGAAGGAGGGAGAACCTGTACAAAGACATCTGGGACAATCTATTGTGATGGACTTAGTGAAGTCATTGCACAACTTATCCAAAAATGTTACCTTCTATAACTTTTTCACCACCATTCCTTTAGCTGAGGAACTCCTTCAGAAAGGGCTAACTTGAGTTGGAACAAACCTCAAATACCAACAGCAATGAAGCCAAACCATGAACGAAAGTTTACTCATCATCATTTGGGTTCAAGGATGACCTCACATTAGTAAGTTATGTTCCAAAGAAGAATCGGGCTGTTATCTTATTGACTACCATGCATCATAATGTTGCCATACAAGGACATTCTCAGAAGAAAAAGCCAGAAATAATATGTTCTTACAATAAAACAAAAGACAGTGTTGATAAAATGGATCAGGTGGTTAGAAATTATTCATGTAAGCGGAAAACTCGTCGTTGGCCTTTTGCACTGTGGATGAACGTAATGGATATAGCCGCACTGAATGCATTCACTCTCTTTGTGGAGCAAAATCCTCATTACTGAAAAGACGTGAAGAAGAACACAAGATATTTTTTGAAGGAGTTAGCAATGCAGCTGACATTACCAAACATGGAAAATAGAGCACAAACCCAAGTCGACTGTGGAAGCTCTCTTACGTTGTGATGTGATTGCTGCTCGTTCTGATGACCCCATAGCAACAAAAGGAAAGCGAAAGAGATGCTTTCTTTGTTCCCGTAATAATAACAGAAAGAGTGCAATTGTTTGCGTGAAGTGTAAAAAAATGTATGTGGTGAGCATTCTAATGTATTCTGCACTGAATGCAAGTAGAAACTTAAAACTTGCAGCCATGCGCTAGAGAAAGAAGTGTAGTATATGCTGTTACATTAGAAGAAAACTGCAATATTTTAGACCTGTGTGTGTCCTGTTGTTGTTGCTATAATGCCCATTGTATGATTGAACATAAGCAAAATATTTTAGAGGTAATTACAAATATTTTTTTTAATATAAGTAGATAGAAATCTAACTTCCAAATACACTAATTACGTACTAGTGTTGAAAAAAATAACTTTATAGTGCTACTGTACAGAATGTTGTGAATTCTGCTGCATCTGACAATAAAGAAGCTTAAATATGTTTTTATTATTATTTTTTGTTTGTTTGTAAAAGGATGGGAGGTAAATGTTAGAATAGATCTGTTAGAACTTGGTGTGGATAGTAATAACTGGATTGGGAGTGTGCAAGACAGAAAGAGGTGGAGGTTTTATGTTGCTTCGGCGTTGAACCTTCGGGTTTTGTGATGCCAGAGAGTTAGTTAGTTTGTAAAAGTTGTGATAAAATGGATGTGGATATCTCAAAACGACATTAATATGTGATTTCCTTATCTTGTTGTAATCGCTTAGAAATCACGTTGACGTTAGGGAAGCTTTGGGAGAAACCGAGTTACGCTCCCTAGTTGTGATTTGTTACAGGGTAGGACCACATCGAAGCAAGGACCTCCAAGGACGAGAACTTCCAACGGCGCTACAGGTAAACGAATATTCCTTGTGTCTTTCCTCACCCTGCCGGTTCAGTCAAGGGTAGTGTTTTTAAATAGATGTCAGTGTGTTCTTATTTCACGGGGCTAGTGCCCTTGCAGTTTGAGTGTAGACGTAGTTCCTCAGGGCTACACCCTTTCTCCTACAACGTTCCTCTCGCTTAGCAAGCGAGTGACCAACGGCTGTCATAGCCTATCTACGATCACCCCTAAACTTAGACTTTAGACGATAGCGACTTGTATGCATACAAATATATGGTTCTAAAAGGATTGAACTCAGGCCTTTGGTATTCCACTGAGGTGTTCTAGCCATAGCTACTTGTAGATGGCAGGCATATTTCATGATATAAGGTATTTGCTTTCATTAGGAGTTAAACCATTTGGAGGTCATGTAAAGTGCATAGTTGATCCTACAATTTTTTAATTATTTTTTGTAGTTTAATTTAAATCTGCCATCATCATCAAAGCTATCAATGTGAGTATGTATCACACAAAACTTTATCAATATTCTTTGGAGTTTGGGCTTTGTGGGTATTACGAAAAATGCACAATTTTAATTTATTTCAAGGTGTGGCAATAGATGAGGCCATGACTTAGTATTCTCATTGTCTCACTGCATGGTTATTTTTAAAGTGAAACCCTATAGATCGAAAATGCAATATTTGAATGCATATACACACGTGAATGAGCTAAACAATGTATTACAAATTACAAAACAATGAGGATTGGAACAGTAGATCAAATAAATCCAGTAAACAGTGGATGCTCAAAAATCAATTTGAAAACTTGACCAAGAAACATGTGTATACATGTGAAAACAAATGAAGAAAATCAGCAAAAAGTACATTTTTTATATTGATGTTACACAGATGATCTGTAAAGACCTACTGTATGACTCCTGAAGACGAGATCAGCTTAAAGAACAAATCTATATCCAATGCAGGAAGTACATGCACAAAACAATGCTGTAGATATCAGATAAGTATTTTGTTTTCATGAGTTGTTTTGTTATATATTGATCACCTTGGTGAGATTGTGATGACTTTTACAACTCTTAATGTATTATATTTTAGGATAACAATCTTCTAAAAGCATTCATCCTATTAGGACTAGGCAAACAACTAGCATTGCTTTATAATAAAATTGTCAATGAAAGAAAATTTTATACATAAACACACATGTGTAATTGTATCACACAGGCTCTCTTTACTCTGAACTATATCAATTTTATACAAAATTTACAGATTATTTAATGCAGAACTGAAGTACAATTTACGAAAGAAAAGAAAATGATGTAAAATGGCATTAATAGCAAAATAATGACTTACATGGTATAAAAATGAATCCATCATTTGTACATTAAAAATTTTAGTAATGATTTCTTAAACTAGAATATTTCTTACATAAAAAAAACAACTATTGAAATAATTAAATTTTAACACCATATCATTTGATCTAACCAAATTTCTTGAGTATCAATGGCCTGTGTTAGAGATAGTATTTTGGAACAATAAACCTACATGTACATAGTAAAATAAGGATATATAAAAGTGATAATTTCTGTGCATTTCCGTTGCCCACTATATAAATAATATACATTTTTCTATTGCTCTTCATTTCTATATTCCTATAGATATCACCATTTTCTTGCACTCTTTACCTACAAAGTTCACCATTCCCTAAAAATAACAATGTAAACTATAAACTACTTGGGTGCTATTGTTAAGTCTCTCTCAATTTTGCTAATCATTATAGTTGAAGATATATGTGAATTTGCATAAGACTCTTCTTGTAAGTAAATGGAAGAAAATCAATTTTAATATTATATTTATCACCCTGAAGCACAGATAACCCTTTACGTCTTAGAAGCTGTGAACATCTTGAAGAAAGATGAGGAAGTCATCCAGCCCGATTCTGGCATCCTTTCGCTGGTCGATGCTGGAAACAGCCTATTTTGTTTGGCACAACCTTGATTCGGCTTTGAACGATACGCACCTCGGGCCGGAGTTACGTCTTTAGTTGCTTCCAACAACTTTGAGTTGACAAAAATGTTTCTTGACCCTGGGACCGAGAACGACATGCCTTGTCTGAAGTAATGAGGTGCCTTAGCTGACGCTATAAATGTATTCACCTGAGGAGCGACAGAATCAGTTTTCTCGATCGGTTTCAAAGATCTGGTCTTGCCCCTCACCACACAGGAAGATGACCTGTCGAATGGAGGAAGGCTTCCTCTGCCAACACCTCTACAATGCCTGAAGCCTTCCTTTGATCCGTACTCCTGCAAGGGCACTCTTTTACTTTGATCAGAATTTGTCCAAGATGCTCTTTCCTTACAACTCTCCGGAGAACAGAGATTTTGCTTATTCGCATGAGTTTGCCCTTCAAATCCTTTGACAGCACTGTGTGTGGGTAATCTATCATACGAAAACTTAGACAACCTGGTATATGTACTTACTGAGCTTCTATCCCTTGTACAGTTGGTGTATGCATCTACTTTAAGAACATCCTTCAACTTCTTTGTCTGTTCTTTATTGTAAATCTCTTCACATTTTATAGAAAACGTATCCTTCGTATGCTTGGATTGATAGTTGACATTTGAGTATTTCCATGAGGGCTTGTAAGTAACTGACGGTAACTGCTCATTATCAGATAATGAAGTATTATCCGACTCTTCCGTTGAACTACTATCCCATTGTGAGTCAGAAGAGTTCACATTTTGGCTGTCAGATTCACAGTCGCCATAGGTCTGGAAAAGGATAGGAATACAGGGAATGGGTATTGGATATGAACAAGAGGAAAAACAAGGATTTAATGTTAGGTATTACTACTGGAAACTTTCTGCCATGATTCTTACATGTCATGGTGGGTACTATATGGCCCAATTCCAGGTTTTCCAAGGCCAACTTTCCAAAAATTCAAGGTACCAAATAAGAATTGTTATAATAAAAATTAGGGATGGGCCGATATGAAATTTTGGCTGATACCGATAAACTACTGATATAAAATTTACCAAAACTGATAACTGATATTCTACCGATACGATATAAAGTTCCATGTGCTTGAAGAACCTGAATGGATCATTTACCCCCTTAATAAATGTGTTTCAAGGTAACTGCAGTGCAAAATAAGTTCCATATTCAGACATTTGCTTTTTTTTAAAGTAGGGCTTGGAGATTATCCATAAAAATTATACCGAAATGGTGGAATTTCACACTAAATTATAAGATATTTATAGATGTAACGGATCAGTAAAATAATCGGTAATTTTACTGACACACCAATATGCCTATATTGGGTGATACCGATTACCGTATTTAATGTATAATGCACACTTTTTTCCAAAATTTTTGGCCAAAAAAACTGTGGTGCGTATTATGCACAGAATAATTCAGACAGCCAACATGAAACCATACAGGGTCATTCCATGATTTTGGGACACTTGCATTGATTTTTCATGTTTACGGAACCGTATCATGTTATATATCATTGTAAAGCTTGAATCTTGCAGTTTCTGAATATGGAAACAGTATTCCACAAAAGATAACGACACTAATGTGAAATACGGTTGACATAAGTTCATCAAAAAATGAAGAAACATTCTGATTTTTATGGTACTTTGGATGAAAGAAAACATAAGGAAAAAGATATTGAAAATGTATTACTGGCCAAATAATATGACACACATGGAGAGTGTAAATTCCTTAATGGAAGAAATCTTGTGCTGCTAACTGCTATTTGGAAGGTCCTGAATGTGCCTCGTATAAATGTTACATTAGTCACGGAAAGAAACGGTATATATTTTGAAAAAAGAAGGAATGAGCAATTGAATAGGTATGACATCATTCACACCTACAACTAAGAAAGCCATTTCTTGAAACTGGATTGTACTGCGCATTATATACGAGATATAATTTTTGTCACTTTTACCCATCCAAAACCAGAGTGAGCATTATACATGCACGCGTAAATACGGTAATCTGTCCCATTCCTAAAAAAAATAAGTTGTATGAACATTGTACACTAAACTTTAAAAAATAGTTCCTACTATGTGAATAATTTATGGTCCCTTTAAAACTCAGTGAATAGAATAATAAAAATTAATTTCCTCTTGGAGAACTAAATATATCATCTCTCCCTCACATAAAAAATTAATCAACCAATTGAACTGAGTCATCTAAAACTACGAGGCACATAAAAAAAAGTAGTACCCATTTTTTGATGATAAAAAAAGGAACGATATAAGTTAGCTGAACAAACCTTTTACTCTGAATGTATATACCTTGAGCTATTTTTCTACATAGGCACCCATGGGATTGACACATTTATCGTACCAAGAGACAAGTTTTGGTATACCCTCATCATATGCTTCTGTCCTCAGTCTGTTGGCTGAAGGATACACAGGTGCCATCCAAGATCACCTGTTATGATACATTTGCACATGAACTTTCGTGCAAGTTGTCTGTGCAAAAACTCATTATACTTCTTCAGAGACGGTAGTCGAATATCCATTTTGTACTAAGGACAACACACTCAAGTACCTGCATCTCAATCATAAGCACAAAGAATAACAAGTTCAAAACCAACATATACAGGAAAACCCAACCCTGGAACACAATACATTCAAAACCTTTCTGGCCACTCCGCACGACAAAAAAAAAACATTTGGGCCAACTTCTTCCAGAGAGGATTCGACAGTATCATCTCCCTTGGCATCAACAATGGGTACATCCGACAGGAACTCTGCCTCCTAGATGCAACCAAAAGAAAAAAGAACCAGCGAAAAAGACAATAGAAAAAATGGATCAGCTTCCCTTGGCATTTGGATCTAACCAAGAAAATCCAAAAAGTCCTAACTTGGCACACTTTCTTCAAGATAGTGGACCAGCCCCCCCCCCCCACACCCCTCCACTCTATAGCTTCCCACATAACCAATTTCAAGCGATACAACAACCACCCCAATGCAAGAAGTGGCATCTACATGATCACTTGCACTTGTGGAAGCACAAGTATAGGTATGACGAAGTGCAGACTAGAGGATAGGCTCCAGGAGCATGATGCTGACCACCAGCTCATAAAACTGTACTAAAATAATCATGCAAGTGAAATCCACATTGGAAAGGCTGTCAAAAGAAACCTAGTGACCACTCCTGCAGACCTCAACAAAACCTGGCTTCCTGCCATCAAGAATATGCATACCCACCCAACCCATACACCCTCCACAGCCAAAAATCAAGCACGGATCTTAAGCAACTGTAAAAAAGCTTGCCTGCACATGCAAACAAAAGCGAATGCCTATCCTACAGATGCAGATGACAAGATCAGGAACTGACAGCGCCAAAATATCAATGTGTGGCAAAAGAAGGAACTACTACAACCACGTTGGAGCATTAGAAAGTGAAAGGCCCGCGTCGACCAGCGTCACCATGAATGCAAGCGGGGGAAAAAAGGAACCACAGCACCAGAGGAAAGACAGTGCATGCCTGACGAAGCCATCCGACAGGTTGTCAAATTGATTGCGAATCAAAACTACGGCGAAAAATGAAACTTGAACTCAGCCAAACAGATATCTTTAGATACAATGCTCAAAGTATGTACTTTCAGAGTAAAAAAGTTATGTTCACCTAACTTCTTTTGTTCTTTATTACCAAAGTGGTACTACTTGCTGGACATGCCTTACAACAAGAAATAATCAATTGATATTAATGCTGATAAGTTGGTGGAATTTAGATTTAATCAATTATCCCGAAACATGCAAGTTATAAGAAAGGGAAACAGGACAGAGTTCATAGCAAGAATCCCTCCCTCTCTTTTCTTTTGGTTGTCGAAAATAGAATGACCATCCCAATCAAGATGATGTATTAAAGTGTTAATACAAAACTTTATATGAAGCTAGAGGGTGACCAAAAACATTTTTCATGTCTGTGAAGAAAATTTACATTAATAATTCCGGGTGTCATAAACTCATGCTCAATTCTCAGAATTTTCAATCACTCTGCATATGTTAGTGATGAGGCAGATTAATCGGTACTTTTACTGGTATCAACCAAGGCAAGCAAATAAACAAATAAGCTTGTTTTCAAGTCTACTTTATGCTCAGATATGCTAGTCAGCACTGGACTTGCAGTGAGATACAAACAACTGTAGTGTCCTAGTGGAGGATCACTAGGTGATATCATTACCACTATACCATCAGGGAGACAGAGACTAATAAAGCATATCAGTATACTGGATAATCAGTAAAATTTTCAATAATTTAACTGATCTTACATCTCTCAAAATAGCTGCTTGTGACAGTGCATAATTCTATAATTTTGTTATTTTTACGAATATAAAGATTTAAGGCATAACCTGGTGGTTAACAACTTCAGCTTTGGTGCATGTGGTCAAAGGTTCGATTCCCATTATTGACCCACCATCATCAAGATAATAGGAGATTACTTGGAGGAAACAGCTGCAGATTCTGGTGTCGAAAGCCAGAAAATAGTGATGGGACAGAATGTGCTGACCATGGATTGATCAATGACAAAGCTGCAAGGCAAACTTTGGCTCTCAACAGGCTGTTTGTACCACAAGGTTTTCTTACAGTTCATGTAAAAAATATCAGGTTGATGCATAACTTTGTAGTGTTCCTTTCACTGTGGCAAAAGTATTTTTATTTTATACTAATTTGAGATTAACAATAGACATAAATGAATCAGTTACATATTTTCCTTCATTGTCCTGTATCAATGATGGGGCAGTTTTGCAATTCAACGCAACCAGCTGATTTGGGGTTGTGAAGCCAAGTTTTAAGAGCATTTTCATCACCAAAGGAGCTTCCTTGAAGATTGATGTATTGAGAGCTGAAACGGTAGCAATCCGAGGATGCAAGATAGGGGGAGTAAGGAGGATGTGGAATAACTACCCAACCAAGCTCCTGGATGTTAGTGGAGTGTGGGTGTGCAATTGATGCTGTCCTCCTGGCCTACTCGCCGATTTGGTTGTTTTCATTTAAAGCATGCGGTATCCTGAACTTTACCCATGGAATGCAAATATCATACGATGGTTGAATGGTCATAGTTCATCACATTTGCTACAGCGCAGAAGGAATAACTTGGCAGTGACGTCATCTCCCATCTTTATGTCTCCTCCCAGAAACGAAGGCTCATTCGCTAGAGCGGACGAGAAGATGACATGCAAACCAATCGAAAACATTCCGAAAGGGATGAGGCAGGCGTGCAAACCCCCACACTGATACATTAGTCTTTTGAAACAACCCGCAGCTATGAGCGAGTGATTGCAGGCTATTTTGTTTTCTTTGTTAGAGAGTTGTTTTTTTGCTGGTTTTGTCATTGTTGTACAATGAGCGGTGGCGTAAGGAAAGGCAAGCCCTTGCACAGCAATGCAAGAGAATTAAATGTATATAAGTACTTTTATTGCGATGAAAACAAAACAACAGCTGTTCACAGAACGTCTCTGGTGACAGGTGTCAGTGAAAGATCTGTGTGGAGAATTTTGAAGGAGAAAGACAAAAGTGTTTTGCGAGTGCGAGAGGGGAAACCTTTTACAATGCCGGGCAAAAACCGACCGATGCCCAGCAACTTGTCACAAATCTGCATTCTTTTGATGAAGCAGTCGTGCGCCGAACAATCCATGATTTATACACGAAAGGCATTGTTGTCACCATAGATAAACTGATGAAGGAACTGCAAGAAAATATTAATTTTAAGGGTTCGCCTTGGTCGTTGCATATGATCGTAAGATAATTAGGGTTCAGATTTAAAAAGCACAGCGGAGGCAGCAGGAAGAATCTCCTTGAACAAAACAGCATCGTTGCTTTGCGGCGATGATTTTTGAGTGAAGTTTTTTGCACTTTCCTGTTTTGACTTGACTTACGCAATAATATATAACATGTTCTTTCAGCAATTGTTTAATTAATTAATGTTAATGTTTCTATTATTATTTACTTATTTATTTATCATTGTATTATTATCATTATGACGATTTCATCTAGCAGTGCTAACATTAAATTGAAGATTGGTAGTTTGCACCGCGATCTTTACTGCTCGTACTCTTACTCATGCCATGATTTCTTTCATACCAGTTGGCAACGCTGACTTAGCAGGGAGTGACGTCACTGCCAGGTTATTCCTTCCCAGCTGTAATTCTCGAGTTGACTGATATGGATCCTCGTGGATCTAAACTGTCTGTAAAGCTCGATGGTTTTCCTGAATGTGGAGAAACGCTTTAGTCAAAAATGCCCTCTTTGTAATGACAAAACCATTTTCTTGCCCTGCTTTCCCAGTTAGCATTCTCCCCGTACAAGAGACAAATGTTTTGAGCTGCCTCCGCTGCCTTTGCCCCTATGTTAGACTCTGACAGGAGAATATGTCGGAAATGTATTTTTTCCCCCACCGGACACTTATTGTTCTTTAGCCCATAAATAACACAGTCTTTCTTCAAATCTGTAAAATTCAATGTGTATTCACAAGCACAACAATGTCACCCCAATTTATGAACATTAAACAAACTCCTAACACCGCAGTGCTACCATACAAAACACAAACGTTACGAACTTATGCATCAACCCAATATCTCAATGGATGTGGCTACATACTACAGAAAAAACAGTGTAAATATCTCTTACAGATTTCATATTATAGGCGACCAAAGTTTGAGTTGCACGACTTGAAACACACTGTAACAGACATTGTTCAGCCAATTTAAGGCAACACTCACCTTCATAACAGGCTGTTTATCACCCTTCTCCTTGGAATCTTTATCTTTGAGGTCCTTTCTCATTTCTCTTCTTTCCCTTTCCCTTCTTTCTCTATCCTTGATTTCCTTCTCCTTAGCTTCCTTTCTCTTCTTCCTTTCTTCCTCTTTCGACTTTTTCCTCTCAAGCTCCCTTCTCTTGCGCTCCTCTCTTTTCTCCTCCTTGATTCTCTGTCTTTCTGCTTTCCTTTGTTTAATAAATTCAATCAGTGGAGTGGTTACTTTTAGGACTCCGTTGTTTGCTATAAGATAAAGGCAAAAAATAAATCAACATGATTGTGAAAAATAGATGTGTGTGTACCAGTCTCTGGAAATACCAGTTATATTTTCTGGCTACAACTATAGTCATTTTCCAAGTCTGTAATGACAATTCATGCAATTTAAGGATTCCCAATCAGTAGATATCCTGCTCTACAATGCTATAACATAGTTGGTGCTTGAAGTGAAGGGGGATGCAAGGGAATGGTATCCCCCCAGTTAGCAAAATTTTCGCAAGGCACCCACACCCTGCTGTCTCATTGTCGCTGTATTAAACCATAGGAACATCCCCCACGTTAACCTTAAGGCCAGACCAAACCACCTCGAACATTTTCCACTTCCAACACTGAACATAGTAATAAAAAGTGTTACGCTTTCAACTTTGTATGCTATTTAAATGAATGAAGTTTATTTGACAATGCTGAAAATAAATCAACACAGGCAAAGGTTTCTTGTGCATACAGCACAGTGCCATGGAGACACATTTAGGGGATGCGGGGGAAGGGCCACACACTTTCTCCATCTCAGCCATTTTCGAGGTGATGTTATCAGCACCATGTTCTGGCTGTCTTTACCCCCCCCCCCCCCCCCATCGGTATCCCGGGTGGGTGAACCCTGGAGCCACTTTATGCAGGGACAAGGCTGGAAAAATTCCAACAGATCACCCACACTGGAAATCGAACCTGGGTCTCCAGCATGGCAGTCAGATGCCCTACTGACTAAACCACCGCAAGAATGTAATAATATTGTTAAACAAAATATCTCAAGTCAAGAAGACCAATGAGAAAAAAGTGAAACTTTTTGTACCTTTCTTCATGGCATGCTAAAAAAAATTCGTCTTTTACAAGTTTTAAAGATATTTAATTTTTTTTTCCACTATTCCAGGTCTAAGCCGTGGAATTTTTTTAACCTTTGACTTTTGGGAAAACATGTTAAGTTTCATACCTAACAATTTTGAAAACGGATGTGTAACACTCAACAGTACAAGTGTTCACATGCTATTCTCAAGCAAATAATGAAGAATGTAATTAAGAATATCGTGTACCCTGATTCAGGTTACATAACAGTGAAGACTGATCACCAGAGCCCGGAAGTTTGGCAAAATGCCTCTTTTCATCTACTGCATATATTGATAAAAAATTTCTGGATATACGTTTCTGATCCTATTTGGGATCCCACTGCCTATTTTTAATTATAATGCCTTTTTTGCTTTTTTCAATGAAATATGACAATTTTTTTAAAAAAATGTGTATATAAATTATTTTTCTCCCAAAAAACGTTGTTGGCATTTATTTTTCTTCCGTTTACTATGTGAATAATTTTTGCCTTATTTAAGTAATATTGAACTCATGCATGTTTCAACATTGCTGAAGGAGAAAAGTGTGAGAAAAAAGTATTTCATGCTGAGTCAGGATATTGCCTATCGGTTAACATTTCTTGTGCATGATTGACTGCTGAAGTGGACAGGTTGATTTCGAACACAAAAGATATTTCTGAAATCTCCCTCTCAAACCCGAAAATTTCAGGAAGTTGCGATAGAGCTTAGTTTACCTCCACAACCAGTCTTGACGAGATGGGCAGCTATATATTATGCTAACAACCTTCAAAAAATCAGTGAGGTAATCGATGCTCTTCCATAAAATGAAGCGGCTTCAATTCGTGAAAGATCATTTTCTATTATGAAAAACATTCTCTCTGACAGACGACTAGCAATGAATGTTGAGAACTTAAAAAGCACCTTGTAGTTATGTGCAATCAAGCCGGAAAAAATTGAAATGCTCTTCCCAATTTAGATTTTAACATTTTGCCAGAAATTATGGATAAAAGTAAGAGACTTCCAAATGTGCCTTTTTTCGGTTTATTTTGCCTTTTTTTCATTTTAGTGCCTATTTTCCACATTATAAATGCCTTTTTGCCTGCCTATTTTAACGAAAATAAATGCCTGAACTTCCGGGCTCTACTGATCACACATGCTTACCTTTTAATTCTCTCTCTTTGGCTTCTATTTCTTCTAAGCAATCCTGGGTGGAAGGAAGAGTAACATCCTGTGTCTCTTGGAATGTTTCTAAGAACTTGACATACTCGGGATCGGTTTCTAAGGTACCACACTTGGCATCTCGCTTCTTTGCTCGCCGCTTTGGAATCTTTTGAAATGGAGCAAATTCAACGACAGCTGGATATTCGTTCCCTGAAACAACACTCTGGCATGAGTGAGTGTGTGAGTGGAAAAAAATTAAGAAAGAGACAGACAGACAGAGAGCATGCACCGTGTACAGACCTGAAAAGCTAACTGTTAAAATAATATTGTCAAAGTATAGCTTACGGTGAGTGAACACCAAAGCGACATGGGGGTTTCACACTATGGTGACCAACTCCCCCATATTTCCTGGAAACTCCCATATTAGAACTATTTTTTTTGTATCCTCCTGGATTTACATTCTATTTCTCCTGTATATTTCATTAAGTCAAGATTGCAAAATTTTAAATCATTCCGATGAAATACGGGAGTTTTATTGTGTTTTGTATGTCTCGCCGAATTTCAAGTTCAAATTGGCTGCAAGATATTGCAAGTTTAGCCTTCGGTGGGTGGAAATGACATCATACCTTGCAGTAATTGATTGATGCTAGATGCTTGGTTCCGCAGCATAAGTGGACAAATGCATAGGTTAAGACTAAGAAAATTTGTCAATTATTATTCCGTGTTGTGATCTGTATTTCATTAAGCTCAGTCAATAAATAATGAGGCAGAGGATATTACACCAAAACTATGGTAGTTAGAAATAGGTTGACGGGCCCGAAATGGAGGTGCAGGTGTGACGAAACTGTTTGGCACACGCTTTCTCGCTAGATGGCGTTCCGTGTCTAGCAAGGTATGTGCAAAGCTACTGTCAATGCCCAGTGGTATTGTGAAATGTTAACAAGCTCAGGAAGGCAATCAAATCAAAATGTCCCAGTCACCTTTCTCGCCCTATTGCACGACAACGCTAAGTGGGAAGTCCTGAGCCACCCTCCTTATAGTCCAGATCTGCAACTTCCACATCTACGGTGAGCTCAAAAAAGCACTGTGTAGACAACGGTTTCAATTGGACAATGACATCAAGGAGTATGTGTGCAATTGGTACCAACAGCAGCCAAAGGAGTTCTACAAGCATGCCATTTCGTGACTGGTGTCTCAATGGGATAAATGCCTAAACAGTGGTGGACAATACTTCTGAGGTTCGTTACGTAAGTACTGTGAAATATCCTCTGCCTAGTTATTTATTGACTGAGCCTCATACATAAAATATAACTTAATTCATTTATTTAATATTATCCATTCCATGAAATTTGCTGGAGTGACACTGCACTACTAAAAATTCACAAAATTTGTTGCGACTAAATCTCCTGTACATTCAGTGGCAAAAGTTGGAAATCTCCCTCAAAGTTGTTCACCCTATTACACACCAAAGTAACAAACTACAACCATAGCCTGAATAAAATCACAAGCTTAAACAATAGAGTGGCTATAATGCTGTATTCATGTCCCAAATATCCAAAGGTCACAAACAGAAATAATAAAGTCAAAAGAACAACGGGGTTTTGGCGCTGTAAGCAGCAGTTCCCACTCGCGTCGTCTGCTTTTGTGGAGCAGCGCGTTGTGCGGTAAAAGAAAGGAAGCACTACGCCCACCCGGGAACGGCAGAAAATGAAAGGACTGCTTCAACTAGCACCACCACGAGCACAAGCAGAAGAAGAAAGAACCACGCTGCCCGCAGCAAGACAGTACACACCTGACGAAGCCACCAGATGGGTGGCGAAATCGATCGCAAAAGAAATTTACACAGAAAAATGAAAAGTAAGTTTATCAGAGTTAATTACAATGCACACTATTGAGAAAATAATCCATACAAGGGACAAGCAACATGTGCAGCTAGTCGTGTCATTCCAGAACGAAAGGTTGTATAGGCTACCGAACCAATTCAATATCATCTCAAACCAAGTAGATATTTTCAGTTCATATTCGTTATTTATCACCAACTTAGAAAAAATTGTACATAAGTAATGCATTGTGAAAGTAATCTGTTTACCTTGGTACTGTCTTGGCTTGTTTATGTTTATATTTTGTTTCGTGTGTTCTTTTTAACACTAGGGTACTGTTTTATTGTTGTGTCTTTCCGGTTTAAAATGGCTTCTGCTGTACTGGAAATTGCAATAAATAAATAAATAAATGATTCCTTTCCAAGTGGTAAGTGGGTCTTGTGGGTTGTCATGTCAGACTGAAAGCTTCCTTACACCTTGCACAAACATGATTTACTTGAAATGGTATCCAAATTAATGGTGCCTTAAAGAAATACCACTACCCAAAAGACTAAACACATAAACATCTTCAGTGTATATGTTTTTACTCCATCAATTATCAAAATTTATTAACTTAATATTCCCATAGACGGTTATACTGGCCATGGGTCCAGACGCCAGAGCCTCATTAGCCTGCAAAATGCAGTCTGGGGTGTACTACGTGGAAATGAGGTTGATTGATTGATTTGGTGTTTTAAGTCCACTTTATGCACAGTAAGGCTAATCGGGACTGGACCTACAGTTTAAAGTGGAATCTGAACCACTATGTGCCACCACCGGGTATCGAACCCAGAAATGAGGTTGGCATTTGGGTGTTTCCGTAAAGGGTCGCCACTTAATCCTTTCCTTCAATTGAATATGTTCTGCAGATGGGTAAGAAATATAATGCAAAAAACAAAAAAAACTGGCATCAAACAAGACAATACACTAGTGCAATGTGCTACATTGTAATAACTTCTAAAAAGTACTTGTACCTTTCTGGTCAACAAACACATAGCCATCAAACTTATCCTTAAAGATAAATATGTCCTCTTGGTGAATAAAATTTAGGTATGCTCTTGAGAATGCGTACTGGCCAAGGCTCATGTCACCTTTGACGAAATACATGTAATCATTCTCTGGGAGGGGTGAGACTTGCTCGATAAAGGTTTCCTGCGTCATCGTTGGTGGCAGCCTTCGTACCACGACCTGCAACACAAAACTTTGGTAATTATCACAAACATGCATTCAATAGCACACAAAGTCCTACTTTATTAACATTGCAAGGCCTGACTTCCGTATGCTGAATGGTTTTTACAGGGTGTAAAGGAGGATGAAGAAACTATTAATAGTTTGGGAAGCTTTGACACAAATTCCAGCATTTGGTAATAGCAAAAACTATTCTACAAATATTTGTTCCTGAAAAAGATGTAGAAGTCCTCATAAAAGTATTGTTTTTCATGTTACACATGAATAGGAGGAAGGAAAATTCAGGCACACTATGGCAGCCAAACAAGCTTATCTAGTGTAATCAACAGGTAAAAGAGCAATTGCTCATGAGAACATATTCCAAATATATATAAAGTATGTATCTCTCACATAATTTTCAACCCAGCAAATTCTCATAGTTATATTAACATTTTTATGACCTGTAAGAATGTTTTAAAACTATCTGTGAAATTTCCGAGAATTTCACAGTGGCACAACCAAATCTTACAGGCCTAACCTACTCACGAAAGCATTCAACAACTAAGCCCACTAAATCATTTTCTCAAAGACTGTATACAATAACGTGTAATATTGTTATATGTAGATTCAAATGCAAAATAGTCAAGTTTTTTATGTAAAAAAAGGAATTTCCTACCAGCATGGTCTAAAAACACTCTCCAGGCAAGGTTGGGAAACACCCTTTTTTAAAATGATTTTTCGAGTTTAAAACGTTGTCAACTCTCAATTTAAATATAATTCATATATGCATCCCCACTTCAATTTGTCCTCATCTTAACATTTGAGGGGGGGTTGCACCCCATAACAGTTTTTTTTTAGCCGAAACAAAAAAACACGTATCCTTCCTTTGGGCCCCTCTATACACCTGTCAAGTTTCATGGAAATCGGAGGGGGACACAGGGGTCAGATCCCACTTCAATTTGTCCTCATCTTAACATTTGAGGGGGGGTGCCCCTAGAACAGTTTTTTTTTAGCGGAAACAAAAAAACACATTTCTTCCTTTGGGCCCCTCTATACACCTGCCAAGTTTCATGGAAATCAGAGGGGGACACTTAGATAACCTCCCTTGTTAGTCTTACACTTTGTAATTATATAACACTGCATATATTATAATGTTTTATTTTAATTTTTAAAACTAACTGTAGAACAATTTTATAATTTTTGTATAACATTTCTATCTTGTTAAATGTGTTAAAGTTTTCATCCTGGAATGGAATGTCTCACATTTATGTGTTTCCATCTCCAATACATTTGAATGAATACATATTCGTTTCAATGGAATTTACAAAATCACCTCTGACATTTTATGTTAAACAAGTAAGATTATTTTTGTGCATGAGTGTGTTAGCCGATGAGTAGCAAATTATTTTAGGAACAACACTTGAAAAAAATCTTGTAGGACTAACAATGAAAAATTTCTTTGTAATCGAAGGTCATAATACCTTTTAAGGTGTGGTAATATTATAATGGGATTGATACACGAAACTATCAGATCCGTTTGGCCATCTCTAGTGCTTAGCACCACGCCATGAAGGCAAATAGGGGGTGTGGGGGTAATGCCCCACACTTTCTTCATCCTGTCGTGAGTGGGGGTGATGTGATCAGCAACACACCCCTGACCACCTTTACCCCCTAGGGTTTCCCCTAGGTACCCATGTTATTCGATGCTGGGTGGGTGCCAGGGCAGCTTCCAACATTAGAAAAGTTTCAGGATTTGAACCGGCCGGGGATCGAACTCGGGACCTTTAGCATGGTAGTCAGATGCATTACCGACTGAGCCACCGCAAGTTCAGAATTATTTTTTTTAAAAAGCTGTATCGCATTGTTTTACGAACAAAATTTTAACTAAGCTTGCCTAACCTAACCTTACCGGAAATAATTTGTGGGGCTACCCGTGCATGGTTTGTGGCAACATATATATATATATATATACATAAATGTACAATTTTTTCACGTGACCCCCGCATTTTAACAACAGAGTCGTGATTAGGCCAAATGTAGTTAGTATACCAAAAATCTATGAAATTGGACACAATCTACGTATTGGTAATTTTTACCTTATGTTGATGTATGGTGAATGATAGTGGTAATGAAGAACGTAATTTTGCAACATATATAGACGTAAGTGTACAATTTTTACACGTGACCCCCAAATCCAGATATGCTACCAGGACTGCATATTTAATGAGTAAAAGAAGTAGAAAAGGAATTGGAGCCATTCTCTATATTGTGCATTCATACCTGAGTAAATTCATGAATGGACACTCGCAAAGAACATCCATGCCCAGGCTGGTATTCATTCAACCACTCCGCCAAGAAGGTTTTCCCTTCTCATATATTTTCATTTTCATTTCTCTCTCCTATGTTTGTCCTTTTGCTTATCATTTAAATTTTACAGATTAACCTCCCTCGTTTTTACTGCTTTTTTTATTCCTTCTTACCATAAAACATCCTACATTGTGAAATAATACTATTAAATTCTCTTGCTGCAGCTGTACGAGGGTCACTATTTATATTTTGAGCCTAACAATGAAAAAACAGGAATTTGGCATTGAAAACTGCTTTATTGTTTTTCGAAGTATTCTCCTTTATGGTCAATACACTTTTGCATTCGTTCGAACCATTTGTCAAAGCAGTTCTTCCAATCTTCTTGAGACACCTCCATAATATGGTTTTTGAATGCATCAACGTCATCTTCAGCCGAGGAAAATTGTTGTCCACGCAATTTATTCTTGACATTCGGGAACAAGAAGAAGTCATTGGGTGCCAAATCAGGACTGTACGGCAGATGACCCATCAATTAGATTTTTTGACTGTTCATAAAGTCGGTTGTTAGACGAGATGTGTAACAGCTAGCATTGTCTTGATGAAGAATGATCCAACGGCGTTTGTTTGTTTTCCGTATTTAACCGAAGACCTCTGGCAAACAAATTGTTGTGTACCATTCAGAGTTGACCGTTCTAAAGGCACAGTTGCCACATGACCAGTTTTCCCGAAAAAACAGGCGACCATTTGATTCGATGTGCTTTTTGCGCGAACAACTTTTGTTGGATTGGGTTCATCTTGAAACACCTATACAGTCGACTGCTGTTTACGTTCCGGCTCATATGCATATATCCATGATTCGTCACCTCTTACAATCTTATATACGTCTTTTGAAGCACCACGATTGTATTTATTGAGCATTTGTTTGCACCAATTGAAGCGAGCGTCTTTTTGAGTTTCTCTCAAATTGTGTGGGATCCAACGAGGACATACCTTTCTCACAGCTAAATGATCATGTAATATTTTATATATGCTGGTGGAACTAATGCCTATGGTTGCCTCAATCTCACAGTATGTCACATGACGATCTTGCAGTATTAGGTTTTGCACAGCATCAATGTTTCCTTGAACAACAACTGATTTTGGACGACCTTCGCGAATCTCGTCGGTGAGCGAATGGCGGCCACGATTAAATTCGTTATACCAGCGTTTCACAGTGGCAAAGGATGGGGCTTCATTGCCAAATGTGGAAGTAAGTTGATCGATGCACTCTTGTCTTGATAATCCACGTTGAAAATCGTAAAAATCATCGCACGAAAATGTTCACAAGTTAATTCCATTTTATTGTTGTCGCGCAATCTCCAAGGCAACATAAACAACACAAATGAAGCTATTGACAAAACATTTGAAGTATGTTATGGTCAATAATGCCAGACGATTCCGTGCAAACGTCAAATCGCACCTAACTTCAATCAGTGTTGCCAAGGCTCAAAATATAAATAGTGACCCTCGTAATCATCATCTCATCAATGCATCAAACATGCAAAATCCCCAGAATGGGTTATTTTCAATTTTCAAGACGAGCCTGCAGTAAAATTCAAGTTTCCCCGAAACACATTTCTTCAATTTTACAGGAGAAAGTACTTACCAAAAAGAGTTTCTGTATATTCTATGAAGGTCTGGGAAGTGTTTTTTCGCCTCACTCAATGAATTTTCACGGAAAATCATCTATTTTTTTAATATTAATGTCTCTCCGATGCACAAAACCTGTTCCATTAATGTCCTTCTACTACGTGAACCAAATTATGTGTGCACTTGATGACGTAACTACCGGTCCAAACACGCGGTTTTCCTGCTGTGTAACAGTAGTGTAACGTCAATGAATGTATGTAACTTTGCATCATTTCTGAATACGAACTTGTGAGAAGATGACGTGCACAGGATGCGTGGTGAAATTGCACAGTGTCCAGTTGAATTTATTCTTCACTATTTTCATTTGAAATTTTCGAGTCGAAATTTCCCACCGATTCCGGGCTCCACCCCTGGGGCAATTGACCCACCACCGCTAACGCGGCCTCGCCTCCGCTCCGGCTTTTTCTATAGACTCCCTGTTAAAGGCATGTTAGAAATTGGCCGGAGTCACCTGACCCCACAATAGTAAACTACTACCATAAGTATTTTTCGATGAAGAAGGTTGCAACACTGTCTAACCACTGATCATCGACAACGCTAGTCAAGATTTCTCCGCCATATTGAGTATAACGCAAGCGAAAACGAACAAACAATAATTACTCGATATGTCGAGATTATTTGCATGAAAAAAAAAAACAAATGGCACCTTCCAGAATATTTAGGAATGCAGAATACGTAAGTACCAATATGAAAAAGAAGAAAATAAAGAAATTCCAGCCGTTTCGGGGATACTTAACATTTAATAAAAACTGTCACCCTAGTTGCGCATGAAGATTACTACAGCTGCTTAGTTCAAAATTAAACAATTATTAATTGGCTTCAATCAAGAGCTTATTGGCCAAGCACCGTGGAAAATGAACGAGTGTTCGAGTCCAAAAGACGTACACTTTTAGCTGAAGAACTACTTGGTTGTGGCCGGTAATCAGTTTTCATGGCAGTAAAGTGCAGAAACATTCATTATATTACATCGAAAAAGTTAATTATTGTAGTGCTGACTACTCACCTTACTGGGTGGAAGAGTACGATCTTTCTTCTCTTTAATCTTGACATGTTCAATAGTTGACCCCTTCTTTCCTTCGGCACTAGCTGTGGATGCTTCTTGAGTCATACTTCGTAAAGTTTTATGTGCAGTAAAAACAACACATGTCAGAAGAAAATTGATAGCATCTAACTTCGTAGTAAAGTAACTTGCTCGTACGTGAAACTACCTAATCCTCTGAAAACGAACCTGTTTCATAACAACATTCACCCAAAATACGGATTACTTCTTCTTCTTCTTCGTGACCCTTACCGCCGGGTATATGGCAGTTTTGGTCAAAGGTCTGCGATGTAGTACACTTGTGAGCAGAAGTACCATTGAATCGAAGTCAGTGTAAGTTGTGGTCGTAAAGATATTGTAATATTACACTTCACTGTATTTTAGTACTGATCAGAAGCTTGAACATACACACAAATTTCAAAATTGAATACCATTCTGTCTGGCAAAACTATATAATATCCACATCGTACGCGGTGAAGGAGACGATAATAGGGATGGTATGGATATGGGAAATGGTATTTTGGCTCTGTGTAAACAGTTAAAAAGAGCGTGTCTGTATTTGCTTCTTAACGGGCAATGGAAGAAGAGATGAACTGGCGTTTGTTTGTTTTCTCCGCAATCACAAGCAGGGGAGGGATTTTGATGCAGTCTTGCTAGGTGTTCGTTTGTGCAAACGTGTCCCGTTCGTAGGCGAAGTGTGAAAGTTATCACTTCACGAGGAAGTTTCAGTTTATGAAACCAGGGTCGACTGACTACTTTTTCTGCGTACCATTTATAAGTAGTCGTATTTGCAATTTGATTAAGTGCCCGAGCTTCCCATTGGGAATTAAGTTTCATTTTAACTCGGGGTAGAAGATCAGTATAGGATAAACGAAGGGGAGTAGGAAAAGGAGTGTTCTTTGCCTTTTTTGCGTATTGGTCCACTAAATCCTGATATATATTAAGATTGCTATGAGCTTTTACGTACGTAAATTGCACTCGTTGATCATTTTGGCGGAGATTTAATGTAGTTTGTAAGATCAGGGACGGGAGAATGGGCATGCGGTATGCATCTTTTCCACAACGATCGAGTGTAAATAAAACACTCATTGCGTCAGTTAGAATTAGAGTTTTTTTAAATCCCGCTCCACGGGCATAGAGCAATGCCTGGTGTATGGCATAACATTCTGCCGAAAATATGGACATGTCTTGCGGTAAGGAGAATTGTCTGACTATGTTTTGGCAGGGTGCGTAGAATGCGCAGCCGACATGTTCGTCATCTTTTGATCCGTCAGTGTATATGAAGTCATAGTCTGGCCAAATTTCTTTATAATATTCATGTCGACCGAAATCAACATAATTGACATTGACAGGTGACTCGGTAGGAATCCTCAAATTGTAAATCAAGGGATTTTCTATAGTGTAACTTAAGTGATATGCTTCTCTATCTATGTTGTAACAATACAAAAAATAATATCTAGAACATGATCTATCCAAGGGTAAAGTTTCACCCAGTTGTCGTTGTATTGCAAATGCTTTATTGAAAGGATGGTTGTGTCTTTCCCATATTTTAAATAGAAATTTCGTAGTAGAATACTGGCGTCTAAATGAAAGGGCCTGTTCAGCGCTCTCGTTGTAGACACTAATATTTGGACTAGATTTCATTAATCCTAGACAAACACGGAGTGCCTGTCTCTGTAAAATGTCTATTTTATCGGCCCAAGTATCAATCGTCCCACCATAAACGGGTGCCGAATACTCGAATAAAGAGCGAAAGCAATTTTTGTAGAACAAAGTCATAATGGACGGGTGTCCACCCCATTTCGTGTTCGCCAAACCTTTTAGAATATTGATTATTTGTTTTCCTTTTGCTAGCAGTTTGTTAATATGGACTTTCCAATCTAATTTTCTATCAAAGGAAACCCCCAGGTAAGTACAGGAAGATACTACCGGAATCTGTAGTATATGTGTCAGATTGTTAGGGTGTCGGTTTGATGTATAAGGGTTAAATATTATAATTTTTGATTTCTCGGCAGAAAAAGATAAACCGCGAGATAATAATTGAACACGTAGAGTATGAATCAGGTTGCGCATTTCTAAAATTCCTTGTGTGCTGTCTGATGTACTTTGATAAAAACAAAAATCGTCAGCATATTGAATGATGTTTTGAGTGGCCCTTGGTATTTGATGTATATATTTGGTGTAAATGTTAAAGAGGAGGGGACTCAGAGGGGAGCCCTGTGGTATTCCGCTCCGAACCAGTCTCGGGCCCTTCACATCATTATGAAACCAGAAGACCAGAATACGTTCCTGATATAGATTCCAAGCTATTTTAGCCACAATCGGGTGAATGTTTATTGAATCAAGAAGATTGCATAATATTGAAATGTCAACGGAGTCATATGCTTTAGCGATGTCAACAAATAAGCTGAAGCAAAATTGTCTCAGGAGTTGGCTATTTTGAATAGCAACAGTGAGTGTAGCAATAGCATCCTGACTACCAAGACCGATGCGAAATCCTAATTGTGTGGATGGGAAAAATTGGCGTTTTTCTAGTGTCCAAACAATTCTATGTTGGAGGGTACGTTCGAATAGTTTAGCCATAACTGGTATCAAAACTATAGGTCGATATGAAGAGGCTTGCATGGTTGGTTTGTTTGGTTTTAAAATAGGTATCACAATATGTTGGGTCCAGCCACGTGGTATTCTTCCTCTGCGATATACATAATTATAAATCGCAGCAAGAATTTCGAACCCTTGAACTGGTAAGTGCTTTAGAATTTCATAGGTAATACCATCGTAGCCAGGTGCCGTGGATTTGATTTTATCAAGGATATTTTTTAGTTCTTTAACTGAAATAGCTGGGAAGTCATCAGTAAATTCGGTAGGTTCACGGTCATAACAGGGGGAAGGCATAGGAACGGATGGGGGGGTGAGAAGATCCATAAAATCTGATTCCCAGGAAGTATCAATTGGACGTGGATGGGAAACATGGGGATGTCGGAGAGAATTGAATTTCCGCCAAATTATACTAATTGGCACGTTAAGGTCAAGAGACTGACAATATGATTTCCATGCCTGACGTTTAGCTTTGATATATGTTTTTTTCGCTATCGCCTGGGCATTCTTTAGTTCTCGCCAGGTATCCGGCATAGGATATCTGGCGTATAATTTTGCTAATATTTTCTTTCTTTTTTTAATTGAGGCACAGGTTGGGTTCCACCAATAGAGTTTTGGAAAACGGTCAAAAGAGTAAAACTTTTGTCTCGTTCCGCTGTCATCGAGTGCGATTGTTAGCATTTGCAAGAATTGGGTATATGTAATGGTCCTTACTGAAGCCGAATCATCACTATAATATAAACGGAGGAAAGAACTGCGGAAATTTTCCCAGTTTATGGAATCGCGTTTCCAGCGGCGAACCGGAGGTACAGGTGTGCTTGTAGTCGATAAATTAGCCGGTAAAGAAAGGAAAATTGGGGTATGATCACTCCCTCTTAAATCCATGTCGTTAAACCAATTGATGTTATTGAATATATGTGGTGATACTAAAGTGAGGTCTATACTCGTCGGGCTGGATCCGTTATGAGGATAATGTGTGGGGGAACCATCATTCAGAATAATAAGGTTATTTTCAGTAACCCAATTTTCTATTGTGGTTCCCAGCCGATCCGTCCGAGAGTTACCCCATATGTGATTATGTGCATTAAAATCTCCTGTTATCAAATATGGACCCGGAATGATTGTAAAAAGTTCGTTCAAGGCTGAGAGTGGGATATTCTGAGAAAGAGGATGTGGTGGAAGGTACATAGATATAAGCGTAAATAAATAATGAGCATATTTAATTCGGGCGGCAGCTATTTCACCTTGGTATTTTTTTATTATTGGGAGGGAATGTGGAATGTTAATTACGGAATGGGGTATATTTTCATGGACATATACAGCAACTCCCCGTTGATTTTGGTCAAAGGGAGGGCCGTACATTATGTAGTGGGGTAACCGATAGTTCTCATGATGAGTACCTTTCACCTCCTGTAGGCAGATAAGTTGTGGACGGTAATCCGCCAACAGATCTTGAATTTCGCATTTACGTGCCGATAGACTGCGCACGTTCCATTGTAGAGTAACAGGCAAGGACATTTTTTTAGGATAGGGGAGGGGAGGTGATAGAGATAAATATGAAAGATATCGGGGCGTATTAACGACCCGACATAATAGACAAGAGGTGGGACGTAAGTTCTTGTATTCTTCTAATTATTTTCTCCTGTTCGTGTATTTCTGGTATATTAACTACAGAGGCCCATAGATCCGGAATAAGATCAAGTAGAGAACGATATATTGATCGCTGTTCGGGAGATAATGTGTCTCTGGCACCATATGTCCGCATAGGAGGTAAAGTGTTATCGGAACGAGTCTCTGTTAGGCCTTGTTGACCTTGAACCTTCTCGTCCGTACGAATCGTGATACTTTCTGGTGTACTCTTGGGTGGAATTCTCCCAAGTGCACCAGCTCCTGTACTACGAGGCGGAGGAAAGGCTCGGGATCCTATTGGGGGTGAGGGATGGAAAATATCATCATCTGAGGCACTGGTAGAAGAGTCCGAGGTGTCAGAGGTTTTCTTATTATTTTTCTTCTTACGTCTTCTTCCACGTGTAGGGCGCACCAGAGGTGTACAGTCCTGGGTAGAGTTAGCTTTGTTATTTGTAGGAGGTTCTTGTCTCACGATGTTGGAATAAGTGTTTCTTCTTGTAGAGGCCGGTGGTCCCCCAAAAGAGGTACCTGCTTCCAGGGTAGGTAAGGTTGGGTATGTATGTGGATCGTGTAGTGATCGTAATACCTCCGCCTTTGTGAGAGGGGCTACATATGTACCCCGTATTTTGTGGCTAGCCTCAAAGTAAGAAATATTTTCTATTGCCATACGAGTATGTATGGCATGAGCTTCCCTCCTAGCTGGACAATTCTTATCTAGAGCATTGTGTTGTTCTTTGCAATTTATGCATTGGGGTGGTTTGTTGCAAAATTCCCCATGCTTTGGGGATCCACATTGTGGGCAATTTGCTTTCGATTTGCACTGATTTGCACCATGAGACAGTCTGTAACAGCATTTGCACTGCAAGACAGGTCTAATACGAGGTTGTACGTCCTTGATTTCGAGATTTAATATAATTTTTTCTGGAAGTCTGTTTCCGCGAAAAGTGACACACACTACAGTGGAATCTCTGAGTGTGAAATTCGCATCGGAGTTCCAAATTTTCTTTTGTTGTCGTTTGGCACTTATTGCCTGTATGGGACCAGCATCAATTCCTTCCAGAATATCTGTTTCTGTTAAGTCTATGGCCACGCCAAAAATTAAACCCTCTCTTTGAACTAATGATTGGGGTACGCGGGCCAGTACGGCTAGTTGTGTGTGTAGTGTTCGGTCATTAACGAACGTGTTGGCTGCTTGTGCACTAGCAAATGTGACTCTCACCCGATTTCGTCCACATTGCTCTACTAGATCAACTGGGATTTCGTTTTTACGAAAAAAATTGCCCAAACTTCCCCCATTTAGTTTGCCAATATTTTTATCCACTCCTTCTAATAAAACAATGTATGGTCCCGATTGATCTCTAGAATAATTAAAGTTAGGTATAGCAGATGTGGGTGATTTAGCTACTTTTTCCTGGCCTACTTCATTGTTTTCCTCTCTTTGCCTTTTGGGAACACGTTTGCTTTTGTGATCCGTCATGTCTTCTTCTCGATCATTTATATCTGCCCAGTCATTCTGGTTTTCCGTTACGTCAGCCAAAGCTAACATAGCATTTGCTGCGTTAAGTTCATTACTACTTTCTTCCATGTTGGGACGATCTAATTGTTTCCCGGTATCCTTTTGAAACAACTAGAAAAATGTCTGTCACAACACAATCGTAGCACTCGATAGTCACACTTTCTTACGCTTTTCGCGTTCAAAACCTATCACGTATGTATTTATCGAATCCTGAACCTTTCACTTCTAATAACAAATAACTTTCAAGTCCACAATTATTAAAAAACCATGTAAAATAGACACTTCCAGAAAAGTACAACTTGAAGTTCCATTTTCACAGACTCGAATCACAGATTATCTCCAAATACGGATTACAGAAACCCAAGCAAAGGAGTCGTCTGCACAGTCATCTGTTAACTGTTTCTTACTTAGCACAGTTGCCAGATTCGTCAACTTTTGTATTTATAGTGTACTGTTCAAAAATCGCAATTCCCCATTATCTTGTGACCAATTTTGCATTTCGGGAATAAAAACAGCTCATTTCAAGAAATTTGAGACATTCATAGATCAATACATCGAGAATTAACAATTTTAAAACACGGTCATGTGCAATTTCCCGACTTAGGCAAAAAATATTGGTCGAGTCTGCTGCCACGTACGTGTCAGCAGTAAGAATAAACTTCAAATTTGCTCCTGCCACGTAATTCGTCTGCTAAGAGGAAATTACAAATCTTAAGAACAGATTAAGACGAGAGAAATGAAAGTTTATGATTAGTGGGAATGAATGTACAGGTAATTTAGAACATTCTTCTTTAGAAAGCATTTAGCGATATTATTTTAATGCTAACAGAACCTAACCTAACTACGAGAGCATTTAGGTTTATTATTAGAAGAATGCTGAGGGTCCTAATCTTAAAACATTTTTGTGAAAGTAATCGCTACAACTTCACAGTATGTGTTACAGACGTAATTGCATACATAGCATGATGAAATCACAATAAAACAAAGACCGAGTCTACTTCCACGCGCATCTTTTTTGAGGTTCCAGCAGAAAAAGAACGTGGCAGCTTTGTATATTTTTCACGAAATACACCAATTCAGTAATCGGGTAGCATTTTTTTAGATTCTGTCTTGACATATTCACACGCACTGGCGTATGCAGGATTTTCTTTCGGGAGGGGCTGAAGTCGTAAAGGTGGATATTGCATAGCTACTTTCTATGGGGGTGGCATACTCAATAAGATATTTCGTAAATGTATAACTTCCCACTCTCAAAAATGGCAATTAATGGTCATTTGAAGGTCAGGGGTTGCATTTATTTGAAAATGTTGATTTTCTCACAATTTCGGGGCAGTTGTAACCCCTTCAGCCCCCCTCTGTGTACGTCAGTGTTCACATGCCATATAACAATTTGAGAATAAAAGTTTTGAATGACATTTTTATCCTGTATGTATGCAGCCATGCAGCACGGTCTTATGAAAAATACTAAAATCAATTGGTACAGTACTCAAGGGGAGTTGGTGGGATCATAATATCCCATTCCCTGGTTGACACTGCATTTCTATTTCTTTGTAAACTTACAACATGGCTAACTTAATAGAACGTCAAGGCTTTCATTAGTAGCTGTGATTTTACTCCTTTCTGAAGGTTTTGTGGCTAGATCAGCTTTTTCCCTCGGGACTCAGGGTTATCCCAAAATATTTGCTATGGCCCCTCATACATTGAAGTCACATTATTTGGTTTTAAAGGCATGGTATGATTGGTAAAAAAAATCATAGACAAAATTATTTTAAGGAATAACTATAAACTTGATGCAACAGCAACTCTTACAAGATAAAGAGTGGAGCGAGCAAGAGTAAGAATTTTTTTAGACTTCTCTGCAAACTGACAATACTAATTCGAGCACCAATACTTTCTCCACGAAATGTGATGTTTATAACATAACCCATGGTGCAACAAAAGGCCCATCCCTCCAAAATTTATGTATTAAGATAACAGAATATGGCAGAATACATTTCAAATTGTTTATTACTTTATGTTCTGTTATTTTTGGGCTTCAAAATTCATGACACAGGATGTATCATAAATTTCCTCTGTGTGCACCCCTGCATGAATCTCACACACATATGTTCACTCAGGAGAAAACTGAAATTGTCATGTCAGTTAAAATTCCTACAATTACATTCCTTGCTGGCAGACAAGTCAGATAATACAAAAAAAAAATCAAGAGGCAATCCAAAATCCAAAGCTGTTTTTTAGGGTTCTTCCAAAAAGTCCCTAACATTAGTTTCTTATCCTGGCAACAGTGGTGGCGATTAGAGGGAGCATGTGGGGCCAGTCGGCCTCTTGATGTTAAGAGTTGTCTACAAAGATAAGTAAAATGTCCTTGGCCTCTTACCAATTTTGGCACCCGATAGCTGCTACTGACTGGAAACCATGAATTTGTGTTGCATGGGTGCATACATACAGGATAGAAATTACAATTTGAGCTGGACTGTGTTGAAATGAGGCCTCAGCGAACAAAATGTTCTGTATTTTTAGCAGCGTCTTTCTTGACGTCATTTTCATGTGGCATGCCATGGGTGTGTACCAAGCTGCAACAATATCCTCAGGTGGGTGCAGAACTTCAGATTGACAGCATCAGCTATGGATAGGTCACCACCACCTGGCCATGTTCGAACCGTAAGGACACCAGAAAACATAGGACGAGTAAGGGAAGCTATCGTTAGGAGCCCAAGACGGTCTGCCAGCCAGCATGCTGTAGCGTTGGGGATTTCAGATCGCTTTGTACGACGAATGTTACATCTGGATCTAAAATTTCACCCTTACAAGATTATGTTTGTGCAAGAGCTGCATGATGATGACTTTGTCAATCGTAAAAGATTTGCTGAACGGATGCTTCAAATGTCTGAGGAAACGATTATTCTTATGAGTGACGAAGCACATTTCCATTTAAATGGATCCGTAAACAAGCAAAACTTTAGATATTGGTCAAACGAAAACCCGTAGGAGCTTCATGAACGGCTGCTTCACAGTTCACGAGTGATGGTATGGTGTGGTGTGGTGTAGCTGCATTTGGCGTCATCGGCCCGAATTTCTTCGAAGATGAAGATGGGGATTGTGTGGCGGTGAACTCTGAACGCAATACCGCAATGATGAATCTTTTGTTTTACCAGAAATTTGTCGGCTTCGGCATAGGATAAATCAGCAAGACATATGGTTCCAACAAGTTGGAGCATCGGCTCACACATCTAGATCCTCTATAGCTGTTGTTCGTCAACTTCTTCCAGGACATATCATTTCCCGGCTTGGTGATATACCCTGGCCTCCTCGGTCACCAGACCTTACAATCTGTGATTTTTTGTCTGTGGGGATTCCTCAAATCTAAAATAAAATAAATAAACCTCCCACATTAGAAGACCTGAAGCTTGCAATTAGAGATGAAATTGCAAACATTGATGGTGAAATATTGCAATGTGCCGTCCGCAACTTTTGGGAGAGGCTTCGAATGCGTGTACACGTAAATGGAAGTCATTTGAAGGACATCATTTTTAAATCATAAAGAATTGCCATGGCAATTGGCATACAATAACTTAAAATGGCATACAATAACCTGTATTTCTGTAGCTTTGAAAATTATGTGTTATTCACATTTCAAAACAGTCTAACTCCTCTGCCGGACCCTGTATTTCATTCCAATTTTTATTATTATTATTATTTATTTATGTATTGAACTCAACAGGTACATACCTAATTACAGAGCCCATATGAAGGACACATAGTGAATACAATTACATATATTTCTGTAATATAGATAGATATTATATATATACACATACATAAAAATACATTTATAATTATTTTCTATATATATATACACACACTTTATCGCATCAATTCATTATGAAATTATGTGTTGAAGCTTAGGTCATTGTGTTAAAAGTGGCTTTACCGAGGTCCTTTAGGTTCATAGAAAAGATGTCAATGGTGTTATTCTTGATTAGCAATTTATTGTAACTGGTGCACATTCTCCACAATGGAGATTTCTTTTTAATTTCCGATCTAGCCTTCTTTGTAAGAAACACTTCATTTTTGAGTCTAGTTTCCGACGACGGGATTCGAAAATTTATCTGGCAGAGTAGATGTTCAGCATGTACTTCGTTATTTAACAACTTCCATAAGAATACTATTTCCTGTAACGTTCTTCTATGACACAGCTTTGTAAACCGACTTTCATATATTAGGTTGTCGTAGTGTTCAAATGTGGGGTAAACTTTCTGAAATTTGTATTTTAAAAATCTAAGAAATTTTGATTGGACTCTTTCAATTGCTAAACTGTACTTTGGTGTCTGTATTCCACATAACAGATGCATATTCGAGTTTTGATCTTACATATGAATAATACAAAACTTTTAGTCTTTCTATACTCTTGAAATCCCTCCCCATTCTAAGAATAAACCCAAGGTTCTTGAACGCTTCACTCATTATTTGTTCTACGTGTTTATTAAAAGTAAGATTTGAATCAAAACTAACCCCTAAATCTTTGACTATAAAATTTCTTGGTAGAGTATGGTTGTATATTTGATACTGAAATTCAACTGGGTTTTTCTTTCGAGTATATGTTACAAAATGGCATTTATTGATAGTTAGTGTTAAATCATTGTTTATTGTCCACATTTCTAACTTTGTAATATCATTTTGAAGTTGAACACTGTCATCTTGTTTGCTTATTTTCCTGTAGAATTTCAGGTCATCTGCAAACAGCAATTTGTGTGAATTTTCAAATGAATCAGGCAAGTCGTTAATAAGTAATGTGAAAAGAAGTGTCTTTGCGGATACTCTCCTACTTGATCCACTACAACTAGTACAATTAATATTCATTACATTTTACACAATTAGTCTACTGGAATGTACAGTTATTCCACTATTATTAATTTTAACATACATCATTCAAGAAAAAGCTTTAAAAGTTACCTGGAAATTTTACTCCTGAAGTTTATGTTGTTTGACCTCTCATACAAAACTAAATTTTGTAATTATTGAAGGGTTTGCTGCAAAAAGGAGGAAGCTCCACTTTTGGAGGTTTTAGTGTTCTGTACCTTATTGTGTGCAATAAAACCACCGCTTTCAGTTGGTGCAAGAAATATGTAGCTCCAAGTGGCAGTTCTGCGTTAGTCACGAGATGGAGCTGACTGTCTTGTTTGTTTGGTGCACGAAGGAGATACCTCCTTCGAGCTGCCTGTGTTTTGCGCCAAATGGATGAATTGGATGACTGAAAGAGTGTTATTTTCTGTTCTGACTTCATTATTCAACTGTATTCTTATCTATTTCCAATACAACATTACACATGGTATCAGTTGTTTGCACCAGTCTTTTCCCTAGAAATCAGCAGATCATCTGTTTTGTGGCAAAAAAGAGGTAGCTACACCAACAAAACGTGTGCCAGGTCATCTAGAATATATGTTTTGGGTGAACATATTGTCCCCATTCTGAAGAAAGACCTACAGAATGTATTGAAACAACTTTTGTTCAAATAACTCTCCATTTCAGATTTCTAAACGTTTTTTTTCACTTTGCCAATAATTTAAAAAATTGGAGCTACCTCCTTCTTGCAGCAAACCCTTCAATTGTGGATTCATTTATTCTTTGGATTAAATGACAGAATAGAGACATATAACCTGGTTCTTGTATTTTGCACTGAATTTTCAATCAATGCAGTTTTCATGGTTATTCTGTTCAAATACTAACTAACTTTATGTTATTAACAATAAAAGTAACAAGTTTTCTGCTTATTTGTGACTTGAAATGAAGGATGCAAATTTCCAGGGGAGATCGATCAATGGACCAGTTTGTCTCCCCCTCCCAACAGCCATGACATTACATTACATTACATTTTTGGGGTTTTAATGATTACATAGCAGCACTTTTCTCCTTACTGTATAGCTGAATGCAAGTACTAGGTAAATTGTTGATGGTCATATTGATTTATTTTGCAGCTCCAGGGTTTCTACCAAAATAACAAAGCCAAATTCTTGACTTTTTCCTGCCCTTTTTTCATATTTCTTAAACGTCCCCTACCTTGGTAACGTTTGAAATTAGCAATTAAGAAAATAGGTATTTATTTGATGAAAAACTTCTACCAAAAGGCCAATTAAGATGAAAACTGAAGTTGTATTTAACAAGAGGATTGGACTTGCTTTATCTATTAAGGCAACCTGGATTGTATTTGGCAGACTAGGGAGCTGGTGGCATCTGCACTCGCAGCCAGTATAATCTTACGTGGGGCTTATGTTGTCGTCTCTATAGATATTTGTGATTGTCCCTTCACTCATCTCATCTTACTGCCATTCATCATCATCTTCTTGATTAGCCACAGGGGCAGAAAAATGAAGTAAAATAAACTAAATCAATCAGTCAGTCATTGCGATAGCAAAAATTCTTGACCACAAGTACAATTCCTTGACTTTTATTGACTTCTTGTTGATTTCTTTACTTTTTCTCTACTTCCATGACTTTCTTGACTGGTAGACACCCCAAGTTCAAGAATTGAAGCAAAATGTAGTACAATCAGTTCAGAATCTTTACACCAGCATCAGAACAATCCAATTCTATAAACATGCTCAGAATGGACGAGATCAATTAATGAAAATAGTTGTCTTGAATTGTTTACGCATCTTATTGCACCCTGATCATACTCACTTATCACCCCAAACGCAAAAGAAAAATCTGGATTCGGGGATAAATGATAAAAGGGAGGAGGTGTTCATCACTCAACTCACACTCTTATCCAGATTTTAAAAGGAAATCGGTATGACTGATACCCCTTCATAACTTTAGTAACCACTGTCTGCTGTTGCTGTGGTTGAGAAGTAGTTGTAGAAACAATTTAAAATATAGTGCTACAATTACTTCATTGTGTATGAAATCCTGAATGAGACTTTTTTCTAAAATTTGTACAATGTGCTATATTTTCTAGTATTTTCTAGCAGTATGGAAAGTTGTATGAGATCATTCTTTTCCATAATTGCAAATGAAATCTAATATTTGTTTGAGTTAATGAAAGAACCACACACAAAATGTAACATTGTACGAGGGCAGGTTGAAAAATTCGCAGCTTACGTGGGTTCGAGCAAACCAGTACACAAACTTTTGGATTGGATTGATTTGGTGTTTTAAGTGCAGTTTATGCACAATAAGGCTAATCGGGAATGGACCTACAGTTTAAAGTGGGATCCAAACCACTATGTGCCTCCACCAGATATCGAACCCGGGACCCCTTGATTACAAGGAGAGGATGCTACCAGTCCACAAACTATAATGGAACCACAAGCAAAGAAACCTGCCCAGACCCACAACTCCAGTGCACCGTACTCCCGTGTGGAGGGGAGGGCAGAGTAAAGCATGCTTTCTTATGGCCCGAGCTGAACGGAAGAAGGCAAAGTTGCACGGACACTTTTCAGCGAAGGTTTTTGTCCTTGTGGTCGCTCTATAGCACCATCAATTAAATGCTCATAATATACCACACCTAATCATGTCCGGATAAAATAACTAGAACTTTTCATTTTCAGGCTCCAAATTGAGGATGTCCGACCAGATTCCAGATATTAGAAAATGTGAACAGTGTCCCTTCATCAAGTACCTCTTACCAAAGGAGATCCACAACAAACTGACCATGACATGGGGGGACAAGGCACCATCATATACCACTGTGAAGAAATTGGCAATTTGGGCTGGAGGATGAGTAAAGATCAGGGGATGGTCTTCTGGATTTTTTAAGGACATCCTGCTGGCTGATTACCTCTAATGTGGCACAACCATCAATGCCACATATTATATCTCTCTGCTGGACAAACTGAAGGTGGCACTCAAGGAAAAGCGACGTGAAAACCTGGCAAAAGGGGTCACCTGTCTGCAGGACAAATGCACCTGCCCATAAGGCATTTCAAACAATGAACAAACTGGAGCAGCTGCGGTTTCAGGTACAGGAGTATCCTTCATATTTTCCAGACTTGGCACTATCCAATCATCGGATTTCTATTTGCAAGGTCTGCAAGCATTGCAGCAGTGATGTGAAAAGTGGATTGTGTTAAGAGGAGAATATGTTGAATAAAACCACCAAGCAATGTTTATCATATCCATCTAGGGAACCTACCCTCGTATGTATTTGTATTTACACAGGGTGAGTCTGAACTTTGTAACAGGTTGGTAGTTTCAAAATGGATTATCCAGAACCTTTTTCCTTGAAAACAGTTCAGAAGCACAATGTTAAATTCGCTTCTTTACTTACTGTATACATCCTGATAGCCGATATTATCTTAGAATAATCAATAAAAAATTGTGTACACGGATTTTGTTTTATATATTCATTACAACAAATTACTAAAAAAACAGTAATGGAATAATTAAAAAGTGATATGACTTTTATATCAATGACTTGTGCTTTTATTGCCTGTGATATTTTCACATGTAAGACTGTCCTGTTGTTCATACTTAAAATGGTTAATATATACATATACACACACACACATCAACTTTCAAATACAATTCCTCTAATTTATAAAAGGAAGCAGAATCATTAAGCTGTGATAAAACATTAAATGCTATTACATACAAACTGTACCTTGACACCTTTTCCATATTAATACAGAACAAACAAATGATCTTCACAACTTATTTATTTCAACTACAGAAAATTTACAATATACAAATCTATTTCACATCAAATTATCCCCTTTTTGGAATCTCATCTGGTATAGCTTCTAACCCCTGTAAAATAAAAAATAAAATGTGAATTCAATTGTCTAGTGCGAATACTTTTATTAAAATATAATTGAACCCTCATACTTCACACCTTAGGGTCACTCCATGTCAAATCGACAAACTGGGGGTTCAAAAGTTACATGAGTTTAATGCATTAAATGAGTTATGGCCACTGACCATCCCAAAAGTTCTGTCGTGCAATTGGTGAAGCTCATAATGGCGTTCCTTGAGTCAATTTTCATTCGATGCACAGGCCAGTCACCTACGCTACAATGAGGGGGGGGGGGGGGGGGGGGCAACCTTGAAATGTTAGAAGGGAACCCCTATTTTATATTGCAGATTCTAATTTGATGTCCAAAAATACGTAGGTTTTGTCAGACACATTCTTTTGCCCCCACAATACTATTATACTTTCATATAGAACATTTTTCGTTCAATGCATATTTCTCGCGATAATTCGATTTGTCAAGTTACATGGGACACCCTGTATATGTTTTGAAATCATTTATTTAAAACAAAAAATCACACCTATAACTCATGCATTTGATAATTGAGAATCTTTAAATACATATAAGAAAAAGTTCCTTGTCATAGTGCAGTTTCAAACACAAATGGAAAAAAATACAACTTCCTTGTGGAGGTCTTAAGCATGCATCTTTCAGATCGTGAATCTATAACAATAGCCACTCTTCTGCTTTAAATGGTAGCATTTAAAAATCATGTAAGTTAATTTGAGGGTTTCATCAATGGTGTGGTGAAGGATATTTTTTCTTGCTCTTTCAGATGACTTTGATTTTAAGATTGCTATACCTTTTTACTTTCTGCTGTCTAGAGAAATCATTCTGGCACAAATTATTTTGATGTCACCTCCACGACAGACAATATATGACTCTCCAAAGAACTTGAAGTGGCAATGTGCAATTCATACCATTTGGTCTTAAAGCTCTTAATATTTGAATTTTTGTATGCAATATGGACATATAGGACACATTAATGTGCAAATTTTGTCTCGGTGCCAATACACTTTTAGTTTGTAGTGATTGAACAGAATTCCTGTTTTACAACAAGTATGCTCCACAACTTACACCTTTGCAGTGCATTTCCAGTTTTGGTGTATGACCATCTTATCTGTAGGTTGTATTATCAATCAACATTAAAGTGTATATCAGTTTCAAACATTGAATCTTCTGTGTGAAGCTGGCACGCTTCTCTCAATGTTGAACTGTTTTGTTCTTTCTCTCTCAATTTATTTGTTCAGTACTTCTATTTGTCAAAGATCTAACAAAATTCTCAGCACAGTGGCGTATCCTGGATTTTCATAAAGGGCATGCAGTACACAAATGTTTTAAAACATATATATTATGGAATGGGGGATAGCATTATACGTATTCAATAGTTGACGATTTGCACACTAACATTACTAAATATTGCATAACGTATAAAGTAATGAAATATGGATAATAAAGTTTAAAACTCATTATAGTAGAGGCCTAAATTACAATTGGATATTCAGGAACAAAAGACAAGACTTAACTAAAATAATTTAAATGTAAATTCTGCTCTTCTGTTTGGAGTGGTAAATTCCCTTATAACATCTTCGTAAAATGAGGGCAATGCTTTAATTTTCGGAAGCAGATCTTTTTCAATGGATAATATACCACGCGCACTTAACCTTTCTTGCGATTGGGTTGCTCTAATATATTAATTCTTCTTAATGCTGAGAAAGATCGTTACACTAATGCAGTTGAAGCTGGTATTGACAAAATGAGTGTAGCGAACTTGTTTCACTCAATGTTATGAATATTGTTCATGTTCATATATGGTACTACTTCATGTACAGGTTTATTTTCAAACTTGAGGGAGGGATAGGGAGCAAATACAAAGTCAAATAATAATAATAATAATAGTAATAATAATCCTGTATCACACCCTCTGTTTCATTTTCAGTTACTTTTTAAAAATATTTCGGGAAAATACTGCACTAAGCCATGTGGAACTTTGAAAGAGGCCCAGAAATAAAAATAAACCAAACTTTAAACTAAATGTGCATTGCAATGTACCTCCAAGGGGAAAAAAACAATGGCTGCTACCTCTTTGTTCAACGAAACAACAAGCATACTCTTCTCTGTAGCTGTCACCTCACAGCATGCAGTCAACGTGATATTCACGCATTGTGAGGGGGTAAAAGCAGAGAGGGGAGGGAAGAAGCATGCGAGCACTGCTTGCCCACATTAAAATCTTCCTTCGCTGATGCGGCCCATCCGAGAGCTTGCTCTGAGACGACATTAATGAGCTACAACTACAATCTTCTGTATTAACCCAATTACCTACATTCACAATTTTTTACTTAATGAAACATAATCCTGACCTAATTTTCACCACCTATCAGCTACAGCTACATAATATCTAAAATTAATAAATACACAATGAGAAAAATTAAAAGATTATGCAACTTGTCGAAATATTATTCTCATAAAAAAATGAGCCTGCATGAGTTTGCTATCTTCACTGCTTTGGAAGATTTCACTGAAAAATTAAACCTGAATGTAGTAAATATTTGAGATTCTGTTATTCAAGAAGAAGCATGTGTTTTGCAAATCAGTTATACACCTGTCACTTGTATGTCCCAAGCTGTCAATCTATACTCCAATTTTGGTGTAATCGGAGAGATCAAAAACATTTTTGCAATTATTTTCAAATTTGTTTTGACATGAAATGATCCTGGTGAGGAAAAGAAAATAGAACATGTTGAAATGCATTTAAACCTGTGTACAAGATTACAGTGTAGTCCTTACAGAGCATAAAACTAAAAAGAAACTTTGAAACAGGTGTTATTATGTATGAACAATGTTGAGTTGATAAAATTTCACATAACATATGAAATTTTAGTAAATTGATAAAAATGAAGAAGTTAATAAATTCCATAAACATACAAGGAATTGATTATCTTCTTCATATTTATCAATTTACTGAACACTTGTAAAAATTTAAGCTCAACAGGGTAGCTACTCCAAAATTGGAAGTTTAATTCCAGCTTTTCAAGGTGAAATTTCCTAAATATTTAAGGCTAAAAATAATAATGACTCTTAAAATAAATTTGATATCAGACACCTCTAAATTACGGACATTTTTAAATTCCCCGGCAGAAATACATGGGGTTTAATGGCAATATTACTTCTCAATAACGGACGCAGACACTGAAAACTACCTCCCCAAGGCAAATAAAACTTCTTAAGAACGGATAGCCTGAAAGAAAACAGTCGCAATTCCTGGAATTCGACGCAACAATGGCCAGTATTTCGAACTAACGTGCATTGTATCATGTTACACCGAACATATTTCTTTTTAAAAGTTCAGACAGTAGATAGTATTCTTTGTGGTTATCTTCAGAAGTATGTGTCACTTCTGCTACAATGTCGCAGAAACGCAAACGACCTGACTTTAAAGGAAATAGTTGAAGTCATCAATGTCTATGAGAAAGAAAAACCTAGTGTTCAATACATAGCCGTGCAGTTTGCTGTTGGAAGTGACATTTTAATAAACAAAAGTGGCATCCTTAAATTGTGGACTGGAAATGAAAATCTTTTTGGTAAACGTTCATTTCCCAATACACCAAGCTTGAAGGTTGACTATTTAACATTTTAATGGTTTTGTTATGCTCATAGCAACAACATGTCTGTGAGTGGACCTCTTATTTGTGAAAAAGCACCCGAAATCGCTAAAAAATTAGGGTACCATGAGTTTAAAACATCCGTGGGCTGGCTTCAGGGAAGAAAAAAAAATATGTCCGTAAAGTATGTACTGTAATATGCTTATCCTATTGTGTAACATCCTACACTTTTTTCTGAATAGCGGACACTTCTTAATAACGGACATTTATTTTTCCCCCCAGCTTAGTCCGTTATTGAGAAGTTTTACTGTACACCTTAAAAATTTGGTGAATAGTTTATGGACAGGAATAAACTACACTAAGAAATGTCAAAGGTATTGATACAATCACCAAAAACAAGAGTTTATTTTCTACTAAAAATAGCCACTAACATTCGTCAATTATGACATTACAAAGATACCAGGTAGAGTTAAAGGTTTGTTCCTTCTCTCACGTGGGAAACAGTGTAGCCGGAGAAAAAGCCTGAAGAGCCAAGTGAGCACCTCACAGTGGGCACGTGACATGCACATCACCTGTACCACCTGCTCGCCACTTATACACAGGCACAATGCATTTCGGCAAGACACAATGCAATTACGGCGGTCCGTCATGGGGTCGACAAATTGGAGTTGTGTATCTTGTTATGACATTATTGGGGAAAAAGGGGTGAAAGCTGCAAGTGCTGCAGGTAAATTTGAAATTTGTGTGGTGGAAGGTGAGGGCACAGTGAACATTACGACAGCACAGAAATGGTTCGAGCGGATCTCGCCTGGGGACATGAGCGAAGAAGACAAGCCCCGATGAGGAAGACCGGGTGCCATGGATGCAGATGGCCTGCTACAGCACTTGATAGCCAATGCAAGCATCTGTACACGGCAACTAGCACGACAGGTTGGATCATCCGAAAGCAGTGTGGTTCGCTCTTTTCTCCAAATGTGTTTTGTTCCTCTATGGCCTCGACTTGTTTCCCACAAGTTGACACCACAACAGGCTAAACGACTAGTCTTCATCTGTCAACAATTGCTTACAAATACATGAAAAGAAAGGTTTTAGTTTTGTCACAGGTAACGAAAAGTGGATATTTCTACAATATTCTGCCAGTGGTAAGCAGTGTATGTGGACACGGCAAGAAGCAATGCAATTTGTATTGCGCTTTCATACATTTACTGCAAGGACAACAGTTAGACACATTTGATGCTGTGGAAAAGGGGTGCATGATTCTTTGGCCTCGAAACAAGCTGAATGGTAACGTCGAGGGATCGTGGCTCTCACGGAACATTGGCAGAAGACCACACAACAGAATGGCCTATACTTTGCCGAATAAGTCCAATGTCATGCCTTGTGTCTCCAGTCTCAACGTACATGTGCAAAAACGAACAAACTTTTGACTCACCCTGGTAGAATGGGCAAAATTTGAATTGAAGGAAACCTCATGGTATAAATTAAGATTGAAAAAGTCAATACAATGCAAGGAAGTGTTGCAAGCCTAGTTGCAATTTATTTCGTGAAGTCCAATCACCAGACTTTGTAGCGATTTTCCGTAACCTATATTACTAAAATAAAGATACATCGCAAAATCGCTTACAATCTCAACGTTACACGTTTGCCACTGGTTGCGTCCATAATCTGAGAGAAACAGAAGACTTAGTTATAAAAATTCTAGCCTAGGTACTATGCAATCTAGGACGTATTTAGGGGGGTCCAGGGGGACTGGACCGCCCCCTCGAAAGATTTATCAAGTATTAAAGATTAAATAATGAAAAATTTATTCGTTTAGCCGTTGTTATATAATTTCCTCTGAACTTATTGTAAGACAAGGATTATATTGGGATCATACGGCTTTGAAGGACACGGAGGATGTATTTCGGGTGTCCGGACCCCCCCCCCCTCCTACCCGAAAGACTTATTAGGTACGAAAATTAAATCATGAACATATACTCGTTTAGCATTTGTTGTATAATTTCATACAGCTTTGAAGGAGAGGAAGGACGTATTTAGGAGGTTCAGGGGTCCGGACCCCCGAAAGATTTAACAATTCCTAAAATTAAGCATGAAAATATTAACATTTGTTGCATCATCGATGGTTATTAATTTCCTCTGAACTTTTTACAAGGCAAGGATTATATTGGGATCATACAGCATTGAATGACATTACAAAGAAGATTTATGTACACTACTACTCAAAATAATATGCATAAAATATTAATCAGAAACTTACTTTTCTCCAACTACATGTAACATCATTTTTGTTATTCGATAAATATTCGATTATTCATCTACTTGACATTAATTCATTGCCAGGGCACTTGTTTTGATTTAAATTATTCCGACCTTAACTACAGGTAAGCTACGTAATGAATATGCGCTGTTATATCTATATTCTTATACAGTCTTTCTACCTATTAATGTAATAGTAATAATAATATAATATTAATTTATGTATTGTAATTAATATTAACTTGATTAAATATAATTATTTTAATTTAAACATTATTATTATTCCTGAGACACTTGGTTCGGAACCAAGAGAAGAGAGTGACAATTGCACTCTAAGTATTAGAAAGTTCGATAAAAGTAAACTCAAACGAAATTTGAATTTGAAATAACAGTATATGACTAAATCATTTTTCAAAATCAGAAATGGTAACTAAAATTACATTAAAAAAAAGAACTACTGAAATCTTGAATTCCATGAAAGCAATACAGAAACTTGCAAATACACTTAAATAGTGCAACACTAGTAAACTTGCAATTGATTGCAAATGGAAAATTGAAATTACAATACTTAAACTTACTTTCCACTTGTAGGCATGTCCTGTCAGCCTCCAGTCTCGCCTATACAGTCTTCTTTGGAGATCTGAAGTCAATTCACGGCGGAAATGCTGAAAAAAAATAATTAAAAATAAAGCAGAAACTAATGACATAAGAACATTATATTTTGCTACTATTTTCATACATGAAGAAATGGAAAAGTACAGAGAAGATGTGTCCTGCTGGAGTGTACATGTGACTGAAAAATAACATGAAAGAGGGAAAGAAACTCAAGGCAAAAGCATAAAACTTCTGTAAAAGGCATACTTATTCCCTTAATCCCATTAGCTTCACATGGTTAGTATTTATATTTTATAAAACCAGTCTATATTCTGCTTGGATGATATCACCCCTGTTAGAAAAATTATGCAAAGCATCTCCCAGCCATTTCATTCCCAAAATAATGGGTAATCTTCCATCTAGTCTCACGGTTCAAATAAACATTACCCACCTAACAATTTTTGCTTCAAGTGCTTAAAACAAACTTCTAACATTGTGCACTTTATTATTAAAAACAATTGTTGAGCACTTTCAACAGGAAAATATGTGTTACTGTTATTGAGGGTTAATACATTTCAAGACATCTTATATACAAACTAATTCAAAAGAGTTTATCAGCAGTGAGGTCATTCCATGTCACCCACAGACACGATTTCAACAAAATTTTGTACACTTGTAGCTTGGACCTAGGCAAAAACCATATCATTTTTTTTCTTCTCTAGACCTTATACCTTTACAGTTACAGGAGGACAAAGTTTTCAGGATTTGCTAATATGTGTCGCTCTTGAATCTTCGTTGCAGGAGTGTAGTACATTAATAAAATAATTATATTTCAGTATGCAACCTTTGTAGCTCCATGAAATTTTTTTCTGTAATCTCCTTTTCTTTACTCCTAAATGTGCGGTAAACTTCTTGCTTTATTCTATTATAATTGTTTGCATTTGCTTTAGACATTCATGGAAATCTATTCATATACTGAAATACAGATTTGGAACTTTTTCCTAGGGATCTTTTTAATGTCAAGAACCCCAAACCTGATCATCCTAACCTAACAATGTAAGCATTCAGAGATGAAAATGGTGCAAGTTCCTTTTGTTTTATTGCGGTATCATCATGCTACAAATGCATTTTTAACATGGTTCAATTTCGATTTACTTCTGTTAACACATACTGCGGAGTTTTAGCGATTACTAAAGGTTTTGTTCAATATATGCTTTAGTAGTTAGGTAAGGCAGACCAGGTTTGGTTCTCTGAGCATTTAAATAAAGTCCCTGACTGCATTCTACTAAGGTTCCGATTTACTTTCACGATGGTTATTTTTTAAGTAAGGTCCATTTTGCAATAAAAACTAAGTAAGTAAATGTTTTTCAAAAAAACATTTATTTTCTGAATTTACATACACTTCTCTATTTTTCTACATAATTTCCTTGCTTGTTTAAACATTTATCGTAACGAACTACGAGTTTTTGGATAGAACTCTGCCGCCTGTGATGATAGCCAGTTACTCATGGTCGTTTTTACTTCTTCATCAGTGTCTAACGGCTTGCCAACCAGGAAGGTCTTCAGATGGCGGAAGAGGTGGTAGTCGCTAGGTGCAAGGTCTGTTTGTGAATACAGTTTGAATTTTAATTTGAAATTAAAATTTTGGGTGTCTTAGCACTAATGCTATTCTGCACCTGTCACACTATGCGGGGTCCGGCCCCTTACCTTAACAAAAATAAAATCGTGTCTGAAAACTAAAATTTTCTTACCTTGGTTAAAAGCTGAGGAGGCACTCAGCACATATATAGCGACAAAACACAGGACAACACACAGAATTATACTGGCCGTAGTGCCAGTTGCGAGAGCCTCGTTCGTCTGCAAAATGCAGTCCAGGGTGTACTCCGTGGAAGTGAGGTTGACTTTTGGGCACCTTAGCAGAAGGTCGCCCTTACTCCCCGAATACCGTTTGAAATTTCACGTGCACACCGTCGTACTGATTCATGACAATGCAAGGCCACATGCTGTGGCTCAAACTCAAGATCTGATCGAATATTTTGGCTGGGAGGTATTCGATCATCTGCCATACAGTCCAGACCTTGTGCCTAGCGACTACCACCTCTTATGCCATCTGAAGACCTTCCTGGGCGGCAAGCGTTTAGACACTGATGAAGTGAAAATGTCCGTGAGTAACTGACTATCATCACAGACGGCAGAGTTGTATGAGGGTATCCAAAAATTCTTAGTTCGTTATGATAAATGTTTAAACTGGCAAGGAAATTATGTAGAAAAAAAAAGGTGTATGTAAATTCAGAAAATAAATGTTTTTTTGAAAACATTTACTTACTTACGTTTTATTGCAAAACTGACCTTACTTAAAAAAATAACCCTCGTACATTAATTCCCACTATACCGTTTTTGTTACAACCTGCCCCGCTTCCCGCACTTCTTGATCGCTGGCTTTTCTAGCATAAACCACGCGACATTGCTGCTGCAGACCGCGTGAACTCTGTGCTAGGGAAAGCAGAAGCCACGCAGCAAATTGAAATACGCAACGTGGCAACAGTGTCTACGTAAGCTCCTGTCTTCTGGCTATCAATCGCTCCTCGCTGCCAGCAGACGAGTTTTTTCTCATTTCTCATTGGTACCGAAACTGCGAGCGATCGCTAGCTACTTACAGTCGCTTGCCAATGGAAAATACATTGTCCATGGGAAGCGTGCAAGCTTGCGTAAGGTAATATTTTTTTTTCAACATAAATGACTTATTTTCGAAATCCAAACAGTGCACATTATATTAAGGAAGGTTCAAAGTTCGTGTGACAATGATCGCCAAAACTCTACGATAATTAGTCTTCCTGCTAGGAGAAGTTGAAAAAAATTCAAAACAATCTGAACCATTACCAACAAAACAGGGTAACAGTGTGATCTCCGCCGAACAGATTTCTTCATTTTTACACAAGAAACTACTTACGGAAATGCGTTGCAAAGTTCGTGGAGGTATTTTCTTCCATCGTGGAATCTATTTGACCGGGAATTGATGTATTTTTGAAGAAAAATATCTCTCCAACGCACAATTTGCATTGCTTGTACTTGATTTCTGTAAGGGAAGCGGAAGTTGCGTACATTCGATGACACAACCCCCTGTCAGTGTTTCCAACTACTGTTTTTTTTGCAAGAACAAGAAAAAACGAAATATACATTCCAGATCCTACTACGACCACAAATTTTAACTGTTTGCCTAACCTAATCTTACCGTGAATGGTTTGTGGGGCTCTGCGTGAATGGTTTGTGGTGCTATGCGTGAATGGTGTGTTGGGCATTTTTGGATAAGAAGGTTGGAAACACTGCATACCCACTGATGATCCACTACGCGACTCAAGCTGTGCCCGCCATATTGTGTGTTATGGAAGCGAAAAAAGGAAGAACAATAATTACTGTTAATGTGAAAAATTGAAATTATTTTCTTGAAAAAAGCAAAATGCCACCTTAACCCTCTCGCACACAGTGGCCTCACATGAGGCTCCAATCACTTCTTTTTCTGGAGTGTGTAACTACTAAACGTATTGTTCAATCAAGTTGGTTTGACTTTCATATTGTAGAGGAGACTCAAATGAGTCTTCTGGTTCATTCAAAAAAATCCCGGCAGATGTCGTTGGTGTATACGACGGTTGGTGGTGAATTGGAAGCAGTATTTGGAGGCAAAGTGCCATTCCTGCTAGTATGGAAAGATATATTTTTTTTGTGAAGAAGAAATTTAAAAATTTCGGTTAAGTTTTATGATTTATTATACTCTAAACTTATAGCACATAAATTTATTTCACCAAATGTCTCAAAATAATTGTGAAATATCAGTTTCAATGACAGTTCTCATGTGAGGCTTATCTGCATTAGGGGAAACAAACGCAAAAGTGAAGCAATCTTTCAAAGACCCCAGATGAGGTATATTCTATTCAATAGAGTAAAACATCTCTTCAAACTAATGTACCATTGCTATGTTGTAGTGAATTACTTGTATTTCATCTCTCATCAACACATTCAAATTATATTTCAGTTGGATATTCATTGTCTGTAATTATTTTAGATGTTTACGTATTCCTTTTATATTCTACATCATTACCACGTTGAAAAGTCCATGGATGACTCAGCTCCTAGCACAATCAGTGCACCTGCATCAGGCAAACCATGTAGACCAGAGAGAGAAGGAAAATACTCAATTGGAAAAGCGAGTGAAATAATTTCATAAACTTTTAAATAACAAGACTCATTATTTCCGTAGTATCACAAGTATTTCTACATTCTGTACTTCTCAGTAGTTCATCACACTAAACTTTTATTACATTTCCTCACTGGCAGAATATAGATAATGCTTATCTCATAACTGAATGGATTTTCACGGAAATCAATTCCATTTCCACATCAGCTGTAGGCAGTCTGATAACAGAATGCATATCTGTGATTGCATTTCCTTCCACATTTTTCCATACAATGAAGAAACTATTATCGGGAATTCCTGATTAAGTTATGTCATATATGTATATTTTTTCTTACTTCAATGTAATGAGTCTATATATATTGTTTTATATACTTGCAGGTAATTCAAAGTTCGATACTTGCTGCTTATGAAGTGGAAGATTACCTCCTAACTCTACCTTCCGATTCTGAATGTGACTTGTGAGGGTCAGAAGATGAATTGTGGGTTCCGGATGCTGAGCACAAAGAAAATATGGATCCAGTTCAAGATATATCTTCAGATACGGATGAGGTTCAGTCCACCTCTACTACAGGTGATCATCCTTCATCAGAACTTCCTTCAAAAAAGACAGGTAAGAAGAGAAGTGCAATTTGGTTTCAAGGAAAGCATAACTCCCATGCAGTGAACCACCCTCAGTTTTCTGGGAATCATCAATCTACCCTCTCTGGGAATATGCCTGTTGATTTCTTTGCTCCCTTTTTTTCAGATGACTTGATGTCAGACATTGTGTTTCAATCCAATTTGTATGCAATACAATGTGGCAAAGATAATTTTGGACTAACCGTACCGGAGATAAAAGTGTTTCTAGGCATAAATTTTGCTACAACATACTTGCATTATAGTAGACTTAATCAGTACTGGAGCACTGAATATGGTATGAGACGTCCACTAATTGCTGACCACATGACTTTGAACAGGTTAACAGGTTTCGTGAAATTAGATATCTTCACTTCGTTGACAATTCAACGACATGTCCATCAGATAAATTGTATAAAATTAGGCCAACACTGAAACATTTCGCCAGTGTATTTAAATCATCCTGTCTAGCAGAAAAACACTTAGCCATTGATGAAATGATGGTGCCGTTCAAAGGGCGCTCCTCACTGAAACAATACATACAGGGGATGAACAAAAATATGGAAACACCTGGTATAAAATAGGTAGGCATTTCAAACACGATTTGCATCTGAATGGTAGGTGGCGCTGTGGTCACTGGCACTTCCTACGAGGTATACACCCTGGCCAACCTGACAGATGGGCCAGTTACAGTTCAGCGACCAGTCCGTGCAGGTTATCGTGAATTATGTCTGAGCTGACAGTTTCAAAGAGGGCAAATTGTGGGTGTTCGTATGGTGGGGGAGCTTCCGTGACTAAAGTAGCGGAAATGTTTGGTGTATCAAGAGGCACAGTCTCGAAGATCATGACTGCCTACGAGACTTTTCGAAAAACCGCATCAGCAAAGCACCAGCGTGGATGCAAGTGTGTGTTGCGTGACAGAGACAGACGCACATTGGGTAGGATTGTGACCAAGCAGAAGATCACCACGGCTCCAAAAGTCACTGCCGAGCTGAATACAGTGCTTACAAACCCTTTTAGCGTCAAAACAGTCAGAAGAGAACTCCACAAGCAGGGTATTCATGACAGATCTGCAATTCCCAAACCACTCGTGACTGTTGACCATGCTGCTAGACGGAGACAGTGGTGCAACGCCCATAAAAACTGGACAATGGAGCAGTGGAAGACTGTAATCTGGTCGGATGAGTCATCCTTTACATTGTTTCCAACTGCTGGCCGAGTGTACGTGTGGAGAACGCCAGCACAAGCGTACGATACAGACTGTCTGTTACAGAGAGTGAAGCATGGTGGTGGTTCAGTGATGATTTGGGCAGCCATCTCCTGGTAGTCTGCCGGACCCATCATCACTCTGCATGGACATGTCACTGCCAGGGACTACGTAACCATTCTGTTTCAAGATGACAGAGCCCCTGTTCATACAGTTCACATCGTCCAGGACTGGTTTGATGAACACGAAGATGAAGTGTCACATCTGCCGTGGCCTCCACAATCGCCAGACCTCAATATTATTGAGCCCCTGTGGTCAGTTTTGGAGACCAAGGTGCGAGCCCGCTACCCACCACCATCGCCTCTACAACTACTTGCAGCTGCTTTGGAGGAAGACTGGTACAACATCCCTTTGACAACCATACGTGACCTGTATTTGTCCATTCCACGTCGACTGCAGGCCATTCTGCATAACAAAGGTGGTCCTACTCGATATTAATAAAGGTAATGTGCATTTCTGCAGATGTTTCCATATTTTTGTCCATCCCCTGTAAGAGGAAAACCTCATCCTTGGGTCTTCAAAATTTGGGTACTAGCAGGTGTAAGTGGCTATGTGTATGATTTTGAGGTTTATGAAGGAGCAAAAGGCAATCGCTCTGAAGTTTCACCAGAATTTGGAGCTGTTGGTGATGTAGTCCTCAGACTTTCTAAAAACATACAGGGAAAAAATCACAAGTTGTTTATGGACAATTTATTTACGTCAATTCCTTTATTCATAAAACTTTTAGACATGAATATTTATAGCATTGGCACAATACGTACAAATAGGCTTCTTGGGGCACAGTCCAAGTTGAAACAAATTTCTGATTTACAAAAATCTGGACGGGGTTCCTATTCAGTTTGTACATCTCAAGAAGAAATTACAGTAATTAGATATGACAACTCAGCTGTTCATGTTGCCTCTTCATATGCAGGTATTGAACCTATTGTTGAAGCTAAAAGATGGAGTAAGAAAGAGAAAAAAAGGTATCCATTCCATGTCCACATGCAATCCAACTGTACAATATGTATATGGGAGGTGTGGACAAAATGGATTCTCTTGTGGGACTTTATCCACACACTCCCAGGCATAAGAGATGGTACCTACGTCTATTCCACCAACTATTAAATGTTGCAATTGTGAATGCATGGATTCTATGGAAAATAGATCCTAAGAACAAGACGATAGACTTGCTCGAATTCAAGAGTTCGGTTGCTTGTTCTTTGATATTCAGTGGAGTTGGGAAACAAAAAAGAGGTCACCCTTCAGGAGAAATACAGCCTGCAGTTAACAGAGGTTGAAAGTTAAGGCACCAAATGAATTGCGGAAAGATGACGGGCCACATTTTCCATGTAAAACTAATGGAAAATATGCTGCAAAATGCCACCTACATGGTTGTAAAAGAAAAGCAAGGTATTTGTGTATGTGATGTAAGGAACCACTTTGTCCTGAATGTTCTCATGCTTTCCACACAAGATAAAATGTAATTTACATTTTCTTGTGCCAAAACATACAAATATATTATTTGTGTAACCATTTTGTGGGTACTAGTTTACTATTGTTTGGACAGATTTCTTCATTTCTACAGATGAAACTATTTACCGTAATAAGTTCCTGTAGTATTGTCTAACATCGGGAAGGTGTTTTGTATGATGTGGGAATGTATGATAGGGGAAATTCATGTTCAATGTTGAAAATTAATTCTCCGCCGGACAATAGCTTTCGGCGTGCACACATTCGTACATAATCACGTGTCGTGATTGTGTTTTGTTCATGTTCATTGGGTATCCAGTGTTTCGAACTGTCTGTGTTTGCAACGAAAGTTAGAAACATGATGTGTTGTGGATGCGTGGTGAAATTCGTACCGGGTGTGGAAGATCCAGTGGATTTTTTAATTTAATTGAAAATGGGATCGTGAAGAAAGGAAAGGAATGTCGAAAATATGGCAGTGAATGTAAACTACTTGTGAGACGGAATGAGCTGTGGGTATATGCCTAATGGCTGTGGGTATATGCCTAATATGATGTGTCGTGGATGCGTGGTGAAATTCAGGCAAGTTTTCCGTATCCTGGAAATGGATTTCTTCAAATTTAAAAGTTGGGGGCAGGTAACTCCCGCCAATTTCTAACATGCCTTTAACAGGGACTCTATAGAGAAAGCCGGGGAGCCGGAGCGGGGCCACGTTAGCAGTTGGGGGCGGTAGGTCAATTACCCCATGGGCGAAGCACGGAATCGGTGGGAAATTTAGACTCAAAAACTTCAAACGAAAAATTTCTTTTACTTTAAATTTCCCACTTATTCCGCGACGGATAGCCCCACAAACCATTCACGGATAGCGCCACGAAAGATTACAATTTTCTTCGTAAAACAATGTGAAAAAGTTTAAAAAAAAAATTAGATCGGATGAGCTTTGTTCATGGGCATTTCTTAGGTTACGAAGGTTGAAACACTGCATAACGATTGAAAATCGACAAAGACAAGCACGACACACGGAAGGTGTACGTGCCATATTGTGTCTCAGGCACGCGAAAAGACTACGAGAAAGAAGTACTGGTAATGTGAAAAATTGCAATTATTTTTTTCAAAACAATGTTAATATACCTTCAGGAATGTTCCGCAAAGCAGATACATAAGTACGAATGTCAAAAATTGCCGAAACGAAAAAATTATAGGTGTCCGAAGGATAGTAAATTTTTACCCATTTTGTGATATTACAACTATAATGTGAGTAAATTTTCAATTCAACTGTAACAATTGTGTAATGAGTAAATTTCTCGTATCGGACAAACGGCTGAAATTTGCTAGTTCATTTCATTTGAATATTCTTACTTACGTATTCTGCATTGAGAAACATTGCTGAAGGTGGCATTTCGCTTATTTTGCGGAAATAAGCTCTATTTGCGACATATTGAGTAAATTTTCTTAGTTTCTTTTTGCCTTCGGTAACATGCAAAATGGCAGTCACAGTTTCACTACCGTACTCGGCATTCAGTGTTTCCACCCCACTGCACCCAAAAATACCTACGCAGCCCCACAAACCATTTCCGGTAAGGTTAGGTTAGGTAGGGTTACGTATAGGTTACAATAGTAGGTCAGGTTTAGGACTCTCAGCATTAAAGTAAACATCCATAAATGCTTCCAACACATGATCCCGTAATATCTTGTCTGAAGCATGAAACCCCCATCACGCCTCTCATGAAAATCCGCAGAAAGTACGTTTCCGAGAAGACTATAAATTCGCTGTGAAAAGCGGATGCTCAATTAACGTTGTTCAATTAATTAATTCCAGAGTAAATCAAATTTAGTGAAGCTTTTATGTGCTAATAAGTTTCGAACTTACTTCCACAATCGTTTGCAGTATTCTAAGCCTAAAGGGTACTAGTTTACTATACCGGAGACACCTATCAATGATTTATTTCGCAATTTTTTACATTGCTATGGTAATATTCTGCATTGCGGAACATTTCTTTAGGTGAAATAAAGAATTTCTAACGAAAATAATGTCTATTTCTTAACATTAACGAGTACTTACTGTTGTTCCTTATTTCCCACAAACCATCCACGGGTAGCCCCAAAAACGGTAACGGTAGTATAAGCCGGAGACGGATTAATTAAAATTTACAGGAGAAAAAACTAGAAAGTACTTACGGAATTGCGTTCTTGAGGACTTTCTGAAGCTGGGGAAATTGTTTTTTCGAATCGTGTAACTTATTTGACCTGTAAGTAAGGTATTTTTCGTCATTCATGCATCTCCGTTGTACGATAGCTCATGCCGCCATTACCGTCGACTACGTGAATCAAATGTTCCGTGCATTCGATCATGTAACCCCCTGTCAGTGTAGCAACCACGCGGTAGTTTTGCAAGATGACGTGTGAGCATTTTTTTTTTCCAATTTAAGGTAACACTCTAGTTTATGTCCTCTTCCTAAGGAATACATGTCATATATCGTTGGAAAGCTTATTTTATAAGGAATTCAACAACATAAATCACAAAGTGAGGAAAAATTTCCTGAAGGAGTGAATCGAGAAAAACCGAAGTTGTCCGGATGCGTAATTGAACGTACTGAGGAATTTTTTAGACGATGAAGCACATATTTAGGGGTTAGATGAGTACTAAGGGAACCTAACCTAACCTCGTAGGCATACCTCGACCCCGTGAATGGATAGTGGGGCTATCGTGAACAGAAAGTGTAAAAAGAAAAAAGTACTTACCCGAAGAGATGCCAGGTGCCGCACCACGATCGCGCACCGCAAACGCAAAGAAGCAATCACCATGCAGATAAGGATGTAGAGTCTAGCCTCAATTTTCGCTTAAAAACCTTTTGTGAATAGTTTGTGCGGCATTTATCGGTTCATAAGTTTGGAAACACTGCACATCAGTTGACGATACTGCATATCAGCTGACGACAGACAACGTGAGTCAAGATTTGCCCGCCGAATTAGCACCGACCAATAAATGATTATAATGTTAAAAATAACGCTTTTTTCATGGAAAAAAAGTGATCCCCAGCTTGAAAAATGTTCCGGTATGCATATGAGGTAAGTAGCAATGATTTTTATTTGAAAATAAACCAGTTTAATGTGTCTCCGCCTTATACTAATGTTACCCCAAAAACCATTGACGTGAGCCCAAAAATTCACAAACTATTACGGGGACGAGGTATGCCTACTAGGATAGGTTAGGTTAGGTTCCATTAGCAGTCCTTTCGTTCAATTTAGCATATACGGACAATACGAGAGCGTATTGTGCTCTCGAGCAGAAAGCAAATGGCGCCAGCAGCAATAGCGTGTCGGAAATAGATTTTCGTAGAAAACTACATGCATTCGCATTAAAATGGATCAAAACTACATTCTCGAACATCAACAACGCTACAGAAAATGATTTGCGTAAGTACTTTTTCCTGTAAATTTGAAGAAATCCGTCTCCGGTATAGTAAAGTGTTATATAAATATATAAAATTATGATTCTGGGAGATGGCCTCTTATTACATATAACTTACATTGCCAAGTCCAACCTTGTTTATGTAGTACATTGCGTATCCTGGTACGGCCATACAAACTGCAATTATTCCCGCACTTGGTAAAATTTCATACCACATAGTTTTTACTCTTTCTCAGCAACAATCACGCAAATCAAGAGGTAAATTTAACCGTTTATTTTACTAGTTTGCTTCTCTCTGTATGTTCTCTCTTCACCTCCTGCCACTTCTTCTTCTTCTTCTTCTGACCCTGCCAGACAAAACACTGTCGACTTTGGCCAATGTTTCTGTATTTGTACTATGGGACAGCAGTAGTCTTCATTTTTACACTTTTACATTCTATGTTCTGTTTAGAATTCGATTTGACATTTTCGAGCGTATCCATATAAAATCCAAATAATTGGTATTGATAAATCAGATAAAAGAGAAAGTAAAGATATAGGGAATGGCATTTTTAATCTCATCAGATTTTTATATAATATATTTCGTTGGTGAGAGAATTGATCACATTCCAAAAATAAATGTTGCGCATCTGGATTATCTTTACCACATGTACAATTTTGTTGATGTATAATACCTATTTTCGCTAAATGTGCTGGTGTACGTAAGTGACCAGTTCGCAATCTATTAATAAAAACTATAACCTGTCTTGGAAGAGGACATCTATGGAACCAGCCATCTACGGTGAGTCACATAATTATTCGGACAGATACGATTTCTGAATATTGGTACTATTATCGTATGGGTGAAACACCTACCGTTTAATATTTATTTAACAAACAAAACACAATATGAGCACACTAGTAGTGTAAAAGTATATAGGATAAACTCGAGAAAGTATGAGGTCTTGCCTGTGCTAAAATTAGGCTAAGATGTCTATAAAAGTTTATTGCTCAAGTGTCCTCCTCTATCAAATTTAAGATTTTTGTACAAGAAAACTTTTTGAGAAAGTATGAACCCCCTCTCAGATTGATTTGACTAGACCTGAATCTGGCACCTACCCACCCACACCCACCCACCTACACCCACATATATATTTACTTCCGGTCTACTTCTGGTTTATTTTTGGTTTAAATTTAGAATATTAATATGTTAACTCAAATATTTTAATTCAGGACCAGGCTCAACTTGTTTATCTAATACTAAACACAATATAATATGCAAAAGTCTTCTAGAATTGCTCTGTGACTCTCTCATTTCTTAAGTCATAAACATATGATTTTTCACCTATAAGAATAACACTACATATGGTATCATCAGGGAGTGTATCATGGAATTCACAGATAATTTTAATGTTTGTTCTGTCATTAGCCACAACTTGTTTTCTTTTTGAGGTGTTGATGACAAACATGGGTCTCTGTGTTTTGAATTCATCTGGTGAGTAATACATGTCAGTATTCCCAATTGTGACTCTTTTGAATGCTGTAAATGCCTCATATAATTTGAGGAAATCATCCTTGGGCATGTTTAAATTATAACTTTCTCTAGGGAACACCTCATTTCTGCCATTTTTAAGATATATGTTTTTGATGTTGCAGTTATCAAATTTACTTGAATTTTTTTCTTGATTATTGTGTCTTCCAGTCTGAAACAGTACCACCACAAAATCTGGCATGTCATATTGTATACTGGAGAATGAGTTTGTAGCATCAAATTCATAATAGCTACCAGTGGCAGGCTTCTGCACACATTGATATGTATAAAATTGTAAAGGTATCTGTGGATTTTTTAGTATATCTGCTTTGTATTTAAGAGCATAACTAGCTTCATATTCAACTACTGGAATTCTTAGCTCCATAGTCTGAATAAGGCATTTGCCTTCATCAGGTAGGGTATTAGGCAGAGCTGCCCCAGTAGAATTTAATGAACTGTACCTCATCAAAGCATTATTATCATTAGCAGATCTTCTAAATGTAATTCTTAAACCACCCTTCCACATAATATCTTTGTAATCTGAGAAGAATCCTGGTAACAGGCGCATAGGAAACAGCACTGTGTGACTCTTAGATATTATTTTATCACCAGCCTCAAATCCACCTATTTTGTAGTATGAGGCCTCGGTCTTGGATAATTTTAGTGTGGCCAAAGCAGTAGATGTAATACCAGGGTAGTCTATTCTGTTTATAACAACACCATGTTTTCTGATCTCAATTTCAGAGAACAGATGTGGCACAAAATTGTCTACCAATCTTATATTTGTGTTAGCTGGATAATCTGTACCATCGAGCTTGACAACATCAAATTTAATATATAGGTCTGCTCTGTGAGGGTGTATAAACCCATCTCCTACATCAAGGTCAACCTCAATCTCTGTGTTGGCTTGATTTAAATTTGCAAAAGTCCTCCGGTTTGGAGGGAATGATTGTAACTCATAACTCTCAATATTTTCCATTTTTTTTGTATGTATTTTTATTTAAATATTAATCTCTATGATAGCAGTTGTCGTGGCTCCAGCAAAGTAAACTAATTCTTCTTTTTCATTAGTGACCATCAATTCAATATAATCTATTCTATTATGGCACACAGGAAAATATAATGTTGGGGATGGAGTGTAGATGATCGGTTCCATAAATTCAGAGTTAGGTTTGAATGTTGCAATGATCCCAGTTTGTTTGTGAGTGCCTATGCCATTTGATTTGGTGATCATACCCTCGGCCACATTACAGTGAATATTTAGAGTTTCTATGGCTAAGAATTTAGGTATATTAATAGCAGTGTGTTTAATAGCTGGTTCAAGTTTTGTGTTGTTCTCGAATCCTAATAGCTCTCCTATAGTACCCAGATCTACTGTCTCTGTAGCAGACACAATTTCTACTCTGTGAGTAACAGAATTTTGAGTTAACAATATACCTCTGGGTAACTGAGCATTTAAAGTAGACAAATTATATTGCCCTGGAGTAATGACAATTTTTTGATCACCAACTGCAATTGTGTTGTTGTGGTGTGTAATATTAGGGATCAAGTACATGCCATAAAATGCTCTGAGAGCTATTGTTTTGGGATATACTATATCATCATGTAGTTTGAGTTTCAATATTGAATTTTGGCTGGTAAGATGGAATACCCCCATGATGTTTTAGATACCACAAAACTTTTTGAAAATTTTCAATTGATGGTTTATTTATTTGAGATAGATATTTAAGAACAGATAAACACAGATGTCCACAATTAATATCTTCGAAATTTTGAATACGGGTATTATTATAATAAAGATTAGTTGATTTTAGATATTTTACTAAATTCTCAGGTGGAACACCTCCAAATGAATCAAACACAAATGCCTCATTGTTTAAATATTTAAGATAACAAATCCAATGAGTGCCCTGATTTTCGTACTTATCCAAATTAACTATGCCACACTCTTTTTTGAGTGGTTGTTCTGGTAAAGAATCGGACATGTATACTCCTCTAAAATGTTTGATGCCCAGTGGTTTGATTAAAGTTTCAATATCTTGGTTGGTAAGCGGCTCTTGTTTTTTTTTTAACTTATTCATAACTTTCTTAACACCTTTGCCTTGTTTTTCTATGGCCAGATTATGGCGCTTTTGTTCATCTAATTCTGCCTTATTCTTCTTGGCATCTATTACTGTTTTTGCTATGGCTGCCGATCCCCCAGCCAAGCTCCCCACGGCCCCCAATGCTGCTAAAATAGCTGGGATACTAAATATGAATCCACCTATATGTGATTTTTTCTAGATTGCTGTAATTTTTTTAATTGTGGGGTACTAAGTAATAATTTCATACCATGTCCCTTGGCAAGACAAGAACTTTTCTTCTTGCGCTGCTTTTTGGTTAGAAGACTATCAAAAGTTTTAAGAGATTTAAGACCTGCATAAGGTATCTGATACATAACACCTTTGGCCTTCATTTTTTTGGTTTATTATATACATATTCTGGGATTAACTAGTTCAATTAAATTAAAGCTAATTTACTTAATATATTACAACCCCCACCCCAATTTTTGTTTGGTATTCATAGCTATGGTGGTCCCCAATGCGGCTATTCTCTCACCCAAAGAAGCATCTTTGCTTACAAATTTACCAAATGCAGCCTCTTCTAATTTTTTGTCTGCCACATGTCGCTTGTCAAGATCGGTATGTGTGTTGTATGCTATGTCATGGTCTCTGCAAGCAGCATCTAGGGGATTAACACCAGGATCACCTCTGTTTAGTCGATGGTCTAGTTTGGTACCTGGACCACAATACTGATAGCCTGGTATGTGTAGCTCAAATGGCAACTTGTTTATGATGTCATTAACTAGCCCTCGACCCTCGGAGATATTCCAAAATTTAGGTGGTAGAGTATTAATAATTTTTATAAGATATCCAATGCCCTTAGTGTCATTAACTATAAAATTAGACAATTTGGTGCTTATCATGTCCATAATTCCAACCTTTTCATTGTAAAAATTGTGGTTACCAGCATTTTCTTCCCCAGCTATCACCAGCAACCTATCTACAAGTTTCCTGACATCGTCAACCCAGACAAATTCTTTAGGCAGAGTGTTGTACTGTTTGATCCCACTACCTGTCTTGATCTGTGACCATATGGGCTTGATTAAGTTGTTGTATTTTGCTCCACTGCTAGACTTGACTCTTTTTTGTGTGGGATCATTGTTCTGGTATAGAGCATCTGATTTTATTAATATTTCTTTGTAATGCTCATAATCTTGATCTGTATATTTGCCAGGTCTCTTACGAGTCATCAGTTCCCATAATCCAGGTGTTCCTGGATACTTAACAAAACCACCTCTTTCTCCAAGATGAGATTCCGAATATACTATTAGATCATCTCCCATAAATGTTACTCTGAAATTGCCAATTCTATGTATGATGCTACCATCAACCTCTGTGTCAGCATATAAACCAAAAACCTCATCTTTGTTGTCTTTAGGTGTGCTTAAATATTTTTGAGCAAGAAGACCCAATTCAATAGGATCCTGAGTAGCTTCAATTCTTCGAGGAGCAACAGGACTAGGTGTATGAATACTAGAAAGTGGGGTGATTGGATAATCTAATATGTTCCTAGCAGCTACAGGTACAAGCTCTGTGATCAAATTTTGATTCTGCTCTGTAACAGTTTTAATATTTTTACCTAGTTCACTAATAGCATCAATAATCGGCTGTTCTGTGCGCTTGTGTTGTTCATAGATACCTTGGTTCTCTACTTTCCACCCCTTAAATCTTTTTACAAGATAGTCTCTTAATTTAAGATCATCAATAATTGGTCTTTTCATGGTTATTTATATATGTTTCAATGTCTAGAAAAATTGTTAATTTTATTTCTATATTTACCACTATTAGGTTTTCTTGTCATATCAATTGTGACAAACCCATAACTATCCTGGTTCCAGCACCTACTGCAAAACTTAGAAAAATTATTGTAGCTCAAGTCACCACTACATATTCATCATGTATGTGTTTGAGGTTGGTATGGTCTTGATGAAACACACATATAAAATTGCTGTTGTCTCTTATCAACTGTTTTGGTATTTTAGAAAAAGTTTGTGCCAGGTAGAAGCAATCTATGTTTTTGTGTCGGCCCTGTGTAAAAAAATTTCTAACCTTGTTTTGGTTTTCCAGTATAATATCATCAAATACAACAACAGAGTTATCGAGACAGTCATCGAGTGGCTTAACATCTGATTCAAAACTGGCTATATCCAGTCCATCATATAGATTCATCAGTTGCTGATATTTTAATTGTTCTAAACTCTTAGAGAAGACATACAAGTGCCTGTTTTTCCAGTCTAACCAGTTGGGTGCCAATATAAAATTATCAATCATTAGTGTAGTTTTACCACAGGCCGATGGCCCAACAATAAGACATCTAATATTATCAGGCAACAGTTTGCCATTTCTCTTATTCTCCTGTTCAGGATCTGGTAGTCTTTTTATAACATCCCAGGTGTTCATAGTATCACTTTGTCTGCCTCGATCCAACTGTGTTCTGGGAGACCTAGCCATTTGACCAGTATTTTGTTGCCTTTTTTGCGAATGACTTTTTCTATGAGATATGTGTCTGGCTGTTTAGTTTTGTTAAGTTCTTCTTCATAAAACCTGCCTTTGAGAATTTCACCTCGGTGATCTTTTATTATATATGTATTACGGGTCCCAGGTTTAACTTGAACCACTGTAAATAATTCGGTACTCCAATTTCCTGTAAAACCTCTTTTAAATAAGTGCTTATATTTGCTAATTCTTACTTGATCACCAATTTTGTATTTAGGTTTTTTTGTTGTTGGTTGGTATCTAGGATAGTAAACAGTGCTGATCAATTTCTGCTCATCAGATGAAGTTACCTCAGAGGGTCTCATGTTGATTGTAGTGTGAACTGAATTATTATATCTATCTAAAAGTTCTGGTAAGATAGTAAGCCACTTATAATTACCTTGAAGGGTAAATTGTTTATACATATGATTTTTTAGAGTTCTGTTGAATCTTTCTACAATAGATGCCTTGAGATTACTGTAACTCGAGTAATGTTTTATTGACTGGCTTTTAATAAATTGTTGGAACACAGAATTATAGAATTCTTTGCCATTATCTGTTTGCAAATAGCGGGGTGATCTTCCACTCTGATTAATAATTGTCCTGAAAGCTTCTGTAACACATTTTCCAGTCTTAGATTTGAGCGGCAATGCCCAGGCAAATTTTGAAAATGTATCTATGACAGTAAGTATATACTTGTATCCTTTGTTGACCTTGTCTAAGTTTTTCAACTGTCCCGCCTTTAGGCGAGGTGCCATCTCGACCAAGTCACACTGCCATAAATCATCTATGCCTTTTGTGACCACTGGCAGTCGCTTATAGTTACGTCTAGCTGGTTTGTGTAATTCATCAACAATAATTTGTCTAGACATAGTATGTAAACAAGAATATTGCAACTATAGGGTGTTCAGCAGCAGATACCACAGGATTTTCTAAATATAATTTGTCTCCTATTTGTATTTTAAATTCCAGAGATCCATCATCTTCAACGTAAGATGTTTCTAATGTATTGGGATCTGTAAAATCCTCTAACTCTATTTTAGTGACCTTTGGTTTGTTGTCAGCATTAGTTATTGATAAAGTAGGGTAGTGATGTGCCTGTGGTTGTAACCAATATTTAATTTTGATTGGTCTAAGTGTACCTCCAACAAAAAACTGGTAATAAAATTGTGCAGGGGACAGCTTATACAATTTCCCACCTGGTGTAAATGGTGAATTATATTCATTGTTAGGGATACTGTTTAATTCAAGAATTACTGTATGCTTAGGATTCTCGATTAGGCCAGTTATTTCTTTTTCTGCTGTAAGCAATCTACTTGTTACAGATTCAAGATGCTCGTTGATAGTCCTAACAATTTCATCGTGGCCTGGTTTTATTCTTATGTCTACAGCAAGTTTTTTGTATTGTTGGATAATTTCTTGAAGTTGGGTGGCAAAAACAGACAGAGTATTTGCTTGGTTGGATTCCATGGTCCCTAGTTGTTGCTTGATGTTAGCTACAATTTGCTGTAGATTTTCAACAACTGCCAATTTAGAATTTTGGGCAGTAAGATCATGGACTTGTCTTCTGATATCCTCAAACAAAGCATAAAGTTCATTAATATGTTGATTAGTTGGAAGAGTGGCCACTGTCTGAGTAAGTTGTTTGATCTCTGTCTGGATATTCTTGATATCTTCTGATTTTAGTATTCGATTTACTGATCTCTTAATATTTTTAAGTTCCTGAGATGTGGGCAGATTAGATACAGTATTCTGCAAAAATTCAAGTGCTAATTTCACACTATTTAATTCACTAGCGTCAGCCACACTACGCATAGCATCTTGGAGCAGGGTTATGTCTGCCTGAGTAGGGGTCGATTGTTGTAAAATTTCAAATTTTGTTTGGATATCATCGATCAAGTGATGAAAATGAGATAGCTCAGATTCGGTGTTGAGGTTTTCAAGTTTTGTGATCTGTTGCTGAACACTGACAAGAGTGTCTACAATACCAGGCAAGCGAGATTCTAGTGTTTCTTGTACATTTGTCAGATCACTTTGTACTGCTGCTATGGTACCTTCAAGGTGGGTTATGGTACTCTGAATTTTTCCAAAATCTTCATATGTCTCAAGTTGCAGCTTGATGTTAGCTACACTGCGAGTTATAGCACTCAAAGCATCAGAAGATGGTAAGTTGTTCATAAAATTTTCAAGTGTCTCAATTTTTTCTCTAACCTCAGATATGGCATTGTTCAAGGGGTCCAGATTAGGTATTTGTAGTGATTGAATTTGTTCTTTTAGAGTGGAAATTACTAGATCAAAATCTTCTTGTGACTTTATGCTTTTGACAATTGTTTGGAGTTGTGCCTGGACACTACTAATCTGCTCTTCTAGTTGTTGTTTCAATTGTTCAAAGTTGGTATTCTGAGTTTTTAATTTGGCTTGAAGAATTGCTACAGCTTCCTCTAAATTTTGAAAATTATCCAATGTTGTCAAATCAGTATATTTTTGAAGCAATAATTTAAGTTCTGAATCAATTTTAAGAAGAGGGTCCATGCATTGTGATTGTAAATTTGTAATTTCTATTTGAAGACTGGCATTGAGTGTGCTTTGTAAAACTTGTAAATCACTTCTTAATTTTTTCACTCTGACATCAAGCATCAGAATCTCATCACTGTGATCTTCATGTCTTGTATGGCCAAATATATCATTAGGCATTTTTATTTTTATTTTATTTTAAGGGTTATTTATTATTGAATATCTAATTCTTAATTCTATAAAAAAAGGTATAAGTTTGTCATAATATCCCGGGACCTCAATATATAAGCAGTCACCGGCAGAGACGGTATATACAGTACCAGAAATCATGTTTGAGTGCTTAATTCTATAAATATTTCTCCCTACTGAAATCTTGACATCACCCTCGGGAGTTGTAATAAATTGTAATTGACCACCTATAGGTAATTGGTAATGATTTAAATTATTGTTAAATATGTATAATGTTTTACCTGTTTTATCATCAACATCTGTAAGTATGCTATTGAGATGAATAATTAAGAAACCACTTAGTTTAGATATTATATCAGGAGAGGGTGCTGGTGTCGGCAGGTCCATAATAGCTTTTTTTTTAAATCCAAATAAATTCATTGGCATGTTTATTTATTTCAAATCATGCTCTGTAATTGGGCATTGATTACCACTTATCAAGTCACAATGTCCCCATGGTAAAGTATGTATGCCACATGATAAAATACATCTCTTATCGTCATGTGGGTCCAGAGCCACTTTTCTTACAATATTTGTGGTCAACAAATGATCCACACTCTGGATTCTACATTCAGATGTTCTAATTAACCTATCTGATTTAAGACAATCTTCATAATCTTTAAATTCAAGCTCTTTATCTACAATTACTCTACCAACGCCCTTGGCTTTTTTAGTAATACCACCACTACATGTTTTAAAACTATACATCTTGGCCCTTAACCCAACAAATCCTACAATAACATCGCCAAGTGTCTCATCTTTTAACTTGCCAGGCACCTTTTTATTGTGGGGTTGAATTTTTGAATGTTCACTGGTATCAAAATATTTAATTAATTCAGGATGTGATATATCTTTATAAACATCTTCTGTTTGAATATCAAGAATAAAACTATCTGTGTCCATATACATTAATTTTATACTATTACCATAAAAAGGTTTCAACACATCATAATAAATTTTTAACATATGTAATTTCGCCAATTCTAATATCACCGCCCCTACATAAATAGATTTATCAAACTTAATCTTTGTTTTTTTTCATATTAAAAAGTACCATATTCTCATCATAAATTCTTCTATAATTAAAATTCGGCTTTGCTACTAATTTTTTGCTCCGGCTGGGGTCGGTAACTAATTTAACATCACTATGCTTTCTAACATTTTCTATAGTTTTGCCATATACTGAATTGACCATTAATTTAAACAATGATTTATCAAATTGGCTTACTGCAGATGTTCGAAGCTCGGTGTTCGTATCAATATATGGTTTCAACCATCTTGAGTGCCTGAACCTCAAAACTTTCCCAACCTTAGTTACTTTAACACCATGACGCATCAAAAACTGAAGGTTTTTGTAATATATTACATAATCCTGTTTTGATTCCAAAGTCATCATCAATTTCTTTTGTTTAGAACCGGGTGAACACTTAACCTCAGGAATTGGGGGCAGATCAGAAAACTTATTGTGTAAATTATCTGGAATTATCAAATCAACCTCTAAGAATAAACCATAGTAACTGTCATCAAAATCCTGAAGATCCCCAATATTAAAATCTTCAACCCACTCAAGTCCTGCATATGGCAATTTATCCATCATAGCGTAGCCATACAAGCTATTTGCATCCACATAAAGTATATAATTTGATGGCAATTCTGGATCATAATCAGAAATATATTTATTATTAGCTCTGGCATATCTCTGAGAGCATTGCACCATGCCCCCTCTTATACATTGCTCCATAAACAAGTACATATCTTGATCTTGGATTAAATTTAACTCCATTTTAGTATTTAAAAACATTGCCGACCATGCTAGACCTGGAGCACTATAGAAATAAATTGGATCTAGCTTATAATTTTCTATTGAAGATTTTCTAAATGCCTGAAGTATATCGGCTAAAAGAGTTACATCAAGTTTTAAATATGCATTATGATAATCACCAAATGTCTGGCATTTTAAGTTGTCCCACATTAACTTGGCATGGTGATAATCTTCATCAGTGATTTCGGATGCCCTGAGTTTACTATAGAATGCTTTTTGTGGTGGCAGAGAACACTCATCAAATTTAGAAAAATCTGTAACATAGTCATATGGGTATACACCTTTTCGCCTAATTAATTTCAAATCCTGATTTGGAAACATGTGACAAGTAATTTTAAATTGATCATCTGATAATTGACTGGCCAAAGTAGCCAAGCTAGCCGACAGAATTCTATATGAATCAAGAAATCTTAAGTGAATAGGAACACCATTAACTTTAATTATCTTGCTAATGGCTATATATTTCTCATCATTTTCTGCTAAAATATTTAAATTCTGCTTGTCAAACCCCTCGTACCTGATCAGATGATGAAAATCATAATTAGATGCACCATGGCAAAATATCGGGACAAATTTTGGTCTCTGGATCTTAATATTACAGTTATTACACAGAGCCATTAAGAATTTACCATTTGTATGGGAATGGTGTTTTACCTTGATATTTGTATCTGAAAATTTAAAATCACATACTGGGCATTTTTCTGCATTATTGAAATTTTGCATTTGTTCTTCTGTTAAAGGCATTATAGGTTTTGATTTTAATAAGATATTAGATGCTATATCATGGCACTCATTTTCTATTCTATGTGCAAATTCTTTGATAGCATTTGGTCCCATGTATAATTGTGGTTCACTAGCAACACCATCCCGTATAATTATATAACAAAAACTAGAAGGTTCATGTAACTGGTATGATGTAATTGAAGATTCAACAGGATCTGCACTGCAGAATGCAAGAGGTTTCAGGTTTGACTCAAAATCACAAACTATATATGCTGGGTGTTCCAACAAAGCTTCAAATTTTTTGAATTTTGCATTTTCACTTGGGTTTGGCATAAGCATGTGAACAGGTTTATGGTTGCCACAATATTTTAAATGTTCAACTAACTTGTTTTTAGCAATTTCTGCATTCACTTCACTAATCCCATTTACTATTTTTTTACCATCAAATACAGTTAAACATCTTCGGCACAACTTGAATATTGTATTAGATTTATTTATTTGTTTTCTTACTAAAGCTTCAAGATTGCGTATTAGAGTGTAATGGTATGTGCCATCCCCCTCAATTAATGTGGCCGCGGTGGCTCAGTCGGTAACGCGTCTGACTACCATGCTCAAGGTCCCGGGTTCGATCCCCGGCCGGTTCAAATCCGGGAACTTTTCTAACGGTGGAAGCGGCCCCGGCGCCCACCCAGCGTCGAATAACATGGGTACCTGGAGGAAACCCTGGGGGGTAAAGGCGGTCAGGGGCGTGATGCTGATCACATCACCCCCACTCACGACCGGATCAAGAAAGTGTGGGGCGTTACCCCCACACCCCCTATATGCCTTCATGGCGTGGTGCTATACACAGGGGAACACTTTACCTTTTTTACCATCCCCCTCAATTAAAAGTAAATCAATCTGGATGGCCAAATTATCATCAAGTGTACTAATTCTGAGAGGTTCTATCAAGCAATTCCCAGCACCATTAGAACAAATAAATACATTAATAGATAATTTTTTACCATTGATATGTCTATCCTTTTCTTCAAATTTATCAATATTCTGAATAGACATTGGATATTCTAAGCCCTCCATTGCATTATTAAAATCATTTTCATGTTGTTTATAATAAGTTATTCTTTCAGGATTTCTTAAAACTGGATATAAAGCAGCTAAAATACACCACAGGAAGCATTTCTCATCAATATTTTCTATGTTGACCACGGCTCTTTTGTTTTTAATATTGGCAGGTAATGGCAAATATGTAGAACCTTGTAGTGGGTTAAATTTAGAAATATTAATATATAACTTGTGTGGACTTCCACATAAACTCCATCCAGATTCTTTTGCTACAAATTCAGAATGTTTAATAATTAATTGATCTATCAAACTGTTTATTATTTCATCTAAATTTGTATTTGAATATATAACTACAGTTTCTGTTATGTGGGGGTGTGTAAATTTTGTTCCATTTGGTTTCTTATATTGTACAAATAATTTGAAAGACAGTTTATAAGAGCCATTTTGTATATTTAGAATAGCTTGCATATCAGGATTTATATTGTTTAAAAAATTCTCAATATCACATTTTGGCTCTGATATAAAACGGTAATCTTTCAGTTGATTATTAAAACTACTTTGAATAGGTGCATAGCATGGCTTTTTTGCTGATCTAGTATTATTAGATGTTTCAAGTTTTCTTTTTAGACCAGATGAAGATGTAGATGGTTGTACATAACAAGTATTTTTATGTTTATATAAGAAATATTCCAGATTATATTTTCTATGGCATTTAAGGGCATATTTTTGTTAGTGTTCTGCATTTTTTCAGATCACAATTTCTTTGATGCTTAGCCCAATTAGGGCTAGATATATTTTTATTGCATTGTTTACAATATTTTTGATTTGCCATTTAATTATTAATTTATTATATAAGATTTCTTGGGGATTCAAATTAAAACTTTATACTTAATATGTTAATATTTTTTATTATTAATAATTTATTATATAAGATTTCTTTTATTATTATATAAGATTTCTTGGGGTTTAAATTCAAACTCTATCTTTATTATGAAATATCAATTAAGTTTAGCAATATGTTTTGTGTACTTAGTGTATATATTTAGTGTGTGAGTATTTTTTTATCCTAGGTTTATCATATACAATTTTTTGGGGTTCAAATCAAAATTCTATACTTAATAAATAACAGGTTGTAAAAACTAATAGCTAAACTAAAAGCAAGTGACAGACCAGTGTAGGTAATATTAAAATGCACTCAAGATAAAAATATCTACAGAGTAGTGGCTAAGCAAGTGACAGGCCAGTGTAGGTAATATTAAAATGCACTCAAGATAAAAATATCTACAGAGTAGTGGCTAAGCAAGTAACAGGCCAGTGTAGGTAATATTAAAATGCACTCAAGATAAAAATATCTACAGAGTAGTGGCTAAGCAAGTGACAGGCCAGTGTAGGTAATATTAAAATGCACTCAAGATAAAAATATCTACAGAGTAGTGGCTAAGCAAGTGACAGGCCAGTGTAGGTAATATTAAAATGCACCCAAGAAAAAAATATCTACGTGCTGCTGTATCTACCAAACTGAGAGACTCAAGAAATAAAAATACTCACGCAAAACCAAACAGAGCAATTCTAGAAGAGTTTTGCATATTATATTGTGTTTAGTATTAGATAAACAATTTGAGCCTGGTCCTGAATTAAAATATTTAGAATGTTACAAGTCAACATATTAATTCTCAACTTAAACCGGAAGTGGACCGGAAGTAGACCGGAAGTGGACCGGAAGTAGACCGGAAGTAAATATATATGTGGGTGTAGGTGGGTGGGTGTGGGTGGGTAGGTGCCAGATTCAGGTCTAGTCAAATCAATCTGAGAGGGGGGTCATACTTTCTCAAAAAGTTTTCTTGTACAAAAATCTTAAATTTGATAGAGGAGGACACTTGAGCAATAAACTTTTATAGACATCTTAGCCTAATTTTAGCACAGGCAAGACCTCATACTTTCTCGAGTTTATCCTATATACTTTCCCACTACTCACACTGTTAATTATCTTCAATTATGTTTAATATAATATATTAGTAAAATATTTTCATTAAACAAAACAAACATTTTTTGTGGGTTAAACAAAATTATTCGGACACATGGAAGGAGAAACAGGAAAAAACGCTTGAAAAGCAACGAACAGAAATGTCAGTATCTGGTATGCATCCCTTTCATTTTTAACACCTCGGATAAACGATTTGGCATACTTTCTACCAATTTTCTGGTGTACACTGGCGATATGTTGGCCCATTCATGTTGAAGTCTCACCTTGAGGTCTGCCTTCGAGGTTATGGGTGTTTTCCTCACTTCTTTTTCCAACTTACACCACAGGTGCTCAATGACGTTCAAGTCTGGAGACTGCGGTGGAGGATGGAGCACTTTTGGGCAGTTGTACAATAACAATTCTTGTACTACGCGGGAAGTGTGCTTCGAGTCATTATCTTGATAAAACATAAAGTTACAAAGAATGACCATCATTTCAGCACTAGTCTTTAGATTTGACTTCAGAATGTCAAGGTAACGGTACCTGTCCATTGTCTGTTCGATGAAAGCTAATTTACCAACGCCTTGGGCCGACATGCAGCCCCAAACCATTACGTGACCATCCCCGTGCTTCACTGTTGCTTGCAAATTTTTCCCTCGGAGCTCCTCATTTGGTTTACGCCACACTGTTACACTGTTACACTCCTGGCTACACGGCCATGATAGTTTGCCCTTCTGAGCACTCTTCGTATAGTTTCAGGATGACTATGCTTTCCACACTCCTCAGCTACCTCACCACACACCATTGGAGCACTCATCTTTGTTTTTGTTTTTTTAATTTTCCTCACGATTACTGTCTCTTCTCTGTGGGAAAAAATTCTTAATCTCCCTGTATGACCGTGGGACTCGATCCTGTCTTCATCTTTAAATCGCTTAATAATATCTGCAACTGTATTTTTTTTCATTTTCAACATTGAGGCAATTGCACGGTACGTTTTACCCTTAGCATGGTGCTATATCACTAACTGACGTTGTTCAAATGAACTTTCCTTTCCTCTTCGCCCCATTTCTACATAGAAAATGTTCTTATATCACAACTTTGTTAAACAAAACGCGATCGTAATTGCTATAGAAACCTACAGGAAACCAGAGTTAATGTATATGAACAGAGACTATCAATCAATCCGTAAATATAAATTGTCACTGTATCGCAAACTTACGTTAACATTTACTATGTGTCCGAATAATTTTGTGGCACTATTTTTGCAACGGTAGGGATTCGTCCTTCGTTACATTGTTGCTGCTGTTCGTTTTTTAACTTTTTATCGTCCAATTTTGTGCTAAACATGACATTTTTTAAACGAAAATTAACTTCAACGCTGTACACAGATTTCACTCCCTTACCGCTCTTAAACGTTAGAAATTTACTGTGTGTCCGAATAATTATGTGACTCACTGTATATGTATGACCTACCATCGTCAATTGTTCCTTGCACCAAATTTTCCAGTGATTTTTTTTATTTTAATTTTAACTCTAGGTAATAGATCTGTATAAGGGAGTCTGATGAAAGATATTTGAGGTAAATCCCTTGCTCTCTTAGCGTACATATCTGCCATAATATTACTCTGGTTAATGTGATGTGCCTTGACATATGTAAACTGAACAGTAATATTTTTGGATTGTGCTTGTTGAGTTAATTGTATAATCAATATAATGAAAATAGATTGACGACATAGTTAAGGATATTATGATGTTAGTGCCTGTAAGACACTTAACGCATCTGTTAGAATGAGTATTTTTTTATAGTTATTTTGTATGGAATAAGTTAATGCATGGTCAATAGCATAGTATTCTGCTGTAAAAATTGTAGTGTCTGCTGGTAACCTAAATATTTCGTGTTGATTCATTTCAGGAATATAAAACGCACAACCTACATCCTGAAATTTTTTGGAGCCATCAGTATATATGAAAATTAAATCTGGCCATGTTTCTCTATACCGAGCCTGCTGACCATGATCTAAAAATTGGACGTTAGGCTGAGCATAAAGAGGCAAATATAATTTATATACTGGAGGTAAATGATATGTGAAAGAATTTTGGTTCGCGTCAGGATCCATACAATACAATGAAGAAAATAAAATTTCGGGTTGATCGGATCTATAACATTCATAATTGCCCTGCGTTTTTGTGTTTCAAATAGCAAATTAAGTGGGTGATTATGATTCTCCCAGGTTTGAAAAATAAATTTATTTGTTAATTGTTTGCGCCGATGAGATAGAGCCATCTCTCTATTTTCCATATAAACACTTACGTTTGGACTAGAATTCATCAATCCAGAGCAAATTCGTAATGCTTTGCGTTGTAGTACATCAATTTTTTGTAACTGTTTTGAGGACGCACCACCGTTTAAGCATTAGGGTTGTTATTTACATATTTTTACATATTTTGATTCAGAATGTATATTCTTAGCACACATCCTCAATACAAGCTTGGGAAAAATAATTAATAATAATAATAACTGAAATTCGGCATTAAAATATTTATAAAATATTCATAATAATCACACAGTGAGAGTGCTTTAAGCATGTAAATCTTTGGATGCATACATATATGTTTTAAGTGAAAAAATGCGAGATGTACGAACACATAAAAATCGGAAAAAGGAGCTTTTCTTCTTTTTTCAGCCAGGGCGAGTCAGAGGGATGCGGCAATGCACACTTGCTGGTTTCGTTACCGTTTGAACTCAAAAATACAAAACGCTCATTAAGTCAGTTTTCTGCTATTTGTGTTAAGCATGACGATGAAGATGAATAATAAACTCCCACACACCATCCATTCGCCCCACCCGCCAATCCATCCAACCATCCATTTCCCGCCCGCCACTTCAACCAACCAACACTGATCCCTCCCACCTTCCGCACCCACCCACGAACCTACTGTAGACATTCTCGCCCGCCAACACCAAACAAACAACCGTTCGATTGCCCGGCCGACAACTCAAATCTATGGCAGACTGTCTAAATTAGAGTTCATCATTTGCATTATATAATGAATTGGAATGACTGTTCTTTGACAAAAATACAAAATAAATCTCTGATTATTTAAAATTTTCGTTGAACTTTGAAATACAAGTCGGAGCTTCTAAATGACACTAGTTCCTATGATATTATGAATGGGATTAATATAAACCACTGAGATTTTTCAGTAATTTTTACATGCCCGTATTGATTTATTTCATTAATTATGTTTCCCTTTTCTTACACTTTTGACTAAATACAAATGAGTAATGATAATACGACGGTACGCCACAGGCGCACTGGTCCCCAAACCGACCAAGTTACAAAACCCTAGCTTCATAACAATTGTGCCTCTTGCACTATCCTTGAATAAACATACAAACTACTTTCACAATAACGAATATTTTTTACAAATTGTCATAATATGTACAGTAAGTCAAGCTTTATTCTATTTGTAAATGGATTATTTTCACTGCAACCCTCATCTTCGTTTCCCAGCGACACTCCTTATGGTCACTAGAAGGAACAGCGTCCGAAAATGTGAAGATGTCATACATGACAAAATGCTGCTTTCATTTAAATGGCAAAAGTGTACTTAAATGCGCCACAATGTGGGATTTCTCAGCTCTCGTTGAACTGATGTTAACAATTTAAAATTTTGTGAGCATAATAAATGTGCCTCTTGCACTATCCTTGAATAAACGTGCAAACTACTTTAACCTTAACGTAGGTTTTATGACGAATTGTCATAATTGGCGCCCAGCATGGGCTGAACCGAACATGCCATCTGAAATAACATTGTATATACACACGTACATATTTACATGGCATTATTAAATATATTTTACATCACCTCACAATACACATTACATTATTTCACATGGTTCCAATATGCATAAATATGAAGACACATATTTTTTAACAATATTGTCGAACAAAATTTACAAACAATATATATATCACCACATACAATTATTTAATAATCCCAACCAGGTATGAATATATGCATCCCGTGCATATCAAACTTAACAATATTGCTTTGTGATTGAGTTGGTGTTTTTTTAAGTCCACTTCATGCACAGCATGGCTAATCGGTATTGGACCTACAGTTTAAAGTGGGATCCGAACCACTATGTGCCTCCACCGGGTATCGAACCCGATCGTCTTGATTACAAGACGACGACGCTACCCCTGTGCCATCGGGGAGGCAATATTATTTGTGAGAAAACTGCCAACAAAGCACAGAAATGGATCACAACCGTGCGTGTTAACCCATAGCCAAATTTCGCCTACTTGGCTTATTCTTCTGCCGCCGGGGAAACGCCGGATAAAATATCTACTTCCAAACTAACCTACTTTAGAACTCACAGGAACATTCCTTTCGAAACACTCTTTTTTTGCAATGATCTTCCAACACTTGTTTCACATCCTCATCATCTATACCCATCGCTAATATGTTTTCTACCCACTGAATAGCAAAAGAGTCAGTCGATTGCCATCGTGCGAGCTAGCTCAACGCAAAATCTCGTCCAATTATTATTCTTAACGACCGCTGGCAAAATTCTACTTGACTCTCATATGAAGACAGAGGATCAACTTCACGGGCATCTTATAGCTAGCATTAGCCTTTCTCATGAAGATACCAAACTTGTAATGTTTCTAAATAGCTGTTTGATACTTCCGACTTCTTCTGCACTTACTTCCCTAATCTTATCCACTTATTTAATGGATGTTCCAAAACTACTCATGTTAGGTTTATTAGCAACATACCGTCTTAACCATGATGTCTTCAGCACATATGTACTCTTCGCAACATGTTATTTGACCGCCCAGAAGAATTCTAAGTCCCGAATTCCTAAAGTTAACAACATTGCACTTCGGCTCCAGGTGAGAGTAGCAAACTTTGAGTAGGGTCTTCCACTAGACGAAAATCGCTGCGGTGAGAGGTTTTCAATTTCGCACTTTCCATGAACTTAGAAACTATAAACCGCTATTATAATACACAATCATACAGAAATAATAAATTGGAAAAATAACCTTGAGGAATTTTTACGATTCTGCTTGCTCGACTTGAAATTAGAGGGGTTTGAAACACTGAATACAGTTTTTCTCCACTTGAAGGATATCGCCATCAAGTTTGTGCAGAAAGAAGAAAATTTGTGAGGAGTTTATGCAACATTTCATTTACAATACCTTGCATAATATCGAACAGTTCTCAAAAAGTTATATTTTTCACGACTTGTTGAGAAAATATGCTTGGAACACAGGGAGGTGTGAGTCTTCATAAACGTCAACATGTTTTTAAGGGCATAACATCATGACGTTAACGTAGACCAGTTGGAGTCGACCTCCGTGGCAGAGTGGTTAGCAGAGCGCGCTACAACGCTTGTGATTCCGGGTTCGAGTACCTGGTAAGGCATGGGTATATTTGAGTTTGTGCAGATGATAAGAAATTGAGAAACTGTAACAATTGAAATGTGTAAAAGTGAGAAAAATTGTGAATGGTGGGGATACCTCCGTGTAGAGAGTATTTCCTTAAAAAAAAAATTGGTTAGACGCTGCTATCATTATTATTCGTCAAGCGTGATAGGTCGCGGGTTCAAATACCACCCCCTACTCATTTTTTCTAAACAGAGACCGTTGATATTAGAATATTTAAAAAATAATAATCCGGTGCACTCTTGAGGAACGTCCCTTCTGCGCATATTTCCCCTTAGAAGTTGCAGATTTCTAGTTTTTAAGGTTAAAACTTTTTTTTAGTTATTGTTCATAGGTTATGTTAACACACATATCATGATTAATTCACAAATCACATTTATGTATTCAGGATGTAATATATAATGTTATTTAAGTTATGAATTGTTTTTTCTTTACTGACACCTAAAATATTGATTATTTGATTTCGATATACTAAAAAAATATACAGTTATGTTAAGTAGTGATGTAGTGCATTACTGTAACGAAGAAGAGCGTTCAATGAGTTCAAATTGCTAAGATTGCTACTTTTATGTCCGTTCCTTCGTAGTGACTGTTGTCAGTCCCCTCACGACGTGTGTCTAGAACTAATAGTAAATCGCCAATTTACATAAGTAAATGGTTATTGCGACAGAGGCCGATAAGAAACTACTAATAAGTATTTATATAGCAGTGGCGGTCCATGGAACAGAGGGACATACTTATCGCCCATTGAAGCTATTTAAACGTTATGTTTATTATATAACTTCCCACCTTCGCTCAATAACTTCGGGACATATTTCAGGTAATGCACCTCCTCAAGTCCATAAAGCTCCAATGGTTTCTCAACCTTCACAAGAAATTTCGAGGGAGTTACATTCTCTGTTAACACATTAAATTTTGGAAGCCTTATCCAGTTTTTAGGTTTTATAAACCACCCTTCCTAACACTGTGCACTGATCATCATATTTCCTCAATAGTTTCTGGTTTGGATCAGGAACATGCGGCAAAATGCGGTTTTCGCGTACCATTGATCTTCTTGCCCAAATTAGATTGAAACTCCCCATTTTCCAACAACTATTCCCTTTTTTCTGTTTTCGCTACGTATACTAATAACAGAGTTGTCTATTGGAGATTTGTCCTGAATGAAATTATTCTTCTAAGAACTACGAATAAAAATATCGCTCTGTCTACTTTAATAGAAACAATATTTTTCATATATTTTTAGTTTCATTTCCGCTGTACTTTTGTTTATGTTAATTTGTCTATAGAATTACATATAATAACATTAATTACCTTCCCTTACATATGTTGAACAAACCTAATCTTAAACTAATATATCTCTGGGTTCGATCGGCATCCCATTTCAAAGTTTTGTACTTTTTCTTAGCTCTAGTATATGTATAACATAATTTTTTTTAAAAGAAAATATTAAAATGCCGGTTTTTTGAGGAAATGGTTACGAAGATCTTGGTTACACCATTTTCAGATGCTCTATATGCAAATATAGGAATGTAATATCTCCAGTGGCGGAACCGTCTTAATAGGTCGGAATTCCATTATATATTTGTCTATTAGAGATTGTTATGTTAGTTATAGTAATAAATAAATTAGTTATAATTTCATTAATTTATGTTTGTACGAGAATATACGTCAATACCACCAACCAACCATTCACCCATCCGCCAACCGTCTCCAACCAACCAACCATTCACCCACCCGCCAACCATCTCCAACCAACCAACCATTCACCCACCCGCCCGCCAACTCCCACCCACCATCCAATCGCCCACCCGCCCTCCTACTCCCTCCCACCATCCATTCACCCACCCGCCCTTCCACACCAACCAACCATCCATTTCCCACCCGACCGCCACTCCAACCAGCCAACACAGATCCCTCCCGCCTTCCGCACCCACCCACCAACCTACTGTAGATATACCCGCCCTCCAACACCAAACAAACAACCGTTCGCTTGCCCGGCTGACAACTCAAATCTATGGCAGACAATCTAAATTACACATTCTCTATATAATGAATTGGAATGACTGTTCTTTCACAAAAATACAAGATAAATCACTGATTATTTAGAATCTTCGTTGAACATCCAAATACAAGTCGGAGCGTCTAAATATCACAAGCTCCTACGGCATTATGAATGATAATTTTAACAGGCCAGTATTTGATTCATTTCGTTTATTTACTTTCGAATTTCTAACACTCTTCACTAAATACGAATGAGTAATGATAATACGACAGTACGCCACAGCAGCACTTGTCACCAAACCGACCAAGTTACAAAACCACAGCTCCATAAAAATTGTGCCTGTTGCACTATCCTTGAATCTTAACGTATGTTTTATGACGAATTGTCATAATTGGCGGCCAGCATGGGCTGAACCGAACATGCCAAATGAAATAATATTGTGTTTACACATGTATATATTTACATGGCATTAGTAAAACTATTTGGTAAAAATGTCATATGAGGGAAATGGATTTCTTCAAATTTACACTAGAAAGTACTTAATGAAATGAGTTTCTGTGTAATTTCGGAAGGTCGTGGAAGAGTTTCCTCGCATTTGGAATGTATTTGGCCGCTAAATCATGTATTTTCCTATAATAATTTCCGTCCGATGCACGAGAGTTGTTGCTTGCATTTCCACCCATGTACTTGAACCGGATGTAGCGAGCATCTGATGACGCAATCCCCGGTAAGTGTTTCCAAACACACATTTTTTTCACTATATTGTCCAACCTAAAGTAACCTAACCTAACCTTACCGTGATAGTGCGTGAGGCTATCGTGAATGGTTTTTGGTGCTATTCGTGGATGGTTATACGATCCAGAATGGTTTTTGGTGCTATTGGGGAATGGTTTTCGGGACTATAGGGGAATTTTTCTGTTAAGAAGGTTGGAACACTGTTTTGCCGTTTTGAAATACAACGCTAATCAAGATTTGCCCGACATTTTGCGTATTCAGGGAGCGAGAAAAAAGAACGAACAATAATTACTCGATATGTCTACAAAAGATACTAATTTAGTTTTAAAAAAAAGGAACAAATAGAGATCGAAATCCCTTGTGAAACAATGGTTCGCAATGGAGAATAGCTAAGTACGAATGTAAAAAAGTAGAGAATGAACAAGTTAGAGCGATTTCTCGCATATAACAGTTTTACCAAATATTTTCCGTCACCTCAAAAAAAAACATCACATTATCTCGCTTGGTTCCAATATGCACAAATATGAAGATACATATCTCTTAACAATATTGGCGAAACAGCTTTACAAACAATATGTATCACCACAAACAATTCATTACAAATCTCAAACAGGTATGAAAATATCCATCCCGTGCATATCAAACTTAACAATATTTGGGCTGTGAGAAGAGTTCGAACATAGGATAGACATTGCTCACACCCGTGCGTTTTAACCAGTCGCAAAATTTTGCCTACTTGGCTTAATCGTCCGCCGCCGGAGGAACTTTACTTGGCCAAAAGCGAAGACGAAATATCTACACCCAAACTAACCTACTGTAGAACTCACAGAAGCATTCCATTCGGAACCTTATTTTTTACAATGATCTTCCAACACATGTCCTCAACATCTATACTCATGGCTAATATGTTTTCTACTCACTGAACAGCAAAAAAGTCAGTCGATTGCCATCGTTCGAGCTAGCACACCGCAAAATCTCCTCCACTTATTATTCTTAACGACGGCTGGCAAAATTCTACTTCACCCTCATATGAAGACAGAGGAACCACTTCACGGCCATCTTAGAGATAACATTACCATTCTTCATGAATACACAAAATTGGCAAAGATTCTAAGTAGATGTTTGGTATTTTCGACTTCTTTTGCACCTATTTATCTAATCTTATCCGCTTGTATAATAGATTGTCCAATACTACTCAGGTTTATTAGCAATATACCCTCTTGACCAATACATCTTCAGCATATATGTACAAGTGACTGGCAAATCCTTAGCAACGAAAATTTTAATAAACTGTTGTGAGAGTTCTTTTCACTCCATTTCCCTAATGGACAATAATATTTACTTACTTGCAATGTTTACATGCATGCCTTATTACCCAACTTGAATCATAAGTTGTCACGAATTCTACGAAACACTGACCCATTTATTTTCGACTTCCAATTACAGGCTCAAGTCAGCATTGTCCACATAAACCGGATGTGGTAAATGCATATCTTCTTCTATTTCTCCAAAGAACTTCAGCGTCTGAAATAACTTTACACTACAACAACTCCCCATAACTGAACTCTATAGAATACACTGTTATAAAATTTATCTCAATCATTTACTTGTATGACAATCTCTTCCGCGATTATCATATTTCTCATAAGAATTTGCAATTAATTCCTATCTAAAAATATAAATACAATTTACTATATACATTTTAGACAAAACATTGCAGTCGTTTAATTAAACAGCTGCATATTCTATTCTCCTCACAAACTGTACATTGGCGAGAGTGGACCAACGATGTTCCTAATCGTTGCAATATCTAACTACGACAGGACTTTCTTCTTAAGCATATATATCACCTCAGCGACAAGCTGTGAAATGGGATTCGAGTTTCTACAACCTAACCGTTTGAAAACGATTCCCACTCGATGAAAATCCCTTCCCTCCCTGTTCCACTAAATTATATTAAATCTTCCCTTTTAAGGAATACTGATAAACTCTTTAAAACAAATGCAAACTAAATTCGTCACTACCTTCAAAAAACGAGGGTGAGCTATCGATTACCTGCACCTTGTTCCCATCACAAAGTGATAAAATATGCTCACCTTTTTTTCCCATTCTTCCCACACGAAGGAATTCTTGTTTTTCAGTATTTTTGGAACAAACAACCAATTTAATTCATTAGTAAGATTTTTCAGCAGTTTCAAAGTTCCAGACATATTTATCGTAATACCTTCTAGAGTCTTGAACCTGAGAAAATAATTTGTTCTATTCATTACAGTAACAGTGTCAGACAATTTTTTACACCAGCTGAGCCTTTCATTCAGTTGCTCAGAACTATGGCCACTTACTTCATTTCTACTGCCTTTTTATCTAAGTTAACTGTGTAGTTGTTAAAATTTGCGACAATCTAACAATGATGCTATCACCAATGAGTTGTTTGTTTTTAAACAACCGCTCGGTAAGACTCAATTTATCCGGTCTTCTATATCGCATGAACAGTAAGTCAAGCTTTATTCTATTTGCACAGGGATTATTTTCCCAACAATTTCAAACATTGTGAGCAGAATTGAAGTGCTGTTACCTCATTACTTTTTTCATAAGGCGCGTTTGAGATCTTTTACAAACAAGAACTTGTCCACTTTTGTGCTCTCATAATGCGACACGAATTACTTCCTTAACTGACCATAGTGCACAAAATCAACGTTATGTTTTTTTATATAACTTCCCACCTTCGCTCAATAACTTCGGGACATATTTCAGGTAATGCACCTCCTCGAGTCCATAAAGCTCCAATGGTTCACGAGAAATTTCGAGGGAGTTACATTCTCTGTTAACACATTAAATTTTGGAAGCCTTATCCAGTTTTTTAGGTTTAATAAACCACCCTTCCACACACTGTGCACTCATCATCATATTTCCTCAATAGTTTCTGGTTTGGATCAGGAACTTGCGGCAAAATGCGGTTTTCGCGTACCATTGATCTTCTTGCCCAAATTAGATTGAAACTCCCCATTTTGCAACAACTATTTCCTTTTCTCTGTTTTCGCTAAGTATACTAATAACAGAGTTGTCTATTGCAGATTTGTCCTGAATGAAATTATTCTTCTAAGAACTACGAATAAGAATATCGCGCTATCTACTTTAATAGAAACAATATTTTTCATATATTTTTAGTTTCATTTCCGCTGTACTTTTGTTTATGTTAATTTGTCTATAGAATTACATAAAATAACATTAATTACCTTCCCTTACATATGTTAAACAAACCTAATCTTAAACTAATATATCTCTGGGCTCGATCGGCATCCGATTTCAAAGTTTTGTACTTTTTTAGCTCTAGTATATGTATGACATAATTTTTTTTAAAAGAAAATATTAAAATGCCGGTTTTTTGAGGAAATGGTTACCAAGATCTTGGTTACACCATTTTCAGTTGCTCTATATAGCAAATATACGCATGTAATATCTCCAGTGGCGAACCGTCTTAAGAGGTCGGAATTCCATTATATATTTGTCTATTTGAGATTGTTATGTTAGTTATAGTAATAAATAAATTACTTATAATTTCATTAATTTATGTTGTTTGTACGAGTATATACGTCAATACCACCAACCAACCATTCACCCACCCGCCAACCGTCTCCAACCATCCAACCATTCACCCACCCGCCCGCCAACTCCCACCCACCATCCAATCGCCCACCCGCCCTCCTACTCCCTCCCACCATCCATTCACCCACCCGCCCTTCCACACCAACCAACCATCCATTTCCCACCCGCCCGCCACTCCAACCAACCAACACATATCCCTCCCGCCTTTCGCACCCACCCACCAACCTACTGTAGATATACCCGCCCTCCAACACCAAACAAACAACCGTTCGCTTGCCCGGCTGACAACTCAAATCTATGGCAGACAATCTAAATTACACATTCTCTATATAATGAATTGGAATGACTGTTCTTTCACAAAAATACAAGATAAATCACTGATTATTTAGAATCTTCGTTGAACTTTCAAATACAAGTCGGAGCGTCTAAATATCACAAGCTCCTACGACATTATGAATGATAAATTTAACAGGCCAATATTTGATTCATTTCTTTTATTTACTTTCGATTTTCTAACACTCTTCACTAAATACGAATGAGTAATGATAATACGACAGTACGCCACAGCAGCACTTGTCACCAAACCGACCAAGTTACAAAACCACAGCTCCATAACAATTGTGCCTGTTGCACTATCCTTGAATCTTAACGTATGTTTTATGACGAATTGTCATAATTGGCGGCCAGCATGGGCTGAACCGATCATGCCAAATGAAATAATATTGTATTTACACATGTATATATTTACATGGCATTAGTAAAACTATTTGGTAAAAATGTCATATGCGGGAAATGGATTTCTTGAAATTTACAGCAGAAAGTTCTTAAGGAAATGAGTTTCTGTGTAATTTCGGAAGGTCGTGGAAGAGTTTCCTCGCATTTGCAATGTATTTGGCCGCTAAATCATGTATTTTCCTATAATAATGTCCGTCCGATGCACGAGAGTTGTTGCTTGCATTTCCACCCGTGTACTTGAACCGGATGTAGCGAGCATCTGATGACGTAATCCCCGGTAAGTGTTTCCAAACACACATTTTTTTCACTATATAGCCCAACCTAAAGCAACCTAACCTAACCTTACCGTGATAGTGCGTGAGGCTATCGTGAATGGTTTTTGGGGCTATTCGGGAATGGTTTACGGGGCTATACGGGAATTTTTCTGTTAAGAATGTTCAAACACTGGTTCGCCGTTTTGAAATACAACGCTAATCAAGATTTGCCCGACATTTTGCGTATTCAGGAAGCGAGAAAAAAGAACGAACGATAATTACTCGATATGTCCACAAAAGATACTAATTCAGTTTTAAAAAAAAGAAAGAAAAAGAGAGCGAAATCCCTTGTGAAATAATGGTTCGTAATGCAGAATAGCTAACTACGAATGTAAAAAAGTAGAGAATGAACACGTTAGAGCGATTTTTCGCATATAACAGTTTTACCAAATATTTTCCGTCACCTCAAAATACACATCACATTATCTCGCATGGTTCCAATATGCACAAATATGAAGATAAATATCTCTTAACAATATTGGCGAAATAACTTTACAAACAATGTGTATCACCACATACAATTCATTACAAATCTCAAACAGGTATGAAGATATCTATCCCGTGCATATCAAACTTAACAATATTTGGGCTGTGAGAAGAGTGCGAACATAGGATAGACATTGATCACACCCGTGCTTTTTAACTAGTCGCAAAATTTTGCCTACTTGGCTTATTCGTCCGCCTCCGGAGGAACTTTACTTGGCCGTAAGCGAAGACGAAATATCTACACCCAAACTAACCTACTTTAGAACTCACAGGAACATTCCTTTCGGAACCCTCTTTTTGCAATGATCTTCCAACACATGTTTCACGTCCTCATCATCTATACCCATGGCTAATATGTTTTCTACTCACTGAACAGAAAAAGAGTCAGTCGATTGACATCGTTCGAGCTAGCCCACCGCAAAATTTCCTCCACTTATTATTTTTAACGACCGCTGGTAAAATTCTACTTCACCCTCATATGAAGACAGAGGAACCACTTCCCGGCCACCTTAGATATAACATTGGCATTCTTCATGAATACACCAAATTGGCAAGGATTCTATATAGATGTTTGATATTTTCGACTTCTTTTGCACCCATTTAATAAATCTTATCCACTTATATAATAGATGGTCCAAAACTACTCATGTTTCACATCCTCATCATCTATACTCATGGCTAATAAGTTTTCTACTCACTGAACAGCAAAAGAGTCAGTCGATTGCCATCGTTCGAGCTAGCACACCGCAAAATCTCCTCCACTTATTATTCTTAACGACGGCTGGCAAAATTCTACTTCACCCTCATATGAAGACAGAGGAACCACTTCACGGCCATCTTAGAGATAATATTAGCTTTCTTCATGAATACACAAAATTGGCAAAATTTCTAAATAGATGTTTGGTATTTTCGACTTCTTTTGCACCTATTTATCTAATCTTATCCACTTGTATAATAGATGGTCCAAAACTACTCATGTTAGGTTTATTAGCAACATACCCTCTTGACCATTACGTCTTCAGCATATATGTACAAGTGACTGGCAAATCCTTAGCAACGAAAATTTGAATAAACTGTTGTGAGAGTTCTTTTCACTCCATTTCCCTAATGGACAATAATATTTACTTACTTGCAATGTTTACATGCATGCCTTATTACCCAACTTGAATCATAAGTTGTCACGAATTCTACGAAACACTGACCCATTTATTTTCGACTTCCAATTACAGGCTCAAGTCAGCATTGTCCACATAAACCGGATGTGGTAAATGCATATCTTCTTCTATTTCTCCAAAGAACTTCAGCGTCTGAAATAACTTTACACTACAACAACTCCCCATAACTGAACTCTATAGAATACACTGTTATAAAATTTATCTCAATCATTTACTTGTATGACAATCTCTTCCGCGATTATCATATTTCTCATAAGAATTTGCAATTAATTCCTATCTAAAAATATAAATACAATTTACTATATACATTTTAGACAAAACATTGCAGTCGTTTAATTAAACACCTGCATATTCTATTCTCCTCACAAACTGTACATTGGCGAGAGTGGACCAACGATGTTCCTAATCGTTGCAATATCTAACTACGACAGGACTTTCTTCTTAAGCATATATATCACCTCAGCGACAAGCTGTGAAATGGGATTCGAGTTTCTACAACCTAACCGTTTGAAAACGATTCCCACTCGATGAAAATCCCTTCCCTCCCTGTTCCACTAAATTATATTAAATCTTCCCTTTTAAGGAATACTGATAAACTCTTTAAAACAAATGCAAACTAAATTCGTCACTACCTTCAAAAACCGAGGGTGAGCTATCGTTTACCTGCACCTTGTTCCCATCACAAAGTGATAGAATATGCTCACCTTTTTTTCCCATTCTTCCCACACGAAGGAATTCTTATTTTTCAGTATTTTTGGAACAAACAACCAATTTAATTCATTAGTAAGATTCATCAGCAGTTTCAAAGTTCCAGACATATTTATCTTAATACCTTCTAGAGTCTTCAACCTGAGAAAATAATTTGTTCTATTCATTACACTAACAGTGTCAGACAATTTTTTACACCAGCTGAGCCTTTCATTCAGTTGCTCAGAACTATGGCCACTTACTGATACGACTTCATTTCTACTGCCTTTTTCATCTAAGGTAACTGTGTAGTTGTTAAAATTTGCGACAATCTAACAATGATGCTATCACCAATGAGTTGTTTGTTTTTAAACAACCGCTCGGTAAGACTCAATTTATCCGGTCTTCTATATCGCATGAACAGTAAGTCAAGCTTTATTCTATTTGCACAGGGATTATTTTCCCAACAATTTCAAACATTGTGAGCAGAATTGAAGTGCTGTTACCTCATTACTTTTTTCATAAGGCGCGTTCGAGATCTTTTACAAACAAGAACTTGTCCACTGTTGTGCTCTCATAATGCGACACGAATTACTTCCTTAACTGACCATAGTGCACAAAATCAACGTTATGTTTTTTATATAACTTCCCACCTTCGCTCAATAACTTCGGGACATATTTCAGGTAATGCACCTCCTCGAGTCCATAAAGCTCCAATGGTTCACGAGAAATTTCGAGGGAGTTACATTCTCTGTTAACACATTAAATTTTGGAAGCCTTATCCAGTTTTGTAGGTTTAATAAACCACCCTTCCACACACTGTGCACTCATCATCATATTTCCTCAATAGTTTCTGGTTTGGATCAGGAACTTGCGGCAAAATGCGGTTTTCGCGTACCATTGATCTTCTTGCCCAAATTAGATTGAAACTCCCCATTTTGCAACAACTATTTCCTTTTCTCTGTTTTCGCTAAGTATACTAATAACAGAGTTGTCTATTGCAGATTTGTCCTGAATGAAATTATTCTTCTAAGAACTACGAATAAAAATATCGCTCTATCTACTTTAATAGAAACAATATTTTTCATATATTTTTAGTTTCATTTCCGCTGTACTTTTGTTTATGTTAATTTGTCTATAGAATTACATAAAATAACATTAATTACCTTCCCTTACATATGTTAAACAAACCTAATCTTAAACTAACATATCTCTGGGCTCGATCGGCATCCGATTTGAAAGTTTTGTATTTTTTTTAGCTCTAGTATATGTATGACATAATTTTTTTTAAAAGAAAATATTAAAATGCCGGTTTTTTGAGGAAATGGTTACCAAGATCTTGGTTACACCATTTTCAGTTGCTCTATATGCAAATATACGCATGTAATATCTCCAGTGGCGAACCGTCTTAAGAGGTCGGAATTCCATTATATGTTTGTCTATTTGAGATTGTTATGTTAGTTATAGTAATAAATAAATTACTTATAATTTCATTAATTTATGTTGTTTGTACAAGTATATACGTCAATACCACCAACCAACCATTCACCCACCCGCCAACCTTCTCCAACCATCTAACCATTCACCCACCCGCCCGCCAACTCCCACCCACCATCCGTTCACCCACCCGCCCGCCAACTCCCACCCACCATCCAATCGCCCACCCGCCCTCCTACTCCCTCCCACCATCCATTCACCCACCCGCCCTTCCACACCAACCAACCATCCATTTCCCACCCGCCCGCCACTCCAACCAACCAACACAGATCCCTCCCGCCTTCCGCACCCACCCACCAACCTACTGTAGATATACCCGCCCTCCAACACCAAACAAACAACCGTTCGCTTGCCCGGCTTACAACTCAAATCTATGGCAGACAATCTAAATTACACATTCTCTATATAATGAATTGGAATGACTGTTTTTTCACAAAAATACAAGATAAATCACTGATTATTTAGAATCTTCGTTGAACTTTCAAATACTAGTCCGAGCGTCTAAATATCACAAGCTCCTACGACATTATGAATGATAAATTTAACAGGCCAATATTTGATTCATTTCGTTTATTTACTTTCGATTTTCTAACACTCTTCACTAAATACGAATGAGTAATGATAATACGACGGTACGCCACAGCAGCACTTGTCACCAAACCGACCAAGTTACAAAACCACAGCTCCATAAAAATTGTGCCTGTTGCACTATCCTTGAATCTTAACGTATGTTTTATGACGAATTGTCATAATTGGCGGCCAGCATGGGCTGAACCGATCATGCCAAATGAAATAATATTGTATTTACACATGTAGTAAAACAATTTGGTAAAAATGTCATATGCGGGAAATGGATTTCTTCAAATTTACAGGAGAAAGTACTTAAGGAAATGAGTTTCTGTTTAATTTCGGAAGGTCGTGGAAGAGGTTCCTCGCATTTGCAATGTATTTGGCCGCTAAATCATGTATTTTCCTATAATAATGTCCGTCCGATGCACGAGAGTTGTTGCTTGCATTTCCACCCATGTACTTGAACCGGATGTAGCGAGCATCTGATGACGTAATCCCCGGTAAGTGTTTCCAAACACACATTTTTTTCACTATATAGCCCAACCTAAAGTAACCTAACCTAACCTTACCGTGATAGTGCGTGAGGCTATCGTGAATGGTTTTTGGGGCTATTCGTGGATGGTTATACGATCCAGAATGGTTTTTGGTGCTATTCGGGAATGGTTTACGGGGCTATGCGGGAATTTTTCTGTTAAGAAGGTTGAAACACTGGTTCGCCGTTTTGAAATACAACGCTAATCAAGATTTGCCCGACATTTTGCGTATTCAGGAAGCGAGAAAAAAGAACGAACGATAATTACTCGATATGTCCACAAAAGATACTAATTCAGTTTTAAAAAAAAGAAAGAAAAAGAGAGCGAAATCCCTTGTGAAATAATGGTTCGTAATGCAGAATAGCTAAGTACGAATGTAAAAAAGTAGAGAATGAACACGTTAGAGCGATTTTTCGCATATAACAGTTTTACCAAATATTTTCCGTCACCTCAAAATACACATCACATTATCTCGCATGGTTCCAATATGCACAAATATGAAGATAAATATCTCTTAACAATATTGGCGAAATAACTTTACAAACAATGTGTATCACCACATACAATTCATTACAAATCTCAAACAGGTATGAAGATATCTATCCCGTGCATATCAAACTTAACAATATTTGGGCTGTGAGAAGAGTGCGAACATAGGATAGACATTGATCACACCCGTGCTTTTTAACTAGTCGCAAAATTTTGCCTACTTGGCTTATTCGTCCGCCTCCGGAGGAACTTTACTTGGCCGTAAGCGAAGACGAAATATCTACACCCAAACTAACCTACTTTAGAACTCACAGGAACATTCCTTTCGGAACCCTCTTTTTGCAATGATCTTCCAACACATGTTTCACGTCCTCATCATCTATACCCATGGCTAATATGTTTTCTACTCACTGAACAGAAAAAGAGTCAGTCGATTGACATCGTTCGAGCTAGCCCACCGCAAAATTTCCTCCACTTATTATTTTTAACGACCGCTGGTAAAATTCTACTTCACCCTCATATGAAGACAGAGGAACCACTTCCCGGCCACCTTAGATATAACATTGGCATTCTTCATGAATACACCAAATTGGCAAGGATTCTATATAGATGTTTGATATTTTCGACTTCTTTTGCACCCATTTAATAAATCTTATCCACTTATATAATAGATGGTCCAAAACTACTCATGTTTCACATCCTCATCATCTATACTCATGGCTAATATGTATTCTACTCACTGAACAGCAAAAGAGTCAGTCGATTGCCATCGTTCGAGCTAGCACACCGCAAAATCTCCTCCACTTATTATTCTTAACGACGGCTGGCAAAATTCTACTTCACCCTCATATGAAGACAGAGGAACCACTTCACGGCCATCTTAGAGATAATATTAGCTTTCTTCATGAATACACAAAATTGGCAAAATTTCTAAATAGATGTTTGATATTTTCGACTTCTTTTGCACCTATTTATCTAATCTTATCCACTTGTATAATAGATGGTCCAAAACTACTCATGTTAGGTTTATTAGCAACATACCCTCTTGACCATTACGTCTTCAGCATATATGTACAAGTGACTGGCAAATCCTTAGCAACGAAAATTTGAATAAACTGTTGTGAGAGTTCTTTTCACTCCATTTCCCTAATGGACAATAATATTTACTTACTTGCAATGTTTACATGCATGCCTTATTACCCAACTTGAATCATAAGTTGTCACGAATTCTACGAAACACTGACCCATTTATTTTCGACTTCCAATTACAGGCTCAAGTCAGCATTGTCCACATAAACCGGATGTGGTAAATGCATATCTTCTTCTATTTCTCCAAAGAACTTCAGCGTCTGAAATAACTTTACACTACAACAACTCCCCATAACTGAACTCTATAGAATACACTGTTATAAAATTTATCTCAATCATTTACTTGTATGACAATCTCTTCCGCGATTATCATATTTCTCATAAGAATTTGCAATTAATTCCTATCTAAAAATATAAATACAATTTACTATATACATTTTAGACAAAACATTGCAGTCGTTTAATTAAACAGCTGCATATTCTATTCTCCTCACAAACTGTACATTGGCGAGAGTGGACCAACAATGTTCCTAATCGTTGCAATATCTAACTACGACAGGACTTTCTTCTTAAGCATATATATCACCTCAGCGACAAGCTGTGAAATGGGATTCGAGTTTCTACAACCTAACCGTTTGAAAACGATTCCCACTCGATGAAAATCCCTTCCCTCCCTGTTCCACTAAATTATATTAAATCTTCCCTTTTAAGGAATACTGATAAACTCTTTAAAACAAATGCAAACTAAATTCGTCACTACCTTCAAAAAACGAGGGTGAGCTATCGTTTACCTGCACCTTGTTCCCATTACAAAGTGATAAATATGCTCACCTTTTTTCCCATTCTTCCCACACGAAGGAATTCTTATTTTTCAGTATTTTTGGAACAAACAACCAATTTAATTCATTAGTAAGATTCATCAGCAGTTTCAAAGTTCCAGACATATTTATCTTAATACCTTCTAGAGTCTTGAACCTGAGAAAATAATTTGTTCTATTCATTACAGTAACAGTGTCAGACAATTTTTTACACCAGCTGAGCCTTTCATTCAGTTGCTCAGAACTATGGCCACTTACTGATACGACTTCATTTCTACTGCCTTTTTCATCTAAGGTAACTGTGTAGTTGTTAAAATTTGCGACAATCTAACAATGATGCTATCACCAATGAGTTGTTTGTTTTTAAACAACCGCTCGGTAAGACTCAATTTATCCGGTCTTCTATATCGCATGAACAGTAAGTCAAGCTTTATTCTATTTGCACAGGGATTATTTTCCCAACAATTTCAAACATTGTGAGCAGAATTGAATTGCTGTTACCTCATTACTTTTTTCATAAGGCGCGTTCGAGATCTTTTACAAAAAAAACTTGTCCACTTTTGTGCTCTCATAATGCGACACGAATTACTTCCTTAACTGACCATAGTGCACAAAATCAACGTTATGTTTTTTATATAACTTCCCACCTTCGCTCAATAACTTCGGGACATATTTCAGGTAATGTACCTCCTCAAGTCCATAAAGCTCCAATGGTTTCTCAACCTTCACGAGAAATTTCGAGGGAGTTACATTCTCTGTTAACACATTAAATTTTGGAAGCCTTATCCAGTTTTTTAGGTTTAATAAACCACCCTTCCACACACTGTGCACTCATCATCATATTTCCTCAATACTTTCTGGTTTGGATCAGGAACTTGCGGCAAAATGCGGTTTTCGCGTACCATTGATCTTCTTGCCCAAATTAGATTGAAACTCCCCATTTTCCAACAACTATTTCCTTTTCTCTGTTTTCGCTAAGTATACTAATAACAGAGTTGTCTATTGGAGATTTGTCCTGAATGAAATTATTCTTCTAAGAGCTACGAATAAAAATATCGCTCTATCTACTTTAATAGAAACAATATTTTTCATATATTTTTAGTTTCATTTCCGCTGTACTTTTGTTTATGTTAATTTGTCTATAGAATTACATAAAATAACATTAAATACCTTCCCTTACATATGTTAAACAAACCTAATCTTAAACTAACATATCTCTGGGCTCGATCGGCATCCGATTTCAAAGTTTTGTACTTTTTTTAGCTCTAGTATATGTATGACATAATTTTTTTTAAAAGAAAATATTAAAATGCCGGTTTTTTGAGGAAATGGTTACCAAGATCTTGGTTACACCATTTTCAGTTGCTCTATATGCAAATATACGCATGTAATATCTCCAGTGGCGAACCGTCTTAAGAGGTCGGAATTCCATTATATATTTGTCTATTTGAGATTGTTATGTTAGTTATAGTAATAAAGAAATTAGTTATAATTTCATTAATTTATGTTGTTTGTACGAGTATATACGTCAATACCACCAACCAACCATTCACCCACCCGCCAACCGTCTCCAACCATCCAACCATTCACCCACCCGCCCGCCAACTCCCACCCACCATCCTTTCACCCACCCGCCCGCCAACTCCCACCCACCATCCAATCGCCCACCCGCCCTCCTACTCCCTCCCACCATCCATTCACCCACCCGCCCTTCCACACCAACCAACCATCCATTTCCCACCCGCCCGCCACTCCAACCAACCAACACAGATCCCTCCCGCCTTCCGCACCCACCCACCAACCTACTGTAGATATACCCGCCCTCCAACACCAAACAAACAACCGTTCGCTTGCCCGGCTGACAACTCAAATCTATGGCAGACAATCTAAATTACACATTCTCTATATAATGAATTGGAATGACTGTTCTTTCACAAAAATACAAGATAAATCACTGATTATTTAGAATCTTCGTTGAACTTTCAAATACAAGTCGGAGCGTCTAAATATCACAAGCTCCTACGACATTATGAATGATAAATTTAACAGGCCAATATTTGATTCATTTCGTTTATTTACTTTCGATTTTCTAACACTCTTCACTAAATACGAATGAGTAATGATAATACGACGGTACGCCACAGCAGCACTTGTCACCAAACCGACCAAGTTACAAAACCACAGCTCCATAAAAATTGTGCCTTTTGCACTATCCTTGAATCTTAACGTATGTTTTATGACGAATTGTTATAATTGGCGGCTAGCATGGGCTGAACCGATCATGCCAAATGAAATAATATTGTAATTACACATGTATATATTCACATGGCATTAGTAAAACTATTTGGTAAAAATGTCATATGCGGGAAATGGATTTCTTCAAATTTACAGGAGAAAGTACTTAAGGAAATGAGTTTCTGTGTAATTTCGGAAGGTCGTGGAAGAGTTTCCTCGCATTTGCAATGTATTTGGCCGCTAAATCATGTATTTTCCTATAATAATGTCCGTCCGATGCACGAGAGTTGTTGCTTGCATTTCCACCCATGTACTTGAACCGGATGTAGCGAGCATCTGATGACGTAATCTCCGGTAAGTGTTTCCAAACACACATTTTTTCACTATATAGCCCAACCTAAAGTAACCTAACCTAACCTTACCGTGATAGTGCGTGAGGCTATCGTGAATGGTTTTTGGGGCTATTCGTGGATGGTTATACGATCCAGAATGGTTTTTGGTGCTATTCGGGAATGGTTTACGGGGCTATGCGGGAATTTTTCTGTTAAGAAGGTTGAAACACTGGTTCGCCGTTTTGAAATACAACGCTAATCAAGATTTGCCCGACATTTTGCGCATTCAGGAAGCGAGAAAAAAGAACGAACAATAATTACTCGATATGTCTACAAAAGATACTAATTCAGTTTTTAAAAAAAGAAAGAAAAAGAGAGCGAAATCCCTTGTGAAATAATGGTTCGTAATGCAGAATAGCTAAGTACGAATGTAAAAAAGTAGAGAATGAACAAGTTAGAGCGATTTTTCGCATATAACAGTTTTACCAAATATTTTCCGTCACCTCAAAATACACATCACATTATCTCGCCTGGTTCCAATATGCACAAATATGAAGATAAATATCTCTTAACAAAATTGGCGAAATAACTTTATAAGCAATGTGTATCACCACATACAATTCATTACAAATCTCAAACAGGTATGAAGATATCTATCCCGTGCATATCAAACTTAACAATATTTGGGCTGTGAGAAGAGTGCGAACATAGGATAGACATTGATCACACCCGTGCTTTTTAACTAGTCGCAAAATTTTGCCTACTTGGCTTATTCGTCCGCCTCCGGAGGAACTTTACTTGGCCGTAAGCGAAGACGAAATATCTACACCCAAACTAACCTACTTTAGAACTCACAGGAACATTCCTTTCGGAACCCTCTTTTTGCAATGATCTTCCAACACATGTTTCACGTCCTCATCATGTATACCCATGGCTAATATGTTTTCTACTCACTGAACAGCAAAAGAGTCAGTCGATTGACATCGTTCGAGCTAGCCCACCGCAAAATTTCCTCCACTTATTATTTTTAACGACCGCTGGTAAAATTCTACTTCACCCTCATATGAAGACAGAGGAACCACTTCTCGGCCACCTTAGATATAACATTGGCATTCTTCATGAATACACCAAATTGGCAAAGATTCTATATAGATGTTTGATATTTTCGACTTCTTTTGCACCTATTTAATAAATCTTATCCACTTATATAATAGATGGTCCAAAACTACTCATGTTTCACATCCTCATCATCTATACTCATGGCTAATAAGTTTTCTACTCACTGAACAGCAAAAGAGTCAGTCGATTGCCATCGTTCGAGCTAGCACACCGCAAAATCTCCTCCACTTATTATTCTTAACGACGGCTGGCAAAATTCTACTTCACCCTCATATGAAGACAGAGGAACCACTTCACGGCCATGTTAGAGATAATATTAGCTTTCTTCATGAATACACAAAATTGGCAAAGATTCTAAATAGATATTTGGTATTTTCGACTTCTTTTGCACCTATTTATCTAATCTTATCCACTTGTATAATAGATGGTCCAAAACTACTCATGTTAGGTTTATTAGCAACATACCCTCTTGACCATTACGTCTTCAGCATATATGTACAAGTGACTGGCAAATCCTTAGCAACGAAAATTTGAATAAACTGTTGTGAGAGTTCTTTTCACTCCATTTCCCTAATGGACAATAATATTTACTTACTTGCAATGTTTACATGCATGCCTTATTACCCAACTTGAATCATAAGTTGTCACGAATTCAACGAAACACTGACCCATTTATTTTCGACTTCCAATTACAGGCTCAAGTCAGCATTGTCCACATAAACCGGATGTGGTAAATGCATATCTTCTTCTATTTCTCCAAAGAACTTCAGCGCCTGAAATAACTTTACACTACAACAACTCCCCATAACTGAACTCTATAGAATACACTGTTATAAAATTTATCTCAATCATTTACTTGTATGACAATCTCTTCCGCGATTATCATATTTCTCATAAGAATTTGCAATTAATTCCTATCTAAAAATATAAATACAATTTACTATATACATTTTAGACAAAACATTGCAGTCGTTTAATTAAACAGCTGCATATTCTATTCTCCTCACAAACTGTACATTGGCGAGAGTTGACCAACGATGTTCCTAGTCGTTGCAATATCTAACTACGACAGGACTTTCTTCTTAAGCATATATATCACCTCAGCGACAAGCTGTGAAATGGGATTCGAGTTTCTACAACCTAACCGTTTGAAAACGATTCCCACTCGATGAAAATCCCTTCCCTCCCTGTTCCACTAAATTATATTAAATCTTCCCTTTTAAGGAATACTGATAAACTCTTTAAAACAAATGCAAACGATATTCGTCACTACCTTCAAAAAACGAGGGTGAACTATCGTTTACCTGCACCTTGTTCCCATCACAAAGTGTTAGAATATGCTCACCTTTTTTTCCCATTCTTCCCACACGAAGGAATTCTTATTTTTCAGTATTTTTGGAACAAACAACCAATTTAATTCATTAGTAAGATTCATCAGCAGTTTCAAAGTTCCAGACATATTTATCTTAATACCTTCTAGAGTCTTGAACCTGAGAAAATAATTTGTTCTATTCATTACACTAACAGTGTCAGACAATTTTTTACACCAGCTGAGCCTTTCATTCAGTTGCTCAGAACTATGGCCCCTTACTGATACGACTTCATTTCTACTGCCTTTTTCATCTAAGGTAACTGTGAAGTTGTTAAAATTTGCGACAATCTAACAATGATGCTATCACCAATGAGTTGTTTGTTTTTAAACAACCGCTCGGTAAGACTCAATTTATCCGGTCTTCTATATCGCATGAACAGTAAGTGAAGCTTTATTCTATTTGCACAGGGATTATTTTCCCAACAATTTCAAACATTGTGAGCAGAATTAAAGTTCTGTTACATCATTACTTTTTTCATAAGGCGCGTTCGAGATCTTTTACAAACAAGAACTTGTCCACTTTTGTGCTCTCATAATGCGACACGAATTACTTCCTTAACTGACCATAGTGCACAAAATCAACGTTATGTTTTTTATATAACTTCCCACCTTCGCTCAATAACTTCGGGACATATTTCAGGTAATGCACCTCCTCAAGTCCATAAAGCTCCAATGGTTTCTCAACCTTCACGAGAAATTTCGAGGGAGTTACATTCTCTGTTAACACATTAAATTTTGGAAGCCTTATCCAGTTTTTTTGGTTTAATAAACCACCCTTCCACACAGTGTGCACTCCTCATCATATTTCCTCAATAGTTTCTGGTTTGGATCAGGAACTTGCGGCAAAATGCGGTTTTCGCGTACCATTGATCTTCTTGCCCAAATTAGATTGAAATTCCCCATTTTCCAACAGCTATTTCCTTTTCTCTTTTTTCGCTAAGTATACTACTAATAACAGAGTTGTCTATTGGAGACTTGTCCTGAATGAAATTATTCTTCTAAGAACTACGAATAAAAATATCGCTCTATCTACTTTAATAGAAACAATATTTTTCATATATTTTTAGTTTCATTTCCGCTGTACTTTTGTTTATGTTAATTTGTCTATAGAATTACATAAAATAACATTAATTACCTTCCCTTACATATGTTAAACAAACCTAATCTTAAACTAATATATCTCTGGGCTCGATCGGCATCCGATTTCAAAGTTTTGTACTTTTTTTAGCTCTAGTATATGTATGACATAATTTTTTTTAAAAGAAAATATTAAAATACCGGTTTTTTGAGGAAATGGTTACCAAGATCTTGGTTACACCATTTTCAGTTGCTCTATATGCAAATATACGCATGTAATATCTCCAGTGGCGAACCGTCTTAAGAGGTCGGAATTCCATTATATATTTGTCTATTTGAGATTGTTAAGTTAGTTATAGTAATAAATAAATTACTTATAATTTCATTAATTTATGTTGTTTGTACGAGTATATACGTCAATACCACCAACCAACCATTCACCCACCCGCCAACCGTCGCCAACCATCCAACCATTCACCCACCCGCCCGCCAACTCCCACCCACCATCCTTTCACCCACCCGCCCGCCAACTCCCACCCACCATCCAATCGCCCACCCGCCCTCCTACTCCCTCCCACCATCCATTCACCCACCCGCCCTTCCACACCAACCAACCATCCATTTCCCACCCGCCCGCCACTCCAACCAACCAACACAGATCCCTCCCGCCTTCCGCACCCACCCACCAACCTACTGTAGATATACCCGCCCTCCAACACCAAGCAAACAACCGTTCGCTTGCCCGGCTGACAACTCAAATCTATGGCAGACAATCTAAATTACACATTCTCTATATAATGAATTGGAATGACTGTTCTTTCACAAAAATACAAGATAAATCACTGATTATTTAGAATCTTCGTTGAACTTTCAAATACAAGTCGGATCGTCTAAATATCACAAGCTCCTACGACATTATGAATGATAAATTTAACAGGCCAATATTTGATTCATTTCGTTTATTTACTTTCGATTTTCTAACACTCTTCACTAAATACGAATGAGTAATGATAATACGACGGTACGCCACAGCAGCACTTGTCACCAAACCGACCAAGTTACAAAACCACAGCTCCATAAAAATTGTGCCTGTTGCACTATCCTTGAATCTTAACGTATGTTTTATGACGAATTGTCATAATTGGCGGCCAGCATGGGCTGAACCGATCATGCCAAATGAAATAATATTGTATTTACACATGTATATATTTACATGGCATTAGTAAAACTATTTGGTAAAAATGTCATATGCGGGAAATGGATTTCTTCAAATTTACAGGAGAAAGTACTTAAGGAAATGAGTTTCTGTGTAATTTCGGAAGGTCGTGGAAGAGTTTCCTCGCATTTGCAATGTATTTGGCCGCTAAATCATGTATTTTCCTATAACAATGTCCGTCCGATGCACGAGAGTTGTTGCTTGCATTTCCACCCATGTACTTGAACCGGATGTAGCGAGCACCTGATGACGTAATCCCCGGTAAGTGTTTCCAAACACACATTTTTTTCACTATATAGCCCAACCTAAAGTAACCTAACCTAACCTTACCGTGATAGTGCGTGAGGCTATCGTGAATGGTTTTTGGGGCTATTCGTGGATGGTTATACGATCCAGAATGGTTTTTGGTGCTATTCGGGAATGGTTTACGGGGCTATGCGGGAATTTTTCTGTTAAGAAGGTTGAAACACTGGTTCGCCGTTTTGAAATACAACGCTAATCAAGATTTGCCCGACATTTTGCGTATTCAGGAAGCGAGAAAAAAGAACGAACAATAATTACTCGATATGTCTACAAAAGATACTAATTCAGTTTTAAAAAAAAGAAAGAAAAAGAGAGCGAAATCCCTTGTGAAATAATGGTTCGTAATGCAGAATAGCTAAGTACGAATGTAAAAAAGTAGAGAATGAACAAGTTAGAGCGATTTTTCGCATATAACAGTTTTACCAAATATTTTCCGTCACCTCAAAATACACATCACATTATCTCGCCTGGTTCCAATATGCACAAATATGAAGATAAATATCTCTTAACAATATTGGCGAAATAACTTTACAAACAATGTGTATCACCACATACAATTCATTACAAATCTCGAACAGGTATGAAGATATCTATCCCGTGCATATCAAACTTAACAATATTTGGGCTGTGAGAAGAGTGCGAACATAGGATAGACATTGATCACACCTGTGCTTTTTAACTAGTCGCAAAATTTTGCCTACTTGGCTTATTCGTCCGCCTCCGGAGGAACTTTACTTGGCCGTAAGCGAAGACGAAATATCTACACCCAAACTAACCTACTTTAGAACTCACAGGAACATTCCTTTCGGAACCCTCTTTTTGCAATGATCTTCCAACACATGTTTCACGTCCTCATCATGTATACCCATGGCTAATATGTTTTCTACTCACTGAACAGCAAAAGAGTCAGTCGATTGACATCGTTCGAGCTAGCCCACCGCAAAATTTCCTCCACTTATTATTTTTAACGACCGCTGGTAAAATTCTACTTCACCCTCATATGAAGACAGAGGAACCACTTCTCGGCCACCTTAGATATAACATTGGCATTCTTCATGAATACACCAAATTGGCAAAGATTCTATATAGATGTTTGATATTTTCGACTTCTTTTGCACCTATTTAGTAAATCTTATCCACTTATATAATAGATGGTCCAAAACTACTCATGTTTCACATCCTCATCATCTATACTCATGGCTAATAAGTTTTCTACTCACTGAACAGCAAAAGAGTCAGTCGATTGCCATCGTTCGAGCTAGCACACCGCAAAATCTCCTCCACTTATTATTCTTAACGACGGCTGGCAAAATTCTACTTCACCCTCATATGAAGACAGAGGAACCACTTCACGGCCATCTTAGAGATAATATTAGCTTTCTTCATGAATACACAAAATTGGCAAAGATTCTAAATAGATATTTGGTATTTTCGACTTCTTTTGCACCTATTTATCTAATCTTATCCACTTGTATAATAGATGGTCCAAAACTACTCATGTTAGGTTTATTAGCAACATACCCTCTTGACCATTACGTCTTCAGCATATATGTACAAGTGACTGGCAAATCCTTAGCAACGAAAATTTGAATAAACTGTTGTGAGAGTTCTTTTCACTCCATTTCCCTAATGGACAATAATATTTACTTACTTGCAATGTTTACATGCATGCCTTATTACCCAACTTGAATCATAAGTTGTCACGAATTCAACGAAACACTGACCCATTTATTTTCGACTTCCAATTACAGGCTCAAGTCAGCATTGTCCACATAAACCGGATGTGGTAAATGCATATCTTCTTCTATTTCTCCAAAGAACTTCAGCGCCTGAAATAACTTTACACTACAACAACTCCCCATAACTGAACTCTATAGAATACACTGTTATAAAATTTATCTCAATCATTTACTTGTATGACAATCTCTTCCGCGATTATCATATTTCTCATAAGAATTTGCAATTAATTCCTATCTAAAAATATAAATACAATTTACTATATACATTTTAGACAAAACATTGCAGTCGTTTAATTAAACAGCTGCATATTCTATTCTCCTCACAAACTGTACATTGGCGAGAGTTGACCAACGATGTTCCTAGTCGTTGCAATATCTAACTACGACAGGACTTTCTTCTTAAGCATATATATCACCTCAGCGACAAGCTGTGAAATGGGATTCGAGTTTCTACAACCTAACCGTTTGAAAACGATTCCCACTCGATGAAAATCCCTTCCCTCCCTGTTCCACTAAATTATATTAAATCTTCCCTTTTAAGGAATACTGATAAACTCTTTAAAACAAATGCAAACGATATTCGTCACTACCTTCAAAAAACGAGGGTGAACTATCGTTTACCTGCACCTTGTTCCCATCACAAAGTGTTAGAATATGCTCACCTTTTTTTCCCATTCTTCCCACACGAAGGAATTCTTATTTTTCAGTATTTTTGGAACAAACAACCAATTTAATTCATTAGTAAGATTCATCAGCAGTTTCAAAGTTCCAGACATATTTATCTTAATACCTTCTAGAGTCTTGAACCTGAGAAAATAATTTGTTCTATTCATTACACTAACAGTGTCAGACAATTTTTTACACCAGCTGAGCCTTTCATTCAGTTGCTCAGAACTATGGCCCCTTACTGATACGACTTCATTTCTACTGCCTTTTTCATCTAAGGTAACTGTGAAGTTGTTAAAATTTGCGACAATCTAACAATGATGCTATCACCAATGAGTTGTTTGTTTTTAAACAACCGCTCGGTAAGACTCAATTTATCCGGTCTTCTATATCGCATGAACAGTAAGTGAAGCTTTATTCTATTTGCACAGGGATTATTTTCCCAACAATTTCAAACATTGTGAGCAGAATTAAAGTTCTGTTACATCATTACTTTTTTCATAAGGCGCGTTCGAGATCTTTTACAAACAAGAACTTGTCCACTTTTGTGCTCTCATAATGCGACACGAATTACTTCCTTAACTGACCATAGTGCACAAAATCAACGTTATGTTTTTTATATAACTTCCCACCTTCGCTCAATAACTTCGGGACATATTTCAGGTAATGCACCTCCTCAAGTCCATAAAGCTCCAATGGTTTCTCAACCTTCACGAGAAATTTCGAGGGAGTTACATTCTCTGTTAACACATTAAATTTTGGAAGCCTTATCCAGTTTTTTTGGTTTAATAAACCACCCTTCCACACAGTGTGCACTCCTCATCATATTTCCTCAATAGTTTCTGGTTTGGATCAGGAACTTGCGGCAAAATGCGGTTTTCGCGTACCATTGATCTTCTTGCCCAAATTAGATTGAAATTCCCCATTTTCCAACAGCTATTTCCTTTTCTCTTTTTTCGCTAAGTATACTACTAATAACAGAGTTGTCTATTGGAGACTTGTCCTGAATGAAATTATTCCTCTAAGAACTACGAATAAAAATATCGCTCTATCTACTTTAATAGAAACAATATTTTTCATATATTTTTAGTTTCATTTCCGCTGTACTTTTGTTTATGTTAATTTGTCTATAGAATTACATAAAATAACATTAATTACCTTCCCTTACATATGTTAAACAAACCTAATCTTAAACTAATATATCTCTGGGCTCGATCGGCATCCGATTTCAAAGTTTTGTACTTTTTTTAGCTCTAGTATATGTATGACATAATTTTTTTTAAAAGAAAATATTAAAATACCGGTTTTTTGAGGAAATGGTTACCAAGATCTTGGTTACACCATTTTCAGTTGCTCTATATGCAAATATACGCATGTAATATCTCCAGTGGCGAACCGTCTTAAGAGGTCGGAATTCCATTATATATTTGTCTATTTGAGATTGTTAAGTTAGTTATAGTAATAAATAAATTACTTATAATTTCATTAATTTATGTTGTTTGTACGAGTATATACGTCAATACCACCAACCAACCATTCACCCACCCGCCAACCGTCGCCAACCATCCAACCATTCACCCACCCGCCCGCCAACTCCCACCCACCATCCTTTCACCCACCCGCCCGCCAACTCCCACCCACCATCCAATCGCCCACCCGCCCTCCTACTCCCTCCCACCATCCATTCACCCACCCGCCCTTCCACACCAACCAACCATCCATTTCCCACCCGCCCGCCACTCCAACCAACCAACACAGATCCCTCCCGCCTTCCGCACCCACCCACCAACCTACTGTAGATATACCCGCCCTCCAACACCAAGCAAACAACCGTTCGCTTGCCCGGCTGACAACTCAAATCTATGGCAGACAATCTAAATTACACATTCTCTATATAATGAATTGGAATGACTGTTCTTTCACAAAAATACAAGATAAATCACTGATTATTTAGAATCTTCGTTGAACTTTCAAATACAAGTCGGATCGTCTAAATATCACAAGCTCCTACGACATTATGAATGATAAATTTAACAGGCCAATATTTGATTCATTTCGTTTATTTACTTTCGATTTTCTAACACTCTTCACTAAATACGAATGAGTAATGATAATACGACGGTACGCCACAGCAGCACTTGTCACCAAACCGACCAAGTTACAAAACCACAGCTCCATAAAAATTGTGCCTGTTGCACTATCCTTGAATCTTAACGTATGTTTTATGACGAATTGTCATAATTGGCGGCCAGCATGGGCTGAACCGATCATGCCAAATGAAATAATATTGTATTTACACATGTATATATTTACATGGCATTAGTAAAACTATTTGGTAAAAATGTCATATGCGGGAAATGGATTTCTTCAAATTTACAGGAGAAAGTACTTAAGGAAATGAGTTTCTGTGTAATTTCGGAAGGTCGTGGAAGAGTTTCCTCGCATTTGCAATGTATTTGGCCGCTAAATCATGTATTTTCCTATAACAATGTCCGTCCGATGCACGAGAGTTGTTGCTTGCATTTCCACCCATGTACTTGAACCGGATGTAGCGAGCACCTGATGACGTAATCCCCGGTAAGTGTTTCCAAACACACATTTTTTTCACTATATAGCCCAACCTAAAGTAACCTAACCTAACCTTACCGTGATAGTGCGTGAGGCTATCGTGAATGGTTTTTGGGGCTATTCGTGGATGGTTATACGATCCAGAATGGTTTTTGGTGCTATTCGGGAATGGTTTACGGGGCTATGCGGGAATTTTTCTGTTAAGAAGGTTGAAACACTGGTTCGCCGTTTTGAAATACAACGCTAATCAAGATTTGCCCGACATTTTGCGTATTCAGGAAGCGAGAAAAAAGAACGAACAATAATTACTCGATATGTCTACAAAAGATACTAATTCAGTTTTAAAAAAAAGAAAGAAAAAGAGAGCGAAATCCCTTGTGAAATAATGGTTCGTAATGCAGAATAGCTAAGTACGAATGTAAAAAAGTAGAGAATGAACAAGTTAGAGCGATTTTTCGCATATAACAGTTTTACCAAATATTTTCCGTCACCTCAAAATACACATCACATTATCTCGCCTGGTTCCAATATGCACAAATATGAAGATAAATATCTCTTAACAATATTGGCGAAATAACTTTACAAACAATGTGTATCACCACATACAATTCATTACAAATCTCGAACAGGTATGAAGATATCTATCCCGTGCATATCAAACTTAACAATATTTGGGCTGTGAGAAGAGTGCGAACATAGGATAGACATTGATCACACCTGTGCTTTTTAACTAGTCGCAAAATTTTGCCTACTTGGCTTATTCGTCCGCCTCCGGAGGAACTTTACTTGGCCGTAAGCGAAGACGAAATATCTACACCCAAACTAACCTACTTTAGAACTCACAGGAACATTCCTTTCGGAACCCTCTTTTTGCAATGATCTTCCAACACATGTTTCACGTCCTCATCATCTATACCCATGGCTAATATGTTTTCTACTCACTGAACAGCAAAAGAGTCAGTCGATTGACATCGTTCGAGCTAGCCCACCGCAAAATTTCCTCCACTTATTATTTTTAACGACCGCTGGTAAAATTCTACTTCACCCTCATATGAAGACAGAGGAACCACTTCTCGGCCACCTTAGATATAACATTGGCATTCTTCATGAATACACCAAATTGGCAAAGATTCTATATAGATGTTTGATATTTTCGACTTCTTTTGCACCTATTTAGTAAATCTTATCCACTTATATAATAGATGGTCCAAAACTACTCATGTTTCACATCCTCATCATCTATACTCATGGCTAATATGTTTTCTACTCACTGAACAGCAAAAGAGTCAGTCGATTGCCATCGTTCGAGCTAGCACACCGCAAAATCTCCTCCACTTATTATTCTTAACGACGGCTGGCAAAATTCTACTTCACCCTCATATGAAGACAGATGAACCACTTCACGGCCATCTTAGAGATAATATTAGCTTTCTTCATGAATACACAAAATTGGCAAAGATTCTAAATAGATGTTTGGTATTTTCGACTTCTTTTGCACCTATTTATCTAATCTTATCCACTTGTATAATAGATGGTCCAAAACTACTCATGTTAGGTTTATTAGCAACATACCCTCTTGACCATTACGTCTTCAGCATATATGTACAAGTGACTGGCAAATCCTTAGCAACGAAAATTTGAATAAACTGTTGTGAGAGTTTTTTTCACTCCATTTCCCTAATGGACAATAATATTTACTTACTTGCAATGTTTACATGCATGCCTTATTACCCAACTTGAATCATAAGTTGTCACGAATTCTACGAAACACTGACCCATTTATTTTCGACTCCCAATTACAGGCTCAAGTCAGCATTGTCCACATAAACCGGATGTGGTAAATGCATATCTTCTTCTATTTCTCCAAAGAACTTCAGCGTCTGAAATAACTTTACACTACAACAACTCCCCATAACTGAACTCTATAGAATACACTGTTATAAAATTTATCTCAATCATTTACTTGTATGACAATCTCTTCCGCCATTATCATATTTCTCATAAGAATTTGCAATTAATTCCTATCTAAAAATATAAATACAATTTACTATATACATTTTAGACAAAACATTGCAGTCGTTTAATTAAACAGCTGCATATTCTATTCTCCTCACAAACTGTACATTGGCGAGAGTGGACCAACGATGTTCCTAATCGTTGCAATATCTAACTACGACAGGACTTTCTTCTTAAGCATATATATCACCTCAGCGACAAGCTGTGAAATGGGATTCGAGTTTCTACAACCTAACCGTTTGAAAACGATTCCCACTCGATGAAAATCCCTTCCCTCCCTGTTCCACTAAATTATATTAAATCTTCCCTTTTAAGGAATACTGATAAACTCTTTAAAACAAATGCAAACTAAATTCTTCACTACCTTCAAAAAACGAGGGTGAGCTATCGTTTACCTGCACCTTGTTCCCATCACAAAGTGATAGAATATGCTCACCTTTTTTTCCCATTCTTCCCACACGAAGGAATTCTTATTTTTCAGTATTTTTGGAACAAACAACCAATTTAATTCATTAGTAAGATTCATCAGCAGTTTCAAAGTTCCAGACATATTTATCTTAATACCTTCTAGAGTCTTCAACCTGAGAAAATAATTTGTTCTATTCATTACACTAACAGTGTCAGACAATTTTTTACACCAGCTGAGCCTTTCATTCAGTTGCTCAGAACTATGGCCACTTACTGATACGACTTCATTTCTACTGCCTTTTTCATCTAAGGTAACTGTGTAGTTGTTAAAATTTGCGACAATCTAACAATGATGCTATCACCAATGAGTTGTTTGTTTTTAAACAACCGCTCGGTAAGACTCAATTTATCCGGTCTTCTATATCGCATGAACAGTAAGTCAAGCTTTATTCTATTTGCACAGGGATTATTTTCCCAACAATTTCAAACATTGTGAGCAGAATTGAAGTGCTGTTACCTCATTACTGTTTTCATAAGGCGCGTTCGAGATCTTTTACAAACAAGAACTTGTCCACTTTTGTGCTCTCATAATGCGACACGAATTACTTCCTTAACTGACCATAGTGCACAAAATCAACGTTATGTTTTTTATATAACTTCCCACCTTCGCTCAATAACTTCGGGACATATTTCAGGTAATGCACCTCCTCAAGTCCATAAAGCTCCAATGGTTTCTCAACCTTCACGAGAAATTTCGAGGGAGTTACATTCTCTGTTAACACATTAAATTTTGGAAGCCTTATCCAATTTTGTAGGTTTAATAAACCACCCTTCCACACACTGTGCACTCATCATCATATTTCCTCAATAGTTTCTGGTTTGGATCAGGAACGTGCGGCAAAATGCGGTTTTCGCGTACCATTGATCTTCTTGCCCAAATTAGATTGAAACTCCCCATTTTCCAACAACTATTTCCTTTTCTCTGTTTTCGCTAAGTATACTAATAACAGAGTTGTCTATTGGAGATTTGTCCTGAATGAAATTATTCTTCTAAGAACTACGAATAAAAATATCGCTCTATCTACTTTAATAGAAACAATATTTTTCATATATTTTTAGTTTCATTTCCGCTGTACTTTTGTTTATGTTAATTTGTCTTTAGAATTACAGAAAATAACATTAATTACCTTCCCTTACATATGTTAAACAAACCTAATCTTAAACTAACATATCTCTGGGCTCGATCGGCATCCGATTTCAAAGTTTTGTACTTTTTTTAGCTCTAGTATATGTATGACATATTTTTTTTTAAAAGAAAATATTAAAATGCCGGTTTTTTGAGGAAATGGTGGAACGAGTTTACAATACCGGACCACTCTCCAATTTCTATGAAATTTCGCCTACTCACTAATTGTGAACTCGTAATCACGAATCTGCATGTAATAATTGGCTGTCAAGTATGGAAATCGAGAAAAAAATTAAAGAAGCTATGTTTTCTTAACGTAACGTAACCCTACCATAAGAACAATAGCTCCACGGAAGACGCCATTTTCCCAACATGAAGAAATCAACAGGCAAGATAAGGTATAGTTCTCTTAGCTAAAATATTAATTTTTCTTTGTATTTATGCTAATGGAACCTAACCTAACAGGCCTAACCTAACCTCGTAGGCATTCCTCGTCTGTCGTCAACAAGATTGTTGTGCGTAAAGGAAGACCATTCGCTAATTAATAGCGAAAGAAAGATGGTTCCGAATTGCTGTGTATGGACAATCACCGTGGTAAATTGCAGGTTATTTTACAAGTTGTACACGTAAATGTACATCTTTAACAAGTGACCGCCAAATACGAACTACAGATACGTCATCAGGACACCGAAATTAGTAAGTAGGCGAAATTTTATAGAAATTGGAGAGTGGTCCGGTATTGTAAACTCATGCCGAAATGGTTACCAAGATCTTGGTTACACCATTTTCAGTTGCTCTATATGCAAATATACGCATGTAATATCTCCAGTGGCGAACCGTCTTAAGAGGTCGGAATTCCATTATATATTTGTCTATTTGAGATTGTTAAGTTAGTTATAGTAATAAATAAATTACTTATAATTTCATTAATTTATGTTGTTTGTACGAGCATATACGTCAATACCACCAACCAACCATTCACCCACCCGCCAACCGTCTCCAACCATCCAACCATTCACCCACCCGCCCGCCAACTCCCACCCACCATCCTTTCACCCACCCGCCCGCCAACTCCCACCCACCATCCAATCGCCCACCCGCCCTCCTACTCCCTCCCACCATCCATTCACCCACCCGCCCTTCCACACCAACCAACCATCCATTTCCCACCCGCCCGCCACTCCAACCAACCAACACAGATCCCTCCCGCCTTCCGCACCCACCCACCAACCTACTGTAGATATACCCGCCCTCCAACACCAAACAAACAACCATTCGCTTGCCCGGCTGACAACTCAAATCTATGGCAGACAATCTAAATTACACATTCTCTATATAAAGAATTGGAATGACTCTTCTTTCACAAAAATACAAGATAAATCACTGATTATTTAGAATCTTCGTTGAACTTTCAAATACAAGTCGGAGCGTCTAAATATCACAAGCTCCTACGACATTATGAATGATAAATTTAACAGGCCAATATTTGATTCATTTCGTTTATTTACTTTCGATTTTCTAACACTCTTTACTAAATACGAATGAGTAATGATAATACGACGGTACGCCACAGCAGCACACTTACATTCTTTGTTAACACATTAAATTTTGGAAGCCTTATCCAGTTTTTTAGGTTTAATAAACCACCCTTCCACACACTGTGCACTCATCATCATATTTCCTCAATAGTTTCTGGTTTGGATCAGGAACTTGCGGCAAAATGCGGTTTTCGCGTACCATTGATCTTCTTGCCCAAATTAGATTGAAACTCCCCATTTTCCAACAACTATTTCCTTTTCTCTATTTTCGCTAAGTATACTAATAACAGAGTTGTCTATTGGAGATTTGTCCTGAATGAAATTATTCTTCTAAGAACTACGAATAAAAATATCGCTCTATCTACTTTAATAGAAACAACATTTTTCATATATTTTTAGTTTCATTTCCGCTGTACTTTTGTTTATGTTAATTTGTCTATAGAATTACATAAAATGACATTAATTACCTTCCCTTACATATGTTAAACAAACCTAATCTTAAACTAATATATCTCTGGGCTCGATCGGCATCCGATTTCAAAGTTTTGTACTTTTTTTTAGCTCTAGTATATGTATGACATAATTTTTTTTAAAAGAAAATATTAAAATGCCGGTTTTTTGAGGAAATGGTTACCAAGATCTTGGTTACACCATTTTCAGTTTCTCTATATGCAAATATACGCATGTAATATCTCCAGTGGCGAACCGTCTTAAGAGGTCGGAATTCCATTATATATTTGTCTATTTGAGATTGTTATGTTAGTTATAGTAATAAATAAATTACTTATAATTTCATTAATTTATGTTGTTTGTACGAGTATATACGTCAATACCACCAACCAACCATTCACCCACCCGCCAACCGTCTCCAACCATCCAACCATTCACCCACCCGCCCGCCAACTCCCACCCACCATTCTTTCACCCACCCGCCCGCCAACTCCCACCCACCATCCAATCGCCCACCCGCCCTCCTACTCCCTCCCACCATCCATTCACCCACCCGCCCTTCCACACCAACCAACCATCCATTTCCCACCCGCCCGCCACTCCAACCAACCAACACAGATCCCTCCCGCCTTCCGCACCCACCCACCAACCTACTGTAGATATACCCTCCCTCCAACACCAAACAAACAACCGTTCGCTTGCCCGGCTGACAACTCAAATCTATGGCAGACAATCTAAATTACACATTCTCTATATAATGAATTGGAATGACTGTTCTTTCACAAAAATACAAGATAAATCACTGATTATTTAGAATCTTCGTTGAACTTTCAAATACAAGTCGGAGCGTCTAAATATCACAAGCTCCTACGACATTATGAATGATAAATTTAACAGGCCAATATTTGATTCATTTCGTTTATTTACTTTCGATTTTCTAACACTCTTCACTAAATACGAATGAGTAATGATAATACGACGGTACGCCACAGCAGCACTTGTCACCAAACCGACCAAGTTACAAAACCACAGCTCCATAAAAATTGTGCCTGTTGCACTATCCTTGAATTTTAACGTATGTTTTATGACGAATTGTCATAATTGGCGGCCAGCATGGGCTGAACCGAACATGCCAAATGAAATAATATTGTGTTTACACATGTATATATTTACATGGCATTAGTAAAACTATTTGGTAAAAATGTCATATGCGGGAAATGGATTTCTTCAAATTTACACTAGAACGTACTTAAGGAAATGAGTTTCTGTGTAATTTCGGAAGGTCGTGGAAGAGTTTCCTCGCATTTGGAATGTATTTGGCCGCTAAATCATGTATTTTCCTATAATAATGTCCGTCCGATGCACGAGAGTTGTTGCTTGAATTTCCACCCATGTACTTGAACCGGATGTAGCGAGCATCTGATGACGTAATTCCCGGTAAGTGTTTCCAAACACACATTTTTTTCACTATATTGTCCAACCTAAAGTAACCTAACCTAACCTTACCGTGATAGTGCGTGAGGCTATCGTGAATGGTTTTTGGTGCTATTCGTGGATGGTTATACGATCCAGAATGGTTTTCGGTGCTATTCGGGAATGGTTTACGGGGCTATGCGGGAATTTTTCTGTTAAGAAGGTTGAAACACTGGTTCGCCGTTTTGAAATACAACGCTAATCAAGATTTGCCCGACATTTTGCGTATTCAGGAAGCGAGAAAAAAGAACGAACAATAATTACTCGATATGTCTACAAATGATACTAATTCAGTTTTAAAAAAAGAAAGAAAAAGAGAGCGAAATCCCTTGTGAAATAATGGTTCGTAATGCAGAATAGCTAAGTAGGAATGTAAAAAAGTAGAGAATGAACAAGTTAGAGCGATTTTTCGCATATAACAGTTTTACCAAATATTTTCCGTCACCTCAAAATACACATCACATTATCTCGCCTGGTTCCAATATGCACAAATATGAAGATAAATATCTCTTAACAATATTGGCGAAATAACTTTACAAACAATGTGTATCACCACATACAATTCATTACAAATCTCAAACAGGTATGAAGATATCTATCCCGTGCATATCAAACTTAACAATATTTGGGCTGTGAGAAGAGTGCGAACATAGGATAGACATTGATCACACCCGTGCTTTTTAACTAGTCGCAAAATTTTGCCTACTTGGCTTATTCGTCCGCCTCCGGAGGAACTTTACTTGGCCGTAAGCGAAGACGAAATATCTACACCCAAACTAACCTACTTTAGAACTCACAGGAACATTCCTTTCGGAACCCTCTTTTTGCAATGATCTTCCAACACATGTTTCACGTCCTCATCATGTATACCCATGGCTAATATGTTTTCTACTCACTGAACAGCAAAAGAGTCAGTCGATTGCCATCGTTCGAGCTAGCACACCGCAAAATCTCCTCCACTTATTATTCTTAACGACCGCTGGCAAAATTCTACTTCACCCTCATATGAAGACAGAGGAACCACTTCACGGCCATCTTAGAGATAAGATTAGCTTTCTTCATGAATACACAAAATTGGCAAAGATTCTAAATAGATGTTTGGTATTTTCGACTTCTTTTGTACCTATTTAATAAATCTTATCCACTTATATAATAGATGGTCCAAAACTACTCATGTTTCACATCCTCATCATCTATACTCACGGCTAATATGTTTTCTACTCACTGAACAGCAAAAGAGTCAGTCGATTGACATCGTTCGAGCTAGCACACCGCAAAATCTCCTCCACTTATCATTCTTAACGACGGCTGGCAAAATTCTACTTCACCCTGATATGAAGACAGAGGAACCACTTCACGGCCATCTTAGAGATAATATTAGCTTTCTTCATGAATACACAAAATTGGCAAAGATTCTAAATAGATGTTTGGTATTTTCGACTTCTTTTGCACCTATTTATCTAATCTTATCCACTTGTATAATAGATGGTCCAAAACTACTCATGTTAGGTTTATTAGATACATACCCTCTTGACCATTACGTCTTCAGCATATATGTACAAGTGACTGGCAAATCCTTAGCAACGAAAATTTGAATAAACTGTTGTGAGAGTTCTTTTTACTCCATTTCCCTAACAGACAATAATATTTACTTACTTGCAATGTTTACATGCATGCCTTATTACCCAACTTGAATCATAAGTTGTCACGAATTCTACGAAACACTGACCCATTTATTTTCGACTTCCAATTACAGGCTCAAGTCAGCATTGTCCACATAAACCGGATGTGGTAAATGCATATCATCTTCTATTTCTCCAAAGAACTTCAGCGTCTGAAATAACTTTACACTACAACCACTCCCCATAACTGAACTCTATAGAATACACTGTTATAAAATTTATCTCAATCATTTACTTGTATGACAATCTCTTCCGCCTTTATCATATTTCCCATAAGAATTTGCAATTAATTCCTATCTAAAAATATAAATACAATTTACTATATACATTTTAGACAAAACATTGCAGTCGTTTAATTAAACATCTGCATATTCTATTCTCCTCACAAACTGTACATTGGCGAGAGTGGACCAACGATGTTCCTAATCGTTGCAATATCTAACTACGACAGGACTTTCTTCTTAAGCATATATATCACCTCAGCGACAAGCTGTGAAATGGGATTCGAGTTTCTACAACCTAACCGTTTGAAAACGATTCCCACTCGATGAAAATCCCTTCCCTCCCTGTTCCACTAAATTATATTAAATCTTCCCTTTTAAGGAATACTGATAAACTCTTTAAAACAAATGCAAACTAAATTCTTCACTACCTTCAAAAACCGAGGGTGAGCTATCGTTTACCTGCACCTTGTTCCCATCACAAAGTGATAGAATATGCTCACCTTTTTTTCCCATTCTTCCCACACGAAGGAATTCTTATTTTTCAGTATTTTTGGAACAAACAACCAATTTAATTCATTAGTAAGATTCATCAGCAGTTTCAAAGTTCCAGACATATTTATCTTAATACCTTCTAGAGTCTTCAACCTGAGAAAATAATTTGTTCTATTCATTACAGTAACAGTGTCAGACAATTTTTTACACCATCTGAGCCTTTCATTCAGTTGCTCAGAACTATGGCCACTTACTGATACGACTTTATTTCTACTGCCTTTTTCATCTAAGGTAACTGTGTAGTTGTTAAAATTTGCGACAATCTAACAATGATGCTATCACCAATGAGTTGTTTGTTTTTAAACAACTGCTCGGTAAGACTCAATTTATCCGGTCTTCTATATCGCATGAACAGTAAGTCAAGCTTTATACTATTTGCACAGGGATTATTTTCCCAACAATTTCAAACATTGTGAGCAGAATTGAAGTGCTGTTAGTTCATTACTTTTTTCATAAGGCGCGTTCGAGATCTTTTACAAACAAGAACTTGTCCACTTTTGTGCTCTCATAATGCGACACAAAATTACTTCCTTAACTGACCATAGTGCATAAAATCTACGTTATGTTTTTTATATAACTTCCCACCTTCGCTCAATAACTTCGGGACATATTTCAGGTAATGCACCTCCTCAAGTCCATAAAGCTCCAATGGTTTCTCAACCTTCACGAGAAATTTCGAGGGAGTTACATTCTCTGTTAACACATTAAATTTTGGAAGCCTTATCCAGTTTTTTAGGTTTAATAAACCACCCTTCCACACACTGTGCACTCATCATCATATTTCTGGTTTGGATCAGGAACTTGCGGCAAAATGCGGTTTTCGCGTACCATTGATCTTCTTGCCCAAATTAGATTGAAACTCCCCATTTTCCAACAACTATTTCCTTTTCTCTGTTTTCGCTAAGTATACTACTAATAACAGAATTGTCTATTGGAGATTTGTCCTGAATGAAATTATTCTTCTAAGAACTACGAATAAAAATATCGCTCTATCTACTTTAATAGAAACAATATTTTTCATATATTTTTAGTTTCATTTCCGCTGTACTTTTGTTTATGTTAATTTGTCTATGGAATTACATAAAATAACATTAATTACCTTCCCTTACATATGTTAAACAAACCTAATCTTAAACTAATATATCTCTGGGCTCGATCGGCATCCGAGTTCAAAGTTTTGTACTTTTTTTAGCTCTAGTATATGTATGTATACTGTTACCTCATTACTTTTTTCATAAGGCGCGTTCGAGATCTTTTACAAACAAGAACTTGTCCACTTTTGTGCTCTCATAATGCGACACGAATTACTTCCTTAACTGACCATAGTGCACAAAATCAACGTTATGTTTTTTATATAACTTCCCACCTTCGCTCAATAACTTCGGGACATATTTCAGGTAATGCACCTCCTCAAGTTCATAAAGCTCCAATGGTTTCTCAACCTTCACGAGAAATTTCGAGGGAGTTACATTCTCTGTTAACACATTAAATTTTGGAAGCCTTATCCAATTTTGTAGGTTTAATAAACCACCCTTCCACACACTGTGCACTCATCATCATATTTCCTCAATAGTTTCTGGTTTGGATCAGGAACGTGCGGCAAAATGCTGTTTTCGCGTACCATTGATCTTCTTGCCCAAATTAGATTGAAACTCCCCATTTTCCAACAACTATTTCCTTTTCTCTGTTTTCGCTAAGTATACTAATAACAGACATATTTTTTTTAAAAGAAAATATTAAAATGCCGGTTTTTTGAGGAAATGGTGGAACAAGTTTACAATACCGTCTTCAGCATATATGTACAAGTGACTGGCAAATCCTTAGCAACGAAAATTTGAATAAACTGTTGTGAGAGTTCTTTTCACTCCATTTCGCTAATGGACAATAATATTTACTTACTTGCAATGTTTACATGCATGCCTTATTACCCAACTTGAATCATAAGTTGTCACGAATTCTACGAAACACTGACCCATTTATTTTCGACTTCCAATTACAGGCTCAAGTCAGCATTGTCCACATAAACCGGATGTGGTAAATGCATATCTTCTTCTATTTCTCCAAAGAACTTCAGCGTCTAAAATAACTTTACACTACAACAACTCCCCATAACTGAACTCTATAGAATACACTGTTATAAAATTTATCTCAATCATTTACTTGTATGACAATCTCTTCCGCCATTATCATATTTCTCATAAGAATTTGCAATTAATTCCTATCTAAAAATATAAATACAATTTACTATATACATTTTAGACAAAACATTGCAGTCGTTTAATTAAACAGCTGCATATTCTATTCTCCTCACAAACTGTACATTGGCGAGAGTGGACCAACGATGTTCCTAATCGTTGCAATATCTAACTACGACAGGACTTTCTTCTTAAGCATATATATCACCTCAGCGACAAGCTGTGAAATGGGATTCGAGTTTCTACAACCTAACCGTTTGAAACGATTCCCACTCGATGAAAATCCCTTCCCTCCCTGTTCCACTAAATTATATTAAATCTTCCCTTTTAAGGAATACTGATAAACTCTTTAAAACAAATGCAAACTAAATTCGTCACTACCTTCAAAAACCGAGGGTGAGCTATCGTTTACCTGCACCTTGTTCCCATCACATGCTCACTTTTTTCCCATTCTTCCCACACGAAGGAATTCTTATTTTTCAGTATTTTTGGAACAAACAACCAATTTAATTCATTAGTAAGATTCATCAGCAGTTTCAAAGTTCCAGACATATTTATCTTAATACCTTCTAGAGTCTTGAACCTGAGAAAATAATTTGTTCTATTCAAGTAGTGTATGTGGCCGGGTTCGCCAACCGAAAATGAGGCTCGGTGAGGCTCGCCTTAATGGATTTCTCTCGTAAGGCATGAGCCTCATTTTCTTGCAGTGTTGCCAGCTCACCCCAAGAATATTTCACCATGTGATATTTTACAGGCGAAGCTAACCTACAAATGGGAGTTGGCAACACTGGCAACATCAATTGCGGTTTAGTGTTGCCAACTCACCTCAAGAATATTTCACTATGTGATATTTTACAGGCGAAGTTAATTTATAGTAGTAGGTGGAATGCTGCGTTCTGGCTGGGTCCTTTGACCTACTTTTTATTTTACGACGTTTTACGCACTAAACTAACCTACAATGAAAGAAAAAATGGACAGAAAAAGCTCTGGCATCACTTTTTAAGCTATTTTTTACCCTATTACAAAAAAGGAGAGAGAGAGAGAGAGTGAGAGAGGAGGACGAGTTAAACAACCGACAGTGTTGCTAGCTCCTCACTCGAAAAAATCACCAAGGTTTTTGTTTTTGGGTATAACCTAACCTCAAGCAAAGAGCTGGCAACGCTTGAGGCTTTCTCGCAGTGTTGCCAACTCACCTCAAGAATATTTCACCACGTGATATTTTACAAGCGAAGCTAACCTACAAATGGGAGTTGGCAACACGGATTAGTGGAGGTAGCCGGGTTCACCAACATCAATTGGCGATCAGTGTTGCCAACTCACCCCAAGAATATTTCACCATGTGATATTTGACAGGCGAAACTAACCTACGAATGGGAGTTGGCAACACGGATTAGTGTAATCAGCTCAGTTGAGCGCCATCAATTGGCGATCAGTGTTGCTAACTCACCCCAAGAATATTTCACCATGTGATATTTTACAAGCAAAGATAACCTACGAATGGGAGTTGGCAACACGGATTAGTGGAGGTAGCCGGGTTCACCAACATCAATTGGCGATCAGTGTTGCCAACTCACCCCCAAGAATATTTCACCATGTGATATTTTACAAGCAAAGATAACCTACAAATGGGAGTTGGCAATACTGACTAGTGGAGGTGCACGGGTTGAGTGCCATCAATTGATGTTGCCAGTGTTGCCAACTCACCTCAAGAATATTTCACCATGTGATATTTTACAGGCGAAGCTAACCTACAAATAGAAGTTGACAACACTGGTAACATCAATTGCAGTTCAATGTTGCCAACTCACCTGAAGAATATTTCACCATGTGATATTTTACAGGCGAAGCTAACCAACAAATAGAAGTTGACAACACTGGTAACATCAATTGCGGTTTAATGTTGCCAACTTACCTGAAGAATATTTCATCATGTGATATTTTACAGGCGAAGCTAACCTACAAATGGGCAACACTGACTAATAGAAGTGGCCGTCCGAATCAGCAGCAGATGTCACCTACACTGTTCCATCCGGGACTTAGCCAATCTCTGTTGTCCGAATTTGCGGTAGACGTGGAGTCGGAGGGAGGCGCGACAGATGCACGCTTGAACTCGCTGTGACGCTGCGCTTGGCAGCCATATTCTAACTTTCATTTTGTACAGACAATATTTACTGATTAGAGGATGTAAAACTCAGTTATATTTTAATATTTTATCGATAATACTGAATGCAGAAAACATAAATAATGAAATAGCGTGTTATATTTTTTAATGTGAGTAGTTAGGTGGAAATCATTGTCATGTTTGTTTGCGCCCCAGAGCGCGGTGGCGGGCTGACACCTGGCGGGAAAAGTGACAGCCGTACTACAAGGGGACATGCAGATTCGGACGACTTGGACGCGACTTCGAGTGCACGCGAGAGCAACGGGGGAGAACGGGATGGAGCGCTTGCCAATCCGGACACGGCTTTTGTAAACTTCTCTCGGGAACGATGTGCCACACGCGTGCGCGCGCGCCTATCGGTAGATTATGTTTCGCGTATTTATTTGTTGCGCTGACACAGCGTGATGAGTAAATAATGCATTTTCTTATTGAAGTACGAATGCACTTTATCGTAATCTTAAGTCCCGGGGATATTAATGTTTGTATATCGTGACTTTTGTAAACCTCTCTCGGGAACGATGTGCCACACACACACACGTGCACGCGCTGGCGCCTCTTATTATTTGTGCAAGAAAAAGATGTTAAACCTGTTAAAACTGCTCTGTAACCCTCTCGTTCTTCACGTCGTACGCGAAAGACTTCTCTGCAATCAGGATAACGCTGCACACGGTATCATCGGGCAGCGCGTCGTGGAACTCGCAGACGATTTTGATGTTGGTGCGATCGTTGACCACCACCTGCTTCCTCTTCGTCGTATTGATGACGAACATCGGCCTGCGGATTTTGAATTCGCTGGGGGTGTAGTATACGTCCACGTTTCCCTCGGTCACGCGCTTGTAAGCCGTGTAAGCTTCGTAAAGTTTGAGGTAATCGTCTTTGGTCATGTCGAGGTTGTAATTCTCGCGCGGGAACACTTCGTTCCTACCGTTCTTCAGGTAAACATTTTTGATCTTGCAGTCGTCGAACTTGCTGGAATCTTTTTCCTGGTTGTTATCGCGCCCGGTCTGAAAGAGTACCACGACGAAATCTGGCATGTCGAATTGTATGTTGTTGAACTGAGTTGTCACATCGAATTCCATGTGACTTCCCGACGCCACCTTCTGCACGCACTGGTAACCGTGAAAGCGAATCGGCACCTGCGGACTCTTCAAGATCTCCGCTTTGTACTTGAGGGCGTAGTTTGTTTCGTATTCCACGATCGGCATTCTCAACTCCATGCTCCGGATGACGCACTTGACTGCTTCGGGTAATGTGTTGGCTATCGGCGTGCCGTCGGCGTTCAAGTTGGTATATCGCATCAGCGCGTCGTTGTCGTTGGCTGCTCTTCGAAACGTGACGCGCAATCCTCCCTTCCACATGATGTCCTTGTAGTCCGAGAAGAATCCCGGCAGCAGACGCATGGGAAAGAGCACCGTGTGACTTTTTGTTGATATTTTCGTCCCTGCTTCGAATCCTCCTGCTTGATAGTATGCTGCGTCTGTTTTGGATAATTTCAATGTTCCCACTGCCGTCGACGTGATGCCAGGATAGTCTATTCTGTCGATGACGGTGTTGTGTTTCCTCACCTCCACCTGCGAGAACAGGTGAGGCACGAAGTTGTCCACGAGTATCAAATTTGCATTGGGCGGAAACGCGTCTCCGCTTTCCTTCTTCACCACGTCGAATTGAAGGTAGAGGTCCGCTCTGTGAGGATGAACGAACCCATCCCCTACGTCCACGTCGTATTCGATCTCCCTGTTCGCTTCGTTGAGATTGGCGAACGTGCGACGGTTGGGGGGAAAAGATTGCAATTCGTAACTTTCGATTTGCTCCATTTTCACTATGTGTGTTATTTATTATATGTTGATCTCCACGATGGCAGTGGTTGTTGCACCTGCGAAATCCACCACGTCTCCTTTCTCGTTTGTCACCACCAACTCTATGTTGTCTATGCGGTTGCGGCATACTGGAAAATAGATCGGCGAAGAGGGTGTGTAGATGATCGGTTCCATGAATTCGGAACTGGGTTTGAATGTGGCGATGATTCCTGTCTGCTTGTGACTTCCTAACAATCCGTCCGAGGATTTTGTGATCATGCCTTCCGCCACGTTACAGTGAACGTTCAGAGTCTCTATGGCTAGAAATTTAGGAATATTGACTGCTGTGTGCTTGATGCCAGCTTCGAGTTTTGTGTTGTTCTCGAAACCTAAAAGTTCTCCTATGGTGCCCAGGTCCACGGTCTCCGTCGCCGACACGATTTCCACTCTGTGCGTGACCGAATTTTGAGAAAGGTACGTGCCTTTGGGTAACTGAGCTTGCAAAGTGGAAAGATTGTATTGGCCTGGCGTGACGACGATGTGTTCGTTTCCGACGCTAATTTTGTTGTTGTGCTGCGTGACGTTAGGTATGAGGTACATGCTGTAGAATGCACGCAGAGCTACGGATTTAGGATAGACGATGTCATCGTGCAGCGTGAGTTTCAAGATCGAAGATTCGCTCGTGAGATGGAACACGCCCATCGTATTTAAGATTCCACAATGCTTTTTGAAAATGTTCCACCGACGGGTTATTTATTTTAGACATGTATGCGAGAACAGAAAGGCAAAGGTGGCCGCAGTTAACATCGGTGAAACCCTGGATGCGTTTGTCATTGTAGTAGAGGTTGGCAACACTGAGATACTTCACCAACCTGGCAGGTGGTGTGCCACCGAACGAATCGAAAACAAATGCATTGTTATCGTCAATTTTGAGGTAGCATATCCAATGTGTACCAGGATTTTTGTAACTGTCCAGGTTGACCACGCCATACTCCTTTCTCTTCACAGCAGAGGGTAGAGAATCGGACATGAAAACACCCCTGAAGTTTCTTATTCCCAACAGTTCGATCAGAGATTCAATATCGAAGTTGGACAGGGCTTCTTCTTTTTTTTATATTTTTTCAAAGCATCGAGGTTGCTTTTTTGTTTTTTGGTTATACCTTTCCCTTTCTTCTCCATAGCCAGATTGTGACGTTTTTGTTCTTCCAGTTCCGCCTTGTTCTTCTTCGAGTCGATGACGGTTTTCGCGATGGCGGCGCTACCGCCGGCCAAACTTCCAACGGCCCCCAATGCTGCCAGGATGGCCGGGATGCTGAATATGAAACCTCCGATTTTTTGCTGTTTCCGCGAACGCTGCAAGCGTCTCAATTGAGGTGTGCTGAGAAGTAATTTCATTCCGTGTCCTTTCGTCAAGCAAGAACGTTTCTTCTCGCGTTGTTTCTTGGTGAGTAACCCATCGAGGGCACCTAGATTTTTCAGATTGGAGTATGGTATCTGGTACACGACACCCTTGGGTTTCATGATGATGCTCTATATGCTATCTTCACGGTATGTTATTTATATATATGTTCTGAGATTTTTTTTTGTTTTGTGTAATTTTTTTTGGTATGTTATTTATATATAAATGTTCTGAAATTTTTTTTGTTCCGTGTAATTTTTTTTCAAGAATATACTCCGCGCAGAGCCGTTACACAAATTCTATTACATGTTTTGTTTTCTTACCAAGAAGTTCCTTTGTACCCTTGTACACGATTTGAGTTTTGTTCTCGATTAAAATAGCTAGCTTCTCGTCGGATAACATGTTAGCGTATCGATCTGGTAAAAATAGACTGTATTGTGCGTTGAGCAACAAACGCGCCTTGGGACCATACTGGGTAGAAACAATTGAACCGGAAGTTATCGTGTAAGGTTTGTCCACTTCCAATTCCTGAATTTTTACATACTCTACTGACAAATTTAGCATTTGTTTTAATGCTTGAAAGTCACTCATTTTTTCAGTCGTCATATTGAAGAGAAATTTTCAGTGTGTGTGTTAGAGAAATTTAATTTTTTTCACAATGTGTGTTATTTATATACACTGAAGATTATTTTTTTTTCACGATGTGTGTTATTTATATATATATTTTTTTTTCACGATTTGTATCGAAGATTTTATTTGTGTGTGTGCGTTAGAGGAAGAAAGTTCGTGCTTCGGAAAATGCGATAATGTGCGTGATGATTTCTTCAGTTTCTTGTTTGGACTTACACCAATCATCAGTATATCGTCTTCTCCCCTGCCTCGCCTCGTGCAGTTCGTCTATTCTCTTGTTTAATTTTTCCCCCGCAACCGAAAGAAGAGTGTCAAGATCACCGCACCTCATTCCACTGATCTCCCGAAGATGGCTCTTGATAAGCATTTCACAAGGGATACGAAATTTCGGAGTTGTTCTTGCTACGTGTAAAAGTTTCCCTACATCCTCGCAAGCGTGTTTGAATATTTTACACAGTAGTTCGTGTGGCAAGTCGGTTATACCAGACATGATGTTTTTTTTTTTACTGTATGTTATTTATATACCCCATCCAAGTTTTTGTTTCGTGTTCATGGCGATGGTGGTGCCCAGTGCTGCAACTCTTTCTCCCAGCGAAGCGTCTCTGCTAACGAATCTTTCGAAAGCTGCGTGCTCTAACTTTCTGTCTGCTTCGTGACGTGCATCCAGATCGGAGTGAGTGGTGTTGTAGGCGATGTCGTGATCTTTGCATGCAGCGTCCAACAGATTCACACCCTTGTCTCCTCTCTCCAATCTTTTCTCGAGTTTGGTACCTGGTCCGCAGTACTGGTAGCCAGGTAAATGCATCTCGAAAGGTAACTTGTTGATGATGTCGTTCACGAGACCCTTTCCTTCGGCCACGTTCCAGAATCTCGGAGGCAGCGTGTTGATAATTTTAATAAGGTAACCTATGCCCTTGTCGTCGTTTACGATGAAGTTGGAAAGTTTTGTGCTGATCATGTCCACGATGCCAACCTTCTCGTTGTAGAAATTACGATTGCCTGCATTCTCCTCTCCTGCAATAACCAACAACCTGTCTATGAGCTTGCGCACGTCGTCCACCCAAACGAATTCTTTGGGTAACGTGTTGTAGAGTTTGACGCCGCTGCCTGTTTTCACCTGGTTCCAAATCGGTTTGATGAGATTCCTGTACTTTTCACCGCTGCTCGATTTCACCCTATTCTGCGTAGCGTCGTTGTTCTGGTACAAGGCGTCCGTCATGATCAGAATTTCCTTGTAACTCTGGTAATCTTCTTCGGTGTAATCCTTCGGCTGCTTTTTGGCAACGAGTTCCCACAGTCCCACCGTACCCGGATACCTGTTCCAGCTATTCTTATCGCCTAAATTGACTTTAATGTCGTTGCCTTCGAAGGTCACCTTCGATTTCCCAATCTTCCATATCACACCGCCGCCTTCGTTGCTCTCCATGCTCGGATACAATCCGAACACTTCATCCTTGTCGAACTTGCCCGTGCTCAGGTAGTCTCGTGCCAAAGGTCCCAACTCGATCTTATCCAAAGACGACGACGTGCTGCTTATGGCTCGACGTCCTGGCGGTACGTCTCTTAGTTCGAACGGCGTTGAAGGAATGCTCGAAATAGGCGTGGGTACGGTGTAACTTTTAGCTGCAAGTGGTACGAGTTCGTTGATCAAATTTTTATTTTGTTCCGTGACGCCTTTAATTTCTTTACCTAGATCGCTGATGGCGTCGATCACAGGTTGATCTTGACGTTTCTTCTCTTCGTAGAATCCGCGATTCTCGGATTTCCAACCTTTAAAGCGTTTCGCGAGGTAATCGCGAAGCTTGAGATTTTCGTCTTCGATTTTTCGTTTCGTCATAGTGCTATTTATACACGTCGTTTCTCACAACGTTGCAACGTTTAGAAAGTCGTTGATTTTGTTTCTGTATTTTCCGTCGTTGGGTTTTCTCGTCATGTCGATCGTCGCGAATCCGAAATCGTCACTGTTCCAACAGTGGGAGCAGCAGCGTTCCGAAAATTGATTGTAGTTCATGTCTCCGCCTACGTAGTCATCGTACGCGTGCTTGAGGTTGGTGTGATCTTGACGAAACAAACATATGAAATTAGCGTTGTCGCGTACTAACTGTTTTGGAATTTTGGAAAACGTTTGAGCTAGGAAGAAGCAATCTATTCCTTTGTGACGACCTTGCGTGAAAAAATTGCGAATTTCATTTTGATTTTCCAGGATAACATCGTCGAACACAACAACTGAATTTTCACGACAATCGTCGAGGGGTTTTATTTCCGAAGCGAACGTTGCAATGTCCAGACCATCGTACAGTTTCATCAGTTGCTGGTATTTCGCTTGCTCCAAACTTTTCGAGAACACGTACAGGTGCCTGTTCTTCCAATCTAACCAATTCGGTGCGAGGAGAAAATTGTCCACGAGCAGTGTTGTTTTCCCACACCCCGAAGGACCTACGATCAGACAGCGGATGCTGTCGGGAAGCAACTCACCGTTCCTTTTCTTCTTTCGATTTTCCGAATCAGGTAGACGTTTCACGACATTCCACGCACTCATAGAATCACTTCGTTTGAATCGATCCAACTCGTGTCCGGAAGTCCCAGCCATTTCACCAAAAGTTTGTCGCCTCTCTTACGCAAAACTTTTTCGATAAGGTACGTGTCGGGGTATTTTGTTTTAGAGAGTTCCTCCTCGTAGAAGCGCCCCAATAAAATTTCACCACCACTGTCCTTTATTATATACGTGTGTCGGTTTCCGGGTAAAACTCGAACCACCGTAAAAAGTTCTGTGCTCCAATTTTTTGTGAACCCCTTCTCGAAGGTGCGTTTGAATTTGCTGATCCTCACCTGGTCTCCAATTTTGAATTTTGATTTCTTGGTAGTCGTGGGAGTGTACTTTGGACAGTAAACTGTAGAAATTAAACGCTGCTCGTCAGATTTCGTAACGTCAGCTGGCTTCATGCCTATCGTTCTGTGTACCGTATCATTATAGGTGTCGACGAGTTCCGGCAGTATGTCGACCCATTTGTAATTTCCTCGAAGCGTGAATCGTTTCCACATGTGTGTTTTTAAGGTTCGATTAAATCTTTCCACGATGCTGGCTTTGATGTGACTGAAGGTTGAATAATGTCGAATGCCATGTTTTTGAATAAACTTTTGGAATACGGCATTGTAAAATTCCTTCCCCTTGTCTGTTTGCAAAAACCGTGGTCGTCTGCCGCTTTTGCGAAAAATTGTCTTGAATGCTTCCGTTACGCACGTTCCCGTTTTGGCCTTCAAAGGTAGAGCCCATGCGAATTTCGAAAACGTGTCTATGACGGTGAGGAGGTACTTGTTGCCCTTGTTCAATTTATGCACATTTTTTAGATTGCCGCTACTCATCTCCACGAGGTCACTTTGCCAGAGGTCATCGATGCCCTTGGTCACCACCGCCAAACGTTCGTAGTTGCGGCGTGCAGGTTTATGCAATTCTTCGACGATGGCTTGCCTAGACATTTTTTAGAGATTACGTTTGAAGAGAAGCACCAGCGTGATGGGATTCAAAGAGGGTGGTACTTCACTCGTGTTTTGAATGATCAGCTTATCGCCGGCACTCACGTCAAAAACGGTGAGATCTTCGTCTTCGTGTATTTCATATATGTTGCGCGTTTCGTTCCAACGTGCCAGAGGAATGTTTCCTGCTTTCTGAACACCACGATTCGATATCAAGGTCATGGTGGGAACGCTAGCTTTTCTGCCGTGAGACCAGTACGAAAATTCGTTTATCTGAATCGTGCCATCGAGGAGAAACTTGTAGTACGGATGATAAGGATGCAACATGTACAGTTTGTTACCTTCAACGAACGTGGAGATTCTCTGTTGATTGGGTACGCTGTTGATTTCGATGGCTTGCAGAGAATGCAGTTTAGCAAATTTAGTATCGACGCTAACGAGGTTGCTGTGAAGCTGCCCCAGTGTATTTTGTACGGGCAACAAATATTCGACTATAGTATCCGTTACGGAAGAAAATGACGGCTTGATTTTCACTTCCACGTTCAACTGCTTGAAGTTTTCGTTGAGTTCTTGTAATTTGGCACCGAAAGAGGCCAGCGTCGATTCCTGCGTGGATTCCAGCACTCCAACTTGATCTCTGATGTTAACGACGATACTCTGAAGGTTCTCGACTTGATTCAATTTCGAGCTCTTCTCGGTAAGATCGTTCACGATGCTTCGCATCTCGGTAAACTGCGTGTGAAGGTCGGCGACGCTCTGCGAAGTGGGCAGCGTTGACACCAGCGAAGTAAGTTCGTCTCGAATCTGTTCCACGTTCGCCGTTTCCGTTTCCAGTCGTTTCAGCATACGTGATATGTTCCTTTTCAAAGCGTGCAATTCTTTTGAGGTGGGGAGATTGGCCACCCTACTCTCGAGATCGCTCAATGAACTTTTGATGTCGCTCGAATCGGATAGTGCCGTCACCGCCGTTTTCAATTTTTCCAAATCTTCGCTCGAAGGTACGCTCGTCCGTAACGATTCCAAGTCACCCTGTATGTTGTCCAGTACGTGATGAAAATGAGCAAGATTCGTTTCGACGTTCAAATTTTCTAAATATTCGATCTTCTGCTGAACCGTGCTCAACGTGTCTTGTATGCTCGTCAACGCACTTGCTTCAGCGTGAATATTTTTAATTTCTTCGTTGATCAACTCCAGAGACGCCTGAAGCGTAGCGATGGTGGTTTGAATGTGTTCGAAATCTTGATAAGCCTCCAATTGAATTTTTATGTTCGCGACGCTTTTGCCGATGACCTGCAGTTCGTCTGACGATGGTAGGTTCGTCATGGTATCTTCCAAAGTCTGTAACTTGGATTTAATTTCTTCCAACGTGCTGGCAAATTCTTCTTGTAATTTGGAAACAACAACATGCAAGCGTTCTACATCAATATCTTTCACGACGGTTTGAAGTTCAGAGAAATTCTTTTCGATTGCCGAAGTTCGTTCTTCGATTTCGAGTTTCAATTTTTCCAAATCTTCATTTTTCGAATGAAATTGTTGTAATTTGGCCAAATCATTTTGAAGCTTATCCACGCTCAACTGTATATTTTGAACGTTGTCGTAAGAAGGTACGTCGACATAATTTTTTATGAGCGTCTTCAGTTCGGAATCGATTTTCAGAATGGGGTCCAGACATTGCGTTTGGAGCGTAGCAATCTCCGACTCTAAACTTTTGTTTAAGGTCTCCTGCAAAGCGATCAAATCGCTCCTCAACTTTTTAATTCTGACGTCCAACATGAGAATCTCTTCTGCGTGGTCTACACGTTTGGTGTGGCCGAAAATATCGTTAGGCATTTTGGTTAACGGTTATTTATAATAGGATAGACGATTCGTAATTCTACGAAGAGAGGAATAAGTTTGTCGTAATCTCCTAGGAGTTCAACGTATAAACAATCTCCTGCAGAAACATCGTACGTAATGTTAGAAAGCATCTTGTCGTGCTTGATTCGAAAAATGTTCTTGCCGGTAGATATTTTGATTTCGCCTACGTTTTCCGGATTCACGGTGATTTGAAGTTTTCCATCGATCGGAATTTTGTAAAAATGTAAATTGTTGTTGAAGACGTAAAACATCTTGCCCACATCGTCATCCAATTTCGTCCAAATGCTGTTAAGGTGAACAATCAGTAGACCGTTGAGTTTAGTTAACATGGAAGGTAGAAATTCATGATCTGTCGTCGCGCGGTGTACAGTCTCCATGTTGGTTTGTTTTCGGAAACCAAAGAGATTCATAGGTATGCTGGTTATTTAAAATACGGTCAAAGTTTTTTTTGTAATAACAGTCAGTGTTTTTTTTTTATAATGACTAACAAAATGTTTTTTTTTTGTTTTTTTTTTTTTTATGAATCTTCTGTTGAAGATGGGCATATGTTGCAGGTTTTGCTTTCTGCTAAGCGATAGTGCCCCCACGGCAGTGTGTGGATTCCACATTGGAGAACGCACCTCTTGTCGTCGCGTGCGTCCAGGGCAATCTTCCTCACTTTGTTGGTGGTCAACACATGGTCGATGCTCTGGATGCGCTGTTCTGCTCTTAGAACCGACGACCTGGTCTTGAGGCAATCGAGGAAGTCCTCGAATGTGAGATGCTCCCGAACCACCTGTCTGCCGACACCCTTGGCCTTCTTGGTAACGCTACCCTCGGCTTTGATGGTATAGGCCTTGGCGCGAAGACCTACAAACTCAAGAATCACGTCTCCGTCCTTCTCGTCCTTGAGTTTACCGGGCACCTTCTTGTTTCGGGCCAGGATACCGTACTTGTTGTGTTGGGGATAGCCCGAGGTGTCGAAGAGGTTAACCAAAGATGGAACTCTGGCTATATCCCCGTATGCATCGGGTGAGCGGACGTGGTACACCAAGCTGTCCGTGTCCGTGTAGAGAAGCGAGATGTTGTGGTCGTAGTGTGGACGTAATATGTCGTAGTACGTCTCGAACATGTGGAGTTTGCTCAGATCCAGAACAGTGGCTCCGACGTAGATGGGCTTGGTGAGTTTCACCATACCTTGCCTCATGTGAATCAGAGCCAGCTGCTCGTTGTAGATTGTTCGAGACTTGAACAATGGACTCGCGACAAGCTGACGACATAGCTCTTTCCTCGCCACCAATTTTATGTCCACGCGATTCCGTACATTCTCCATGGTCTTGCCAAACACCGCATTATTCATGAGCTTGAAGAAATCCTTATCAAGCTCGGACGTGGCTGCGGTTCGGTGTTTGGTGTTGACTTCGATATATGGACGCAACCATGGAGAATGCTCGAACTTGAGGATGTGGTGAACTGCGTGGACCGTGACCCCTCGCTGCATTAACCACCGGAGATTCTGGTAGTGAAGGACGTAATTCTTCTTGGGTTCAAAATCCATGACGAGCTTCGTCTGGTTGGAATCGGGTGGACACTTGAACTCGGGTGCAGGGGGAAGATCGCAGAACAAATCCTGCATCTTCTCAGAGAACTCAAGGTCCACCTCGGCGAAAAATCCACATTGCGAATCGTCGAAACCTTCAACGTCGAAGTTGGAGGGATCAGCCCACTCGAACCCTCTAAAAGGGAGTGGCTGCATCATGGAGTGCCCGTACAAGTTATTCACGTCCGTGTGCATGATGTAGCTCGACGGTTGTGAGGGGTCGTAGCCAGTAGCCATGTGACGGTTGTTGGCGCGCGCGTGCCGTTGCGACACCTGGACCATGCCACCCCGCACGGCGCGTTCCACAAACAGCATCATGTCTACGTCCGAAAGAAGCTCCAGCTTGATTTTCGTCACCAGAAACATGGCTGACCACGCCAGTCCGGGGAGACTATAGAAGTAGGCGGGATCCAGGTGGTAGATGTTCATTGCAGTCGCCCGGAACGTCTGGAACACGTCGGCGAGGAGCGTCACATCAAGTCTGAGGTAGGCATCGTGGTAGTCTCCGAGATTTTGGCAATCCAGCTCGCGCCACATGGACTGGGCGTGATGATATTCTTCGTCGGTGATGTTCGAGCCTCGTAGCTGACTGTAGAACTTCGCCTGGGGAGGTAGCGACGTCTCCGCAAACTTGGTAGAGTCGGTGACGTATTCGTAGGGGTAGACCCCCTTACGCCTGAAGAGACCGGCGTCCAAGTTTGGAAAATTCGCAGAGGTAATGAGCATTTGCTCGTTGCTCAGCTTCCCTGCAAGAGCATCGAGGCTGGCCGGGAGGAACCTCAGGGAATCGAGGAAGCGAAGCTCGACGGTAGAGCCGGATTCTGGGATCGACACTCGCTTGCTCACACTGATGTAACGCTCCTCGTTCTGGGCGAGAACGTTGATTCGCATGTCGTCGTACCCAAGACGCTTGATCAGGTGGTGAAAGTCGTACCCCGAGCCGTTGTGAAAAAACACAGGGATGAAGCGTGGGTCCCGGGCCATACGGTTGCAATCATTGCACCAAGGACCAACGTACCTACCGTTAAAGTGATCGTGGTGACGGACTTTGCGGTTTTTGGTAGTGTACTCCTCGACGCAGACAGGGCAAGCGATGGCCTCGTCGTGTCTACGTTGATCGTCGGGGGACAGTGGGAGCATAGACTTGGGGGTCAACAGCACCTTCCCTATCTCGATGGCCTCGACAACCATCCTCTCGAGGAAGTGTTTGGCAGCGTCGGGACCACGGTACACGTAGGGCTCGGGGGCGATGTGTTGGTCTCGTCGCACGACAACGTATGCAAAACTGGATGCCTCGTGGAGTTGGTAAGAGGTGGTGGAAGAAACTTCAGGATCGGGATCGCAAGTGGACAGGGGTTTGAGGAAGGCCTCGAAATCCGCGATGATGATAGCAGGGTGCTCCACCATGGCACCGTGCATGTGGAAACGCTCCACGGTGCCAGGTTTGGGCAAGTCTGCCAGCCCCGGTTCGTTGGCTTTGCAGTAGAGCTTGTGGTTAGCGAGCTTCTCGGCAGCGATGTTGGGACCTCTGATGCGCTGGTAATCCTGCTGTTCTCGATTACGAAATTTAGACAAGCACCTGGGACAAACTTCTATGTGGGTTTTGTCTTTGCTCCATTGCCTCGAAACAAGTCTAGAGAGAGAACGGATGAGGGTGTAATGGTGATGGGCCTTGTTCTTGATGAGTAGGAGATGGATTTCTCGAGCATCATTGTCCTCTACGTCGCTCACCCGGATGGGGTACACCACATTTTTGTCGATGAGGCCATAAACATTGATGGCCAACCGAGGGTTGTGTGTACGGGCCTCGAACTTGCGAATATTCGAGACCTCCACCGGGTAGTCAATCCCAGCCATCGCATCTTCCAGCTCTGGCTCGTAGGGTAGGTAGTGGTTAACTCGGTGTGGTTGTTTTTTCCAGTCGACAGGGTGCAACGCTGCAAGCACCGACCAGAGAAAGCACTTGGCGTCTCTGTTCTGAATGTTCAGGACGGCCATCTTTGCCTCAATTGCTTTTGGTAAGGGAACGTAGCTGGAGGCGGAGAGAGGCACAAACTTGGAAAGTTTGACGCGCAGTTCGTGAGGCTCACCACACAGCGAACCCCCCGAGCCCTTGGCTTGATGTTCTTCTTGCTTTGCCACCAGCTCCTCGACAAACTTGTTGTAGATGACCTCTAGGTTTTCGACATCCGCCAGATGCAGCGTCTTCGCTTTGGTATTGTGGCAGAAGCTGTAAATTTCATCAGACGGTTTTTTGTACCAGCAACGAAGCGATGCGTAGAATTTAGTAGAGGCATGCGTAGCCAGTGCATTACTAAGAATAGAAACTATCTCTGCTCGCTTCTCCTCTAAAAAGCTACGCACGTCGCAAGAGCCATCCGACAATTGAACGTAATCTCCTAATATTCGCCCGAAAGCAGACCGGTCTGCTTTTGGAGGCTTGACGCGTTTAGCGAGTGGTGTATTGATGGAGGCTGCTTCTGCCTTCCTCTTGGTGGAGGTCGAAGGCTGGGCCCCAGATGTATTTTTGTTTAGACAAGTAAGCTTATGCTTCTTGACATACGCAATTGTAATATGTTTATTGCATCCGGAACACAGTTCGGTGGCAGTCAAATGCTTGCCTGGCACGCAGGTGCGACAATGTCTTGCAAAATTTTTGCTTGATATGGTTGTTTTGCACACAGGGCAACTTTTCATGGAGCGCATTTTTTTTTGGGTATGTTTATTTATATGTGATCTGTTGGTGATAGAGTGTTGTTTTTCTCAAATATGTGTTTTTAATCAACCCTATAAAAAAAAAAATTAAAAAAAAAATATAAGAAAAAATATGATTGTAGATAGAAAAAGCACAATAAATATTGTATGCATGTGTAATTCTATTTAGCTTATTTTCGCTAGACACGAATCTTCTTCAGATTTTATTACCCACTAGTATATTTTTCTACCAATCTAATAGAGGTCTGAAACTAAGAAAATGTTCTGAGACAATCTTCTCTAGAACATTCTTCCCCAAAGCTAATGTTAACAACCTGTTGTAACCTAAGCATCGTGTGTATTGCATCCGGCGAAGCCACGCTAACGCCCAAGCAGCTCGCTATTATGTACTTGCACGCTCCGGATATGCTGACGATCTTCCATCCCAGCTCGCTGTTGTGTGCCTGCATGCTCCGGTTATCTCGCTCGCTCTGAAATAAAATATAAACAAAACAAATTGTATACACCCAAGCGACCCGCTATTATGTACTTGCACGCTCCAGATGTTGGGGGGTAGGTGTATTGACGAGGCTCACCGTTGTGTAACTTTCGTCGTCCCAAGGCCTACGTATTGTTGATAGCACACGCAGAGAGGAGAGGGAGCAAAATTGTAGTTTTTTCTAGATGTGTTTGCGCCATAATACAAAAATAATAAGAGGCGCCAGCGCGCGCGCGTGTGTGTGGCACATCGTTCCCGAGAGAAGTTTACAAAAGCCGTGTCCGGATTGGCAAGCGCTCCATCCCGTTCTCCCCCGTTGCTCTCGCGTGCACTCGAAGTCGCGTCCAAGTCGTCCGAATCTGCATGTCCCCTTGTAGTACGGCTGTCACTTTTCCCGCCAGGTGTCAGCCCGCCACCGCGCTCTGGGGCGCAAACAAACATGACAATGATTTCCACCTAACTACTCACATTAAAAAATATAACACGCTATTTCATTATTTATGTTTTCTGCATTCAGTATTATCGATAAAATATTAAAATATAACTGAGTTTTACATCCTCTAATCAGTAAATATTGTCTGTACAAAATGAAAGTTAGAATATGGCTGCCAAGCGTGCATCTGTCGCGCCTCCCTCCGACTCCACGTCTACCGCAAATTCGGACAACAGAGATTGGCTAAGCCCCGGATGGAACAGTGTAGGTGACATCTGCTGCTGATTCGGACGGCCACTTCTATTAGTCAGTGTTGCCCATTTGTAGGTTAGCTTCGCCTGTAAAATATCACATGATGAAATATTCTTCAGGTAAGTTGGCAACATTAAACCGCAATTGATGTTACCAGTGTTGTCAACTTCTATTTGTTGGTTAGCTTCGCCTGTAAAATATCACATGGTGAAATATTCTTCAGGTGAGTTGGCAACATTGAACTGCAATTGATGTTACCAGTGTTGTCAACTTCTATTTGTAGGTTAGCTTCGCCTGTAAAATATCACATGGTGAAATATTCTTGAGGTGAGTTGGCAACACTGGCAACATCAATTGATGGCACTCAACCCGTGCACCTCCACTAGTCAGTATTGCCAACTCCCATTTGTAGGTTATCTTTGCTTGTAAAATATCACATGGTGAAATATTCTTGGGGGTGAGTTGGCAACACTGATCGCCAATTGATGTTGGTGAACCCGGCTACCTCCACTAATCCGTGTTGCCAACTCCCATTCGTAGGTTATCTTTGCTTGTAAAATATCACATGGTGAAATATTCTTGGGGTGAGTTAGCAACACTGATCGCCAATTGATGGCGCTCAACTGAGCTGATTACACTAATCCGTGTTGCCAACTCCCATTCGTAGGTTAGTTTCGCCTGTCAAATATCACATGGTGAAATATTCTTGGGGTGAGTTGGCAACACTGATCGCCAATTGATGTTGGTGAACCCGGCTACCTCCACTAATCCGTGTTGCCAACTCCCATTTGTAGGTTAGCTTCGCTTGTAAAATATCACGTGGTGAAATATTCTTGAGGTGAGTTGGCAACACTGCGAGAAAGCCTCAAGCGTTGCCAGCTCTTTGCTTGAGGTTAGGTTATACCCAAAAACAAAAACCTTGGTGATTTTTTCGAGTGAGGAGCTAGCAACACTGTCGGTTGTTTAACTCGTCCTCCTCTCTCACTCTCTCTCTCTCTCTCCTTTTTTGTAATAGGGTAAAAAATAGCTTAAAAAGTGATGCCAGAGCTTTTTCTGTCCATTTTTTCTTTCATTGTAGGTTAGTTTAGTGCGTAAAACGTCGTAAAATAAAAAGTAGGTCAAAGGACCCAGCCAGAACGCAGCATTCCACCTACTACTATAAATTAACTTCGCCTGTAAAATATCACATAGTGAAATATTCTTGAGGTGAGTTGGCAACACTAAACCGCAATTGATGTTGCCAGTGTTGCCAACTCCCATTTGTAGGTTAGCTTCGCCTGTAAAATATCACATGGTGAAATATTCTTGGGGTGAGCTGGCAACACTGCAAGAAAATGAGGCTCATGCCTTACGAGAGAAATCCATTAAGGCGAGCCTCACCGAGCCTCATTTTCGGTTGGCGAACCCGGCCACATACACTACTTATTCATTACAGTAACAGTGTCACACAATTTTTTACACCAGCTGAGCCTTTCATTCAGTTGCTCAGAACTATGGCCACTTACTGATACGACTTCATTTCTACTGCCTTTTTCATCTAAGGTAACTGTGTAGTTGTTAAAATTTGCGACAATCTAACAATGATGCTATCACCAATGAGTTGTTTGTCTTTAAACCACCGCTCGGTAAGACTCAATTTATCCGGTCTTCTATATCGCATGAACAGTAAGTCAAGTTTTATTCTATTTGCACAGGGATTAGTTTCCCAACAATTTCAAACATTGTGAGCAGAATTGAAGTGCTGTTACCTCATTACCTTTTTCATAAGGCGCGTTCGAGATCTTTTACACACAAGAACTTGTACACTTTTGTGCTCTCATAATGCGACACGAATTACTTCCTTAACTGACCATAGTGCACAAAATCAACGTTATGTTTTTTATATAACTTCCCACCTTCGCTCAATAACTTCGGGACATATTTCAGGTAATGCACCTCCTCAAGTCCATAAAGCTCCAATGGTTTCTCAACCTTCACGAGAAATTTCGAGGGAGTTACATTCTCTGTTAACACATTAAATTTTGGAAGCCTTATCCAATTTTGTAGGTTTAATAAACCACCCTTTCACACTCTGTGCACTCATCATCATATTTCCTCAATAGTTTCTGGTTTGGATCAGGAACGTGCGGCAAAATGCGGTTTTCGCGTACCATTGATCTTCTTGCCCAAATTAGATTGAAACTCCCCATTTTCCAACAACTATTTCCTTTTCTCTGTTTTCGCTAAGTATACTAATAACAGAGTTGTCTATTGGAGATTTGTCCTGAATGAAATTATTCTTCTAAGAACTACGAATAAAAATATCGCTCTATCTACTTTAATAGAAACAATATTTTTCATATATTTTTAGTTTCATTTCCGCTGTACTTTTGTTTATGTTAATTTGTCTTTAGAATTACATAAAATAACATTAATTACCTTCCCTTACATATGTTAAACAAACCTAATTTTAAACTAACATATCTCTGGGCTCGATCGGCATCCGATTTCAAAGTTTTGTACTTTTTTTAGCTCTAGTATATGTATGACATATTTTTTTTTAAAAGAAAATATTAAAATGCCGGTTTTTTGAGGAAATGGTGGAACGAGTTTACGATACCGGACCACTCTCCAATTTCTATGAAATTTCGCCTACTCACTAATTGTGAACTCCTAATCACGAATCTGCATGTAATAATTGGCTGTCAAGTATGGAAATCGAGAAAAAATGAAAGAAGCTATGTTTTCTTAACGTAACGTAACCCTACCATAAGAACAATAGCTCCACGGAAGACGCCATTTTCCCAACATGAAGAAATCAACAGGCAAGATAAGGTATAGTTCTCTTAGCTAAAATATTAATTTTTCTTTGTATTTATGCTAATGGAACCTAACCTAACAGGCCTAACCTAACCTCGTAGGCATTCCTCGTCTGTCGTCAACAAGATTGTTGTGCGAAAAGGAAGACCATTCGCTAATTAATAGCGAAAGAAAGATGGTTCCGAATTGCTGTGTATGGACAATCACCGTGGTAAATTGCAGGTTATTTTACAAGTTGTACACGTAAATGTACAATTTTAACAAGTGACCGCCAAATATGAACTACAGATACGTCATCAGGACACCGAAATTAGTAAGTATGCGAAATTTTATAGAAATTGGAGAGTGGTCCGGTATTGTAAACTAATGCCGAAATGGTTACCAAGATCTTGGTTACACCATTTTCAGTTGCTCTATATGCAAATATACGCATGTAATATCTCCAGTGGCGAACCGTCTTAAGAGGTCGGAATTCCATTATATATTTGTCTATTTGAGATTGTTAAGTTAGTTATAGTAATAAATAAATTACTTATAATTTCATTAATTTATGTTGTTTGTACGAGTATATACGTCAATACCACCAACCAACCATTCACCCACCCGCCAACCGTCTCCAACCATTCACCCACCCGCCCGCCAACTCCCACCCACCATCCTTTCACCCACCCGCCCGCCAACTCCCACCCACCATCCAATCGCCCAACCGCCCTCCTACTCCCTCCCACTATCCATTCACCCACCCGCCCTTCCACACCAACCAACCATCCATTTCCCACCCGCCCGCCACTCCAACCTACCAACACAGATCCCTCCCGCCTTCCGCACCCACCCACCAACCTACTGTAGATATACCCGCCCTCCAACACCAAACAAACAACCGTTCGCTTGCCCGGCTGACAACTCAAATCTAAGGCAGATAATCTAAATTACACATTCTCTATATAATGAAATGGAATGACTGTTCTTTCACAAAAATACAAGATAAATCACTGATTATTTAGAATCTTCGTTGAACTTTCCAATACAAGTCGGAGCGTCTAAATATCACAAGCTCCTACGACATTATGAATGATAAATTTAACAGGCCAATATTTGATTCATTTCGTTTATTTACTTTCGATTTTCTAACACTCTTCACTAAATACGAATGAGTAATGATAATACGACGGTACGCCACAGCAGCACTTGTCACCAAACCGACCAAGTTACAAAACCACAGCTCCATAAAAATTGTGCCTGTTGCACTATCCTTGAATCTTAACGTATGTTTCATGACGAATTGTCATAATTGGCGGCCAGCATGGGCTGAACCGATCATGCCAAATGAAATAATATTGTATTTACACACGTATATATTTACATGGCATTAGTGAAACTATTTGGTAAAAATGTCATATGCGGGAAATGGATTTCTTCAAATTTACAGGAGAAAGTACTTAAGGAAATGAGTTTCTGTGTAATTTCGGAAGGTCGTGGAAGAGTTTCCTCGCATTTGCAATGTATTTGGCCGCTAAATCATGTATTTTCCTATAATAATGTCCGTCCGATGCACGAGAGTTGTTGCTTGCATTTCCACCCATGTACTTGAACCGGATGTAGCGAGCATCTGATGACGTAATCCCCGGTAAGTGTTTCCAAACACACATTTTTTTCACTATATAGGCCAACCTAAAGTAACCTAACCTAACCTTACCGCGATATTGCGTGAGGCTATCGTGAATGGTTTTTGGGGCTATTCGTGGATGGTTATACGATCCAGAATGGTTTTTGGTGCTATTCGGGAATGGTTTACGGGGCTATGCGGGAATTTCTCTGTTAAGAAGGTTGAAACACTGGTTCGCCGTTTTGAAATACTACGCTAATCAAGATTTGCCCGACATTTTGCGTATTCAGGAAGCGAGAAAAAAGAACGAACAATAATTACTCGATATGTCTACAAATGATACTAATTCAGTTTTAAAAAAAAGAAAGAAAAAGAGAGCGAAATCCCTTGTGAAATAATGGTTCGTAATGCAGAATAGCTAAGTACGAATGTAAAAAAGTAGAGAATGAACAAGTTAGAGCGATTTTTCGCATATAACAGTTTTACCAAATATTTTCCGTCACCTCAAAATACACATCACATTATCTCGCCTGGTTCCAATATGCACAAATATGAAGATAAATATCTCTTAACAATATTGGCGAAATAACTTTACAAACAATGTGTATCACCACATACAATTCATTACAAATCTCAAACAGGTATGAAGATATCTATCCCGTGCATATCAAACTTAACAATATTTGGGCTGTGAGAAGAGTGCGAACATAGGATAGACATTGATCACACCCGTGCTTTTTAACTAGTCGCAAAATTTTGCCTACTTGGCTTATTCGTCCGCCTCCGGAGGAACTTTACTTGGCCGTAAGCGAAGACGAAATATCTACACCCAAACTAACCTACTTTAGAACTCACAGGAACATTCCTTTCGGAACCCTCTTTTTGCAATGATCTTCCAACACATGTTTCACGTCCTCATCATGTATACCCATGGCTAATATGTTTTCTACTCACTGAACAGCAAAAGAGTCAGTCGATTGACATCGTTCGAGCTAGCCCACCGCAAAATTTCCTCCACTTATTATTTTTAACGACCGCTGGTAAAATTCTACTTCACCCTCATATGAAGACAGAGGAACCACTTCTCGGCCACCTTAGATATAACATTGGCATTCTTCATGAATACACCAAATTGGCAAAGATTCTATATAGATGTTTGATATTTTCGACTTCTTTTGTACCTATTTAATAAATCTTATCCACTTATATAATAGATGGTCCAAAACTACTCATGTTTCACATCCTCATCATCTATACTCATGGCTAATATGTTTTCTACTCACTGAACAGCAAAAGAGTCAGTCGATTGCCATCGTTCGAGCTAGCACACCGCAAAATCTCCTCCACTTATTATTCTTAACGACGGCTGGCAAAATTCTACTTCACCCTCATATGAAGACAGAGGAACCACTTCACGGCCATCTTAGAGATAATATTAGCTTTCTTCATGAATACACAAAATTGGCAAAATTTCTAAATAGATGTTTGGTATTTTCGACTTCTTTTGCACCTATTTATCTAATCTTATCCACTTGTATAATAGATGGTCCAAAACTACTCATGTTAGGTTTATTAGCAACATACCCTCTTGACCATTACGTCTTCAGCATATATGTACAAGTGACTGGCAAATCCTTAGCAACGAAAATTTGAATAAACTGTTGTGAGAGTTCTTTTCACTCCATTTCCCTAATGGACAATAATATTTACTTACTTGCAATGTTTACATGCATGCCTTATTACCCAACTTGAATCATAAGTTGTCACGAATTCTACGAAACACTGACCCATTTATTTTCGACTTCCAATTACAGGCTCAAGTCAGCATTGTCCACATAAACCGGATGTGGTAAATGCATATCTTCTTCTATTTCTCCAAAGAACTTCAGCGTCTAAAATAACTTTACACTACAACAACTCCCCATAACTGAACTCTATAGAATACACTGTTATAAAATTTATCTCAATCATTTACTTGTATGACAATCTCTTCCGCCATTATCATATTTCTCATAAGAATTTGCAATTAATTCCTATCTAAAAATATAAATACAATTTACTATATACATTTTAGACAAAACATTGCAGTCGTTTAATTAAACAGCTGCATATTCTATTCTCCTCACAAACTGTACATTGGCGAGAGTGGACCAACGATGTTCCTAATCGTTGCAATATCTAACTACGACAGGACTTTCTTCTTAAGCATATATATCACCTCAGCGACAAGCTGTGAAATGGGATTCGAGTTTCTACAACCTAACCGTTTGAAACGATTCCCACTCGATGAAAATCCCTTCCCTCCCTGTTCCACTAAATTATATTAAATCTTCCCTTTTAAGGAATACTGATAAACTCTTTAAAACAAATGCAAACTAAATTCGTCACTACCTTCAAAAACCGAGGGTGAGCTATCGTTTACCTGCACCTTGTTCCCATCACATGCTCACTTTTTTCCCATTCTTCCCACACGAAGGAATTCTTATTTTTCAGTATTTTTGGAACAAACAACCAATTTAATTCATTAGTAAGATTCATCAGCAGTTTCAAAGTTCCAGACATATTTATCTTAATACCTTCTAGAGTCTTGAACCTGAGAAAATAATTTGTTCTATTCATTACAGTAACAGTGTCAGACAATTTTTTACACCAGCTGAGCCTTTCATTCAGTTGCTCAGAACTATGGCCACTTACTGATACGACTTCATTTCTACTGCCTTTTTCATCTAAGGTAACTGTGTAGTTGTTAAAATTTGCGACAATCTAACAATGATGCTATCACCAATGAGTTGTTTGTCTTTAAACCACCGCTCGGTAAGACTCAATTTATCCGGTCTTCTATATCGCATGAACAGTAAGTCAAGTTTTATTCTATTTGCACAGGGATTATTTTCCCAACAATTTCAAACATTGTGAGCAGAATTGAAGTGCTGTTACCTCATTACCTTTTTCATAAGGCGCGTTCGAGATCTTTTACACACAAGAACTTGTACACTTTTGTGCTCTCATAATGCGACACGAATTACTTCCTTAACTGACCATAGTGCACAAAATCAACGTTATGTTTTTTATATAACTTCCCACCTTCGCTCAATAACTTCGGGACATATTTCAGGTAATGCACCTCCTCAAGTCCATAAAGCTCCAATGGTTTCTCAACCTTCACGAGAAATTTCGAGGGAGTTACATTCTCTGTTAACACATTAAATTTTGGAAGCCTTATCCAATTTTGTAGGTTTAATAAACCACCCTTTCACACTCTGTGCACTCATCATCATATTTCCTCAATAGTTTCTGGTTTGGATCAGGAACGTGCGGCAAAATGCGGTTTTCGCGTACCATTGATCTTCTTGCCCAAATTAGATTGAAACTCCCCATTTTCCAACAACTATTTCCTTTTCTCTGTTTTCGCTAAGTATACTAATAACAGAGTTGTCTATTGGAGATTTGTCCTGAATGAAATTATTCTTCTAAGAACTACGAATAAAAATATCGCTCTATCTACTTTAATAGAAACAATATTTTTCATATATTTTTAGTTTCATTTCCGCTGTACTTTTGTTTATGTTAATTTGTCTTTAGAATTACATAAAATAACATTAATTACCTTCCCTTACATATGTTAAACAAACCTAATTTTAAACTAACATATCTCTGGGCTCGATCGGCATCCGATTTCAAAGTTTTGTACTTTTTTTAGCTCTAGTATATGTATGACATATTTTTTTTTAAAAGAAAATATTAAAATGCCGGTTTTTTGAGGAAATGGTGGAACGAGTTTACGATACCGGACCACTCTCCAATTTCTATGAAATTTCGCCTACTCACTAATTGTGAACTCCTAATCACGAATCTGCATGTAATAATTGGCTGTCAAGTATGGAAATCGAGAAAAAATGAAAGAAGCTATGTTTTCTTAACGTAACGTAACCCTACCATAAGAACAATAGCTCCACGGAAGACGCCATTTTCCCAACATGAAGAAATCAACAGGCAAGATAAGGTATAGTTCTCTTAGCTAAAATATTAATTTTTCTTTGTATTTATGCTAATGGAACCTAACCTAACAGGCCTAACATAACCTCGTAGGCATTCCTCGTCTGTCGTCAACAAGATTGTTGTGCGTAAAGGAAGACCATTCGCTAATTAATAGCGAAAGAAAGATGGTCCCGAATTGCTGTGTATGGACAATCACCGTGGTAAATTGCAGGTTATTTTACAAGTTGTACACGTAAATGTACAATTTTAACAAGTGACCGCCAAATATGAACTACAGATACGTCATCAGGACACCGAAATTAGTAAGTATGCGAAATTTTATAGAAATTGGAGAGTGGTCCGGTATTGTAAACTAATGCCGAAATGGTTACCAAGATCTTGGTTACACCATTTTCAGTTGCTCTATATGCAAATATACGCATGTAATATCTCCAGTGGCGAACCGTCTTAAGAGGTCGGAATTCCATTATATATTTGTCTATTTGAGATTGTTAAGTTAGTTATAGTAATAAATAAATTACTTATAATTTCATTAATTTATGTTGTTTGTACGAGTATATACGTCAATACCACCAACCAACCATTCACCCACCCGCCAACCGTCTCCAACCATTCACCCACCCGCCCGCCAACTCCCACCCACCATCCTTTCACCCACCCGCCCGCCAACTCCCACCCACCATCCAATCGCCCAACCGCCCTCCTACTCCCTCCCACTATCCATTCACCCACCCGCCCTTCCACACCAACCAACCATCCATTTCCCACCCGCCCGCCACTCCAACCTACGAACACAGATCCCTCCCGCCTTCCGCACCCACCCACCAACCTACTGTAGATATACCCGCCCTCCAACACCAAACAAACAACCGTTCGCTTGCCCGGCTGACAACTCAAATCTAAGGCAGACAATCTAAATTACACATTCTCTATATAATGAATTGGAATGACTGTTCTTTCACAAAAATACAAGATAAATCACTGATTATTTAGAATCTTCGTTGAACTTTCCAATACAAGTCGGAGCGTCTAAATATCACAAGCTCCTACGACATTATGAATGATAAATTTAACAGGCCAATATTTGATTCATTTCGTTTATTTACTTTCGATTTTCTAACACTCTTCACTAAATACGAATGAGTAATGATAATACGACGGTACGCCACAGCAGCACTTGTCACCAAACCGACCAAGTTACAAAACCACAGCTCCATAAAAATTGTGCCTGTTGCACTATCCTTGAATCTTAACGTATGTTTCATGACGAATTGTCATAATTGGCGGCCAGCATGGGCTGAACCGATCATGCCAAATGAAATAATATTGTATTTACACACGTATATATTTACATGGCATTAGTGAAACTATTTGGTAAAAATGTCATATGCGGGAAATGGATTTCTTCAAATTTACAGGAGAAAGTACTTAAGGAAATGAGTTTCTGTGTAATTTCGGAAGGTCGTGGAAGAGTTTCCTCGCATTTGCAATGTATTTGGCCGCTAAATCATGTATTTTCCTATAATAATGTCCGTCCGATGCACGAGAGTTGTTGCTTGCATTTCCACCCATGTACTTGAACCGGATGTAGCGAGCATCTGATGACGTAATCCCCGGTAAGTGTTTCCAAACACACATTTTTTTCACTATATAGGCCAACCTAAAGTAACCTAACCTAACCTTACCGCGATAGTGCGTGAGGCTATCGTGAATGGTTTTTGGGGCTATTCGTGGATGGTTATACGATCCAGAATGGTTTTTGGTGCTATTCGGGAATGGTTTACGGGGCTACTCGGGAATTTCTCTGTTAAGAAGGTTGAAACACTGGTTCGCCGTTTTGAAATACAACGCTAATCAAGATTTGCCCGACATTTTGCGTATTCAGGAAGCGAGAAAAAAGAACGAACAATAATTACTCGATATGTCTACAAATGATACTAATTCAGTTTTAAAAAAAAGAAAGAAAAAGAGAGCGAAATCCCTTGTGAAATAATGGTTCGTAATGCAGAATAGCTAAGTACGAATGTAAAAAAGTAGAGAATGAACAAGTTAGAGCGATTTTTCGCATATAACAGTTTTACCAAATATTTTCCGTCACCTCAAAATACACATCACATTATCTCGCCTGGTTCCAATATGCACAAATATGAAGATAAATATCTCTTAACAATATTGGCGAAATAACTTTACAAACAATGTGTATCACCACATACAATTCATTACAAATCTCAAACAGGTATGAAGATATCAATCCCGTGCATATCAAACTTAACAATATTTGGGCTGTGAGAAGAGTGCGAACATAGGATAGACATTGATCACACCCGTGCTTTTTAACTAGTCGCAAAATTTTGCCTACTTGGCTTATTCGTCCGCCTCCGGAGGAACTTTACTTGGCCGTAAGCGAAGACGAAATATCTACACCCAAACTAACCTACTTTAGAACTCACAGGAACATTCCTTTCGGAACCCTCTTTTTGCAATGATCTTCCAACACATGTTTCACGTCCTCATCATCTATACCCATGGCTAATATGTTTTCTACTCACTGAACAGCAAAAGAGTCAGTCGATTGACATCGTTCGAGCTAGCCCACCGCAAAATTTCCTCCACTTATTATTTTTAACGACCGCTGGTAAAATTCTACTTCACCCTCATATGAAGACAGAGGAACCACTTCTCGGCCACCTTAGATATAACATTGGCATTCTTCATGAATACACCAAATTGGCAAAGATTCTATATAGATGTTTGATATTTTCGACTTCTTTTGTACCTATTTAATAAATCTTATCCACTTATATAATAGATGGTCCAAAACTACTCATGTTTCACATCCTCATCATCTATACTCATGGCTAATATGTTTTCTACTCACTGAACAGCAAAAGAGTCAGTCGATTGCCATCGTTCGAGCTAGCACACCGCAAAATCTCCTTCACTTATTATTCTTAACGACGGCTGGCAAAATTCTACTTCACCCTCATATGAAGACAGAGGAACCACTTCACGGCCATCTTAGAGATAATATTAGCTTTCTTCATGAATACACAAAATTGGCAAAGATTCTAAATAGATGTTTGGTATTTTCGACTTCTTTTGCACCTATTTATCTAATCTTATCCACTTGTATAATAGATGGTCCAAAACTACTCATGTTAGGTTTATTAGATACATACCCTCTTGACCATTACGTCTTCAGCATATATGTACAAGTGACTGGCAAATCCTTAGCAACGAAAATTTGAATAAACTGTTGTGAGAGTTCTTTTCACTCCATTTCCCTAATGGACAATAATATTTACTTACTTGCAATGTTTACATGCATGCCTTATTACCCAACTTGAATCATAAGTTGTCACGAATTCAACGAAACACTGACCCATTTATTTTCGACTTCCAATTACAGGCTCAAGTCAGCATTGTCCACATAAACCGGATGTGGTAAATGCATATCTTCTTCTATTTCTCCAAAGAACTTCAGCGTCTGAAATAACTTTACACTACAACAACTCCCCATAACTGAACTCTATAGAATACTCTGTTATAAAATTTATCTCAATCATTTACTTGTATGACAATCTCTTCCGCCATTATCATATTTCTCATAAGAATTTGCAATTAATTCCTATCTAAAAATATAAATACAATTTACTATATACATTTTACACAAAACATTGCAGTCGTTTAATTAAACAGCTGCATATTCTATTCTCCTCACAAACTGTACATTGGCGAGAGTGGACCAACGATGTTCCTAATCGTTGCAATATCTAACTACGACAGGACTTTCTTCTTAAGCATATATATCACCTCAGCGACAAGCTGTGAAATGGGATTCGAGTTTCTACAACCTAACCGTTTGAAAACGATTCCCACTCGATGAAAATCCCTTCCCTCCCTGTTCCACTAAATTATATTAAATCTTCCCTTTTAAGGAATACTGATAAACTCTTTAAAACAAATGCAAACTAAATTCGTCACTACCTTCAAAAACCGAGGGTGAGCTATCGTTTACCTGCACCTTGTTCCCATCACAAAGTGATAGAATATGCTCACCTTTTTTTCCCATTCTTCCCACACGAAGGAATTCTTATTTTTCAGTATTTTTGGAACAAACAACCAATTTAATTCATTAGTAAGATTCATCAGCAGTTTCAAAGTTCCAGACATATTTATCTTAATACCTTCTAGAGTCTTCAACCTGAGAAAATAATTTGTTCTATTCATTACAGTAACAGTGTCAGACAATTTTTTACACCAGCTGAGCCTTTCATTCAGTTGCTCAGAACTATGGCCACTTACTGATACGACTTCATTTCTACTGCCTTTTTCATCTAAGGTAACTGTGTAGTTGTTAAAATTTGCGACAATCTAACAATGATGCTATCACCAATGAGTTGTTTGTTTTTAAACAACCGCTCGGTAAGACTCAATTTATCCGGTCTTCTATATCGCATGAACAGTAAGTCAAGCTTTATTCTATTTGCACAGGGATGATTTTCCCAACAATTTCAAACATTGTGAGCAGAATTGAAGTGCTGTTACCTCATTACTTTTTTCATAAGGCGCGTTCGAGATCTTTTACACACAAGAACTTGTACACTTTTGTGCTCTCATAATGCGACACGAATTACTTCCTTAACTGACCATAGTGCACAAAATCAACGTTATGTTTTTTATATAACTTCCCACCTTCGCTCAATAACTTCGGGACATATTTCAGGTAATGCACCTCCTCAAGTCCATAAAGCTCCAATGGTTTCGCAACCTTCACGAGAAATTTCGAGGGAGTTACATTCTCTGTTAACACATTAAATTTTGGAAGCCTTATCCAGTTTTTTAGGTTTAATAAACCACCCTTCCACACACTGTGCACTCATCATCATATTTCCTCATAGTTTCTGGTTTGGATCAGGAACTTTCGGCAAAATGTGGTTTTCGCGTACCATTGATCTTCTTGCCCAAATTAGATTGAAATTCCCCATTTTCCAACAACTATTTCCTTTTCTCTGTTTTCGCTAAGTATACTACTAATAACAGAATTGTCTATTGGAGATTTTTCCTGAATGAAATTATTCTTCTAAGAACTACGAATAAAAATATCGTTCTATCTACTTTAATAGAAACAATATTTTTCATATATTTTTAGTTTCATTTCCGCTGTACTTTTGTTTATGTTAATTTGTCTATAGAATTACATAAAATAACATTAATTACCTTCCCATACATATGTTAAACAAACCTAATCTTAAACTAATATACCTCTCGGCTCGATCGGCATCCGATTTCAAAGTTTTGTACTTTTTTTTAGCTCTAGTATATGTATGACATAATTTTTTTAAAAAGAAAATAATAAAATGCCGGTTTTTTGAGGAAATGGTTACCAAGATCTTGGTTACACCATTTTCAGTTGCTCTATATGCAAATATACGCTTGTAATATCTTCAGTGGCGAACCGTCTTAAGAGGTCGGAATTCCATTATATATTTGTCTATTTGAGAATGTTATGTTAGTTATAGTAATAAAGAAATTACTTATAATTTCATTAATTTATGTTGTTTGTACGAGTATATACGTCAATACCACCAACCAACCATTCACCCACCCGCCAACCGTCTCCAACCATCCAACCATTCACCCACCCGCCCGCCAACTCCCACCCACCATCCTTTCACCCACCCGCCCGCCAACTCCCACCCACCATCCAATCGCCCACCCGCCCTCCTACTCCCTCCCACCATCCATTCACCCACCCGCCCTTCCACACCAACCAACCATCCATTTCCCACCCGCCCGCCACTCCAACCAACCAACACAGATCCCTCCCGCCTTCCGCACCCACCCACCAACCTACTGTAGATATACCCGCCCTCCAACACCAAACAAACAACCGTTCGCTTGCCCGGCTGACAACTCAAATCTATGGCAGACAATCTAAATTACACATTCTCTATATAATGAATTGGAATGACTGTTCTTTCACAAAAATACAAGATAAATCACTGATTATTTAGAATCTTCGTTGAACTTTCAAATACAAGTCGGAGCGTCTAAATATCACAAGCTCCTACGACATTATGAATGATAAATTTAACAGGCCAATATTTGATTCATTTCGTTTATTTACTTTCGATTTTCTAACACTCTTCACTAAATACGAATGAGTAATGATAATACGACGGTACGCCACAGCAGCACTTGTCACCAAACCGACCAAGTTACAAAACCACAGCTCCATAAAAATTGTGCCTGTTGCACTATCCTTGAATCTTAACGTATGTTTTATGACGAATTGTCATAATTGGCGGCCAGCATGGGCTGAACCGATCATGCCAAATGAAATAATATTGTATTTACACATGTATATATTTACATGGCATTAGTAAAACTATTTGGTAAAAATGTCATATGCGGGAAATGGATTTCTTCAAATTTACAGGAGAAAGTACTTAAGGAAATGAGTTTCTGTGTAATTTCGGAAGGTCGTGGAAGAGTTTCCTCGCATTTGCAATGTATTTGGCCGCTAAATCATGTATTTTCCTATAATAATGTCCGTCCGATGCACGAGAGTTGTTGCTTGCATTTCCACCCATGTACTTGAACCGGATGTAGCGAGCATCTGATGACGTAATCCCCGGTAAGTGTTTCCAAACACACATTTTTTTCACTATATAGCCCAACCTAAAGTAACCTAACCTAACCTTACCGTGAGGCTATCGTGAATGGTTTTTGGGGCTATTCGTGGATGGTTATACGATCCAGAATGGTTTTTGGTGCTATTCGGGAATGGTTTACGGGGCTATGCGGGAATTTTTCTGTTAAGAAGGTTGAAACACTGGTTCGCCGTTTTGAAATACAACGCTAATCAAGATTTGCCCGACATTTTGCGTATTCAGGAAGCGAGAAAAAAGAACGAACAATAATTACTCGATATGTCTACAAAAGATACTAATTCAGTTTTAAAAAAAAGAAAGAAAAAGAGAGCGAAATCCCTTGTGAAATAATGGTTCGTAATGCAGAATAGCTAAGTACGAATGTAAAAAGTAGAGAATGAACAAGTTAGAGCGATTTTTCGCATATAACAGTTTTACCAAATATTTTCCGTCACCTCAAAATACACATCACATTATCTCGCCTGGTTCCAATATGCACAAATATGAAGATAAATATCTCTTAACAATATTGGCGAAATAACTTTACAAACAATGTGTATCACCACATACAATTCATTACAAATCTCAAACAGGTATGAAGATATCTATCCCGTGCATATCAAACTTAACAATATTTGGGCTGTGAGAAGAGTGCGAACATAGGATAGACATTGATCACACCCGTGCTTTTTAACTAGTCGCAAAATTTTGCCTACTTGGCTTATTCGTCCGCCTCCGGAGGAACTTTACTTGGCCGTAAGCGAAGACGAAATATCTACACCCAAACTAACCTACTTTAGAACTCACAGGAACATTCCTTTCGGAACCCTCTTTTTGCAATGATCTTCCAACACATGTTTCACGTCCTCATCATCTATACCCATGGCTAATATGTTTTCTACTCACTGAACAGCAAAAGAGTCAGTCGATTGACATCGTTCGAGCTAGCCCACCGCAAAATCTCCTCCACTTATTATTCTTAACGACGGCTGGAAAATTCTACTTCACCCTCATATGAAGACAGAGGAACCACTTCACGGCCATCTTAGAGATAATATTAGCTTTCTTCATGAGTACACAAAATTGGCAAAGATTCTAAATAGATGTTTGGTATTTTCGACTTCTTTTGCACCTATTTATCTAATCTTATCCACTTGTATAATAGATGGTCCAAAACTACTCATGTTAGGTTTATTAGCAACATACCCTCTTGACCATTACGTCTTCGGCATATATGTACAAGTGACTGGCAAATCCTTAGCAACGAAAATTTGAATAAACTGTTGTGAGAGTTCTTTTCACTCCATTTCCCTAATGGACAATAATATTTACTTACTTGCAATGTTTACATGCATGCCTTATTACCCAAATTGAATCATAAGTTGTCACGAATTCTACGAAACACTGACCCATTTATTTTCGACTTCCAATTACAGGCTCAAATCAGCATTGTCCACAAACCGGATGTGGTAAATGCATATCTTCTTCTATTTCTCCAAAGAACTTCAGCGTCTGAAATAACTTTACACTACAACAACTCCCCATAACTGAACTCTATAGAATACACTGTTATAAAATTTGAATAAACTGTTGTGAGAGTTCTTTTCACTCCATTTCCCTAATGGACAATAATATTTACTTACTTGCAATGTTTACATGCATGCCTTATTACCCAACTTGAATCATAAGTTGTCACGAATTCTACGAAACACTGACCCATTTATTTTCGACTTCCAATTACAGGCTCAAGTCAGCATTGTCCACATAAACCGGATGTGGTAAATGCATATCTTCTTCTATTTCTCCAAAGAACTTCAGCGTCTGAAATAACTTTACACTACAACAACTCCCCATAACTGAACTCTATAGAATACACTGTTATAAAATTTATCTCAATCATTTACTTGTATGACAATCTCTTCCGCCATTATCATATTTCTCATAAGAATTTGCAATTAATTCCTATCTAAAAATATAAATACAATTTACTATATATATTTTAGACAAAACATTGCAGTCGTTTAATTAAACAGCTGCATATTCTATTCTCCTCACAAACTGTACATTGGCGAGAGTGGACCAACGATGTTCCTAATCGTTGCAATATCTAACTACGACAGGACTTTCTTCTTAAGCATATATATCACCTCAGCGACAAGCTGTGAAATGGGATTCGAGTTTCTACAACCTAACCGTTTGAAAACGATTCCCACTCGATGAAAATCCCTTCCCTCCCTGTTCCACTAAATTATATTAAATCTTCCCTTTTAAGGAATACTGATAAACTCTTTAAAACAAATGCAAACTAAATTCGTCACTACCTTCAAAAAACGAGGGTGAGCTATCGTTTACCTGCACCTTGTTCCCATCACAAAGTGATAGAATATGCTCACCTTTTTTTCCCATTCTTCCCACACGAAGGAATTCTTATTTTTCAGTATTTTTGGAACAAACAACCAATTTAATTCATTAGTAAGATTCATCAGCAGTTTCAAAGTTCCAGACATATTTATCTTAATACCTTCTAGAGTCTTGAACCTGAGAAAATAATTTGTTCTATTCATTACACTAACAGTGTCAGACAATTTTTTACACCAGCTGAGCCTTTCATTCAGTTGCTCAGAACTATGGCCACTTACTGATACGACTTCATTTCTACTGCCTTTTTCATCTAAGGTAACTGTGTAGTTGTTAAAATTTGCGACAATCTAACAATGATGCTATCACCAATGAGTTGTTTGTTTTTAAACAACCGCTCGGTAAGACTCAATTTATCCGGTCTTCTATATCGCATGAACAGTAAGTCAAGCTTTATTCTATTTGCACAGGGATTATTTTCCCATCAATTTCAAACATTGTGAGCAGAATTGAAGTGCTGTTACCTCATTACTTTTTTCATAAGGCGCGTTCGAGATCTTTTACAAACAAGAACTTGTCCACTTTTGTGCTCTCATAATGCGACACGAATTACTTCCTTAACTGACCATAGTGCACAAAATCAACGTTATGTTTTTTATATAACTTCCCACCTTCGCTCAATAACTTCGGGACATATTTCAGGTAATGCACCTCCTCAAGTCCATAAAGCTCCAATGGTTTCTCAACCTTCACGAGAAATTTCGAGGGAGTTACATTCTCTGTTAACACATTAAATTTTGGAAGCTTTATCCAATTTTGTAGGTTTAATAAACCACCCTTTCACACTCTGTGCACTCATCATCATATTTCCTCAATAGTTTCTGGTTTGGATCAGGAACGTGCGGCAAAATGCGGTTTTCGCGTACCATTGATCTTCTTGCCCAAATTAGATTGAAACTCCCCATTTTCCAACAACTATTTCCTTTTCTCTGTTTTCGCTAAGTATACTAATAACAGAGTTGTCTATTGGAGATTTGTCCTGAATGAAATTATTCTTCTAAGAACTACGAATAAAAATATCGCTCTATCTACTTTAATAGAAACAATATTTTTCATATATTTTTAGTTTCATTTCCGCTGTACTTTTGTTTATGTTAATTTGTCTTTAGAATTACATAAAATAACATTAATTACCTTCCCTTACATATGTTAAACAAACCTAATCTTAAACTAACATATCTCTGGGCTCGATCGGCATCCGATTTCAAAGTTTTGTACTTTTTTTAGCTCTAGTATATGTATGACATATTTTTTTTTAAAAGAAAATATTAAAATGCCGGTTTTTTGAGGAAATGGTGGAACGAGTTTACGATACCGGACCACTCTCCAATTTCTATGAAATTTCGCCTACTCACTAATTGTGAACTCCTAATCACGAATCTGCATGTAATAATTGGCTGTCAAGTATGGAAATCGAGAAAAAATGAAAAAAGCTATGTTTTCTTAACGTAACGTAACCCTACCATAAGAACAATAGCTCCACGGAAGACGCCATTTTCCCAACATGAAGAAATCAACAGGCAAGATAAGGTATAGTTCTCTTAGCTAAAATATTAATTTTTCTTTGTATTTATGCTAATGGAACCTAACCTAACAGGCCTAACCTAACCTCGTAGGCATTCCTCGTCTGCCGTCAACAAGATTGTTGTGCGTAAAGGAAGACCATTCGCTAATTAATAGCGAAAGAAAGATGGTTCCGAATTGCTGTGTATGGACAATCACCGTGGTAAATTGCAGGTTATTTTACAAGTTGTACACGTAAATGTACAACTTTAACAAGTGACCGCCAAATATGAACTACAGATATGTCATCAGGACACCGAAATTAGTAAGTAGGCGAAATTTTATAGAAATTGGAGAGTGGTCCGGTATAGTAAACTCATGCCGAAATGGTTACCAAGATCTTGGTTACACCATTTTCAGTTGCTCTATATGCAAATATACGCATGTAATATCTCCAGTGGCGAACCGTCTTAAGAGGTCGGAATTCCATTATATATTTGTCTATTTGAGATTGTTAAGTTAGTTATAGTAATAAATAAATTACTTATAATTTCATTAATTTATGTTGTTTGTACGAGTATATACGTCAATACCACCAACCAACCATTCACCCACCCGCCAACCGTCTCCAACCATTCACCCACCCGCCCGCCAACTCCCACCCACCATCCTTTCACCCACCCGCCCGCCAACTCCCACCCACCATCCAATCGCCCAACCGCCCTCCTACTCCCTCCCACTATCCATTCACCCACCCGCCCTTCCACACCAACCAACCATCCATTTCCCACCCGCCCGCCACTCCATTCTACCAACACAGATCCCTCCCGCCTTCCGCACCCACCCACCAACCTACTGTAGATATACCCGCCCTCCAACACCAAACAAACAACCGTTCGCTTGCCCGGCTGACAACTCAAATCTAAGGCAGACAATCTAAATTACACATTCTCTATATAATGAATTGGAATGACTGTTCTTTCACAAAAATACAAGATAAATCACTGATTATTTAGAATCTTCGTTGAACTTTCCAATACAAGTCGGAGCGTCTAAATATCACAAGCTCCTACGACATTATGAATGATAAATTTAACAGGCCAATATTTGATTCATTTCGTTTATTTACTTTCGATTTTCTAACACTCTTCACTAAATACGAATGAGTAATGATAATACGACGGTACGCCACAGCAGCACTTGTCACCAAACCGACCAAGTTACAAAACCACAGCTCCATAAAAATTGTGCCTGTTGCACTATCCTTGAATCTTAACGTATGTTTCATGACGAATTGTCATAATTGGCGGCCAGCATGGGCTGAACCGATCATGCCAAATGAAATAATATTGTATTTACACACGTATATATTTACATGGCATTAGTGAAACTATTTGGTAAAAATGTCATATGCGGGAAATGGATTTCTTCAAATTTACAGGAGAAAGTACTTAAGGAAATGAGTTTCTGTGTAATTTCGGAAGGTCGTGGAAGAGTTTCCTCGCATTTGCAATGTATTTGGCCGCTAAATCATGTATTTTCCTATAATAATGTCCGTCCGATGCACGAGAGTTGTTGCTTGCATTTCCACCCATGTACTTGAACCGGATGTAGCGAGCATCTGATGACGTAATCCCCGGTAAGTGTTTCCAAACACACATTTTTTTCACTATATAGGCCAACCTAAAGTAACCTAACCTAACCTTACCGCGATAGTGCGTGAGGCTATCGTGAATGGTTTTTGGGGCTATTCGTGGATGGTTATACGATCCAGAATGGTTTTTGGTGCTATTCGGGAATGGTTTACGGGGCTATGCGGGAATTTCTCTGTTAAGAAGGTTGAAACACTGGTTCGCCGTTTTGAAATACAACGCTAATCAAGATTTGCCCGACATTTTGCGTATTCAGGAAGCGAGAAAAAAGAACGAACAATAATTACTCGATATGTCTACAAATGATACTAATTCAGTTTTAAAAAAAAGAAAGAAAAAGAGAGCGAAATCCCTTGTGAAATAATGGTTCGTAATGCAGAATAGCTAAGTACGAATGTAAAAAAGTAGAGAATGAACAAGTTAGAGCGATTTTTCGCATATAACAGTTTTACCAAATATTTTCCGTCACCTCAAAATACACATCACATTATCTCGCATGGTTCCAATATGCACAAATATGAAGATAAATATCTCTTAACAATATTGGCGAAATAACTTTACAAACAATGTGTATCACCACATACAATTCATTACAAATCTCAAACAGGTATGAAGATATCTATCCCGTGCATATCAAACTTAACAATATTTGGGCTGTGAGAAGAGTGCGAACATAGGATAGACATTGATCACACCCGTGCTTTTTAACTAGTCGCAAAATTTTGCCTACTTGGCTTATTCGTCCGCCTCCGGAGGAACTTTACTTGGCCGTAAGCGAAGACGAAATATCTACACCCAAACTAACCTACTTTAGAACTCACAGGAACATTCCTTTCGGAACCCTCTTTTTGCAATGATCTTCCAACACATGTTTCACGTCCTCATCATGTATACCCATGGCTAATATGTTTTCTACTCACTGAACAGCAAAAGAGTCAGTCGATTGACATCGTTCGAGCTAGCCCACCGCAAAATTTCCTCCACTTATTATTTTTAACGACCGCTGGTAAAATTCTACTTCACCCTCATATGAAGACAGAGGAACCACTTCTCGGCCACCTTAGATATAACATTGGCATTCTTCATGAATACACCAAATTGGCAAAGATTCTATATAGATGTTTGATATTTTCGACTTCTTTTGTACCTATTTAATAAATCTTATCCACTTATATAATAGATGGTCCAAAACTACTCATGTTTCACATCCTCATCATCTATACTCATGGCTAATATGTTTTCTACTCACTGAACAGCAAAAGAGTCAGTCGATTGCCATCGTTCGAGCTAGCACACCGCAAAATCTCCTCCACTTATTATTCTTAACGACGGCTGGCAAAATTCTACTTCACCCTCATATGAAGACAGAGGAACCACTTCACGGCCATCTTAGAGATAATATTAGCTTTCTTCATGAATACACAAAATTGGCAAAGATTCTAAATAGATGTTTGGTATTTTCGACTTCTTTTGCACCTATTTATCTAATCTTATCCACTTGTATAATAGATGGTCCAAAACTACTCATGTTAGGTTTATTAGCAACATACCCTCTTGACCATTACGTCTTCAGCATATATGTACAAGTGACTGGCAAATCCTTAGCAACGAAAATTTGAATAAACTGTTGTGAGAGTTCTTTTCACTCCATTTCCCTAATGGACAATAATATTTACTTACTTGCAATGTTTACATGCATGCCTTATTACCCAACTTGAATCATAAGTTGTCACGAATTCAACGAAACACTGACCCATTTATTTTCGACTTCCAATTACAGGCTCAAGTCAGCATTGTCCACATAAACCGGATGTGGTAAATGCATATCTTCTTCTATTTCTCCAAAGAACTTCAGCGTCTGAAATAACTTTACACTACAACAACTCCCCATAACTGAACTCTATAGAATACACTGTTATAAAATTTATCTCAATCATTTACTTGTATGACAATCTCTTCCGCCATTATCATATTTCTCATAAGAATTTGCAATTAATTCCTATCTAAAAATATAAATACAATTTACTATATACATTTTAGACAAAACATTGCAGTCGTTTAATTAAACAGCTGCATATTCTATTCTCCTCACAAACTGTACATTGGCGAGAGTGGACCAACGATGTTCCTAATCTTTGCAATATCTAACTACGACAGGACTTTCTTCTTAAGCATATATATCACCTCAGCGACAAGCTGTGAAATGGGATTCGAGTTTCTACAACCTAACCGTTTGAAAACGATTCCCACTCGATGAAAATCCCTTCCCTCCCTGTTCCACTAAATTATATTAAATCTTCCCTTTTAAGGAATACTGATAAACTCTTTAAAACAAATGCAAACTAAATTCGTCACTACCTTCAAAAAACGAGGGTGAGCTATCGTTTACCTGCACCTTGTTCCCATCACAAAGTGATAGAATATGCTCACCTTTTTTTCCCATTCTTCCCACACGAAGGAATTCTTATTTTTCAGTATTTTTGGAACAAACAACCAATTTAATTCATTAGTAAGATTCATCAGCAGTTTCAAAGTTCCAGACATATTTATCTTAATACCTTCTAGAGTCTTCAACCTGAGAAAATAATTTGTTCTATTCATTACAGTAACAGTGTCAGACAATTTTTTACACCAGCTGAGCCTTTCATTCAGTTGCTCAGAACTATGGCCACTTACTGATACGACTTCATTTCTACTGCCTTTTTCATCTAAGGTAACTGTGTAGTTGTTAAAATTTGCGACAATCTAACAATGATGCTATCACCAATGAGTTGTTTGTTTTTAAACAACCGCTCGGTAAGACTCAATTTATCCGGTCTTCTATATCGCATGAACAGTAAGTCAAGCTTTATTCTATTTGCACAGGGATTATTTTCCCAACAATTTCAAACATTGTGAGCAGAATTGAAGTGCTGTTACCTCATTACTTTTTTCATAAGGCGCGTTCGAGATCTTTTACACACAAGAACTTGTCCACTTTTGTGCTCTCATAATGCGACACGAATTACTTCCTTAACTGACCATAGTGCACAAAATCAACGTTATGTTTTTTATATAACTTCCCACCTTCGCTCAATAACTTCGGGACATATTTCAGGTAATGCACCTCCTCAAGTCCATAAAGCTCCAATATTTTCGCAACCTTCACGAGAAATTTCGAGGGAGTTACATTCTCTGTTAACACATTAAATTTTGGAAGCCTTATCCAGTTTTTTAGGTTTAATAAACCACCCTTCCACACACTGTGCACTCATCATCATATTTCCTCATAGTTTCTGGTTTGGATCAGGAACTTTCGGCAAAATGTGGTTTTCGCGTACCATTGATCTTCTTGCCCAAATTAGATTGAAACTCCCCATTTTCCAACAACTATTTCCTTTTCTCTGTTTTCGCTAAGTATACTACTAATAACAGAATTGTCTATTGGAGATTTTTCCTGAATGAAATTATTCTTCTAAGAACTACGAATAAAAATATCGTTCTATCTACTTTAATAGAAACAATATTTTTCATATATTTTTAGTTTCATTTCCGCTGTACTTTTGTTTATGTTAATTTGTCTATAGAATTACATAAAATAACATTAATTACCTTCCCATACATATGTTAAACAAACCTAATCTTAAACTAATATACCTCTCGGCTCGATCGGCATCCGATTTCAAAGTTTTGTACTTTTTTTTAGCTCTAGTATATGTATGACATAATTTTTTTAAAAAGAAAATATTAAAATGCCGGTTTTTTGAGGAAATGGTTACCAAGATCTTGGTTACACCATTTTCAGTTGCTCTATATGCAAATATACGCTTGTAATATCTTCAGTGGCGAACCGTCTTAAGAGGTCGGAATTCCATTATATATTTGTCTATTTGAGAATGTTATGTTAGTTATAGTAATAAAGAAATTACTTATAATTTCATTAATTTATGTTGTTTGTACGAGTATATACGTCAATACCACCAACCAACCATTCACCCACCCGCCAACCGTCTCCAACCATCCAACCATTCACCCACCCGCCCGCCAACTCCCACCCACCATCCTTTCACCCACCCGCCCGCCAACTCCCACCCACCATCCAATCGCCCACCCGCCCTCCTACTCCCTCCCACCATCCATTCACCCACCCGCCCTTCCACACCAACCAACCATCCATTTCCCACCCGCCCGCCACTCCAACCAACCAACACAGATCCCTCCCGCCTTCCGCACCCACCCACCAACCTACTGTAGATATACCCGCCCTCCAACACCAAACAAACAACCGTTCGCTTGCCCGGCTGACAACTCAAATCTATGGCAGACAATCTAAATTACACATTCTCTATATAATGAATTGGAATGACTGTTCTTTCACAAAAATACAAGATAAATCACTGATTATTTAGAATCTTCGTTGAACTTTCAAATACAAGTCGGAGCGTCTAAATATCACAAGCTCCTACGACATTATGAATGATAAATTTAACAGGCCAATATTTGATTCATTTCGTTTATTTACTTTCGATTTTCTAACACTCTTCACTAAATACGAATGAGTAATGATAATACGACGGTACGCCACAGCAGCACTTGTCACCAAACCGACCAAGTTACAAAACCACAGCTCCATAAAAATTGTGCCTGTTGCACTATCCTTGAATCTTAACGTATGTTTTAAGACGAATTGTCATAATTGGCGGCCAGCATGGGCTGAACCGATCATGCCAAATGAAATAATATTGTATTTACACATGTATATATTTACATGGCATTAGTAAAACTATTTGGTAAAAATGTCATATGCGGGAAATGGATTTCTTCAAATTTACAGGAGAAAGTACTTAAGGAAATGAGTTTCTGTGTAATTTCGGAAGGTCGTGGAAGAGTTTCCTCGCATTTGCAATGTATTTGGCCGCTAAATCATGTATTTTCCTATAATAATGTCCGTCCGATGCACGAGAGTTGTTGCTTGCATTTCCACCCATGTACTTGAACCGGATGTAGCGAGCATCTGATGACGTAATCCCCGGTAAGTGTTTCCAAACACACATTTTTTTCACTATATAGCCCAACCTAAAGTAACCTAACCTAACCTTACCGTGAGGCTATCGTGAATGGTTTTTGGGGCTATTCGTGGATGGTTATACGATCCAGAATGGTTTTTGGTGCTATTCGGGAATGGTTTACGGGGCTATGCGGGAATTTTTCTGTTAAGAAGGTTGAAACACTGGTTCGCCGTTTTGAAATACAACGCTAATCAAGATTTGCCCGACATTTTGCGTATTCAGGAAGCGAGAAAAAAGAACGAACAATAATTACTCGATATGTCTACAAAAGATACTAATTCAGTTTTAAAAAAAAGAAAGAAAAAGAGAGCGAAATCCCTTGTGAAATAATGGTTCGTAATGCAGAATAGCTAAGTACGAATGTAAAAAGTAGAGAATGAACAAGTTAGAGCGATTTTTCGCATATAACAGTTTTACCAAATATTTTCCGTCACCTCAAAATACACATCACATTATCTCGCCTGGTTCCAATATGCACAAATATGAAGATAAATATCTCTTAACAATATTGGCGAAATAACTTTACAAACAATGTGTATCACCACATACAATTTATTACAAATCTCGAACAGGTATGAAGATATCTATCCCGTGCATATCAAACTTAACAATATTTGGGCTGTGAGAAGAGTGCGAACATAGGATAGACATTGATCACACCCGTGCTTTTTAACTAGTCGCAAAATTTTGCCTACTTGGCTTATTCGTCCGCCTCCGGAGGAACTTTACTTGGCCGTAAGCGAAGACGAAATATCTACACCCAAACTAACCTACTTTAGAACTCACAGGAACATTCCTTTCGGAACCCTCTTTTTGCAATGATCTTCCAACACATGTTTCACGTCCTCATCATCTATACCCATGGCTAATATGTTTTCTACTCACTGAACAGCAAAAGAGTCAGTCGATTGACATCGTTCGAGCTAGCCCACCGCAAAATCTCCTCCACTTATTATTCTTAACGACGGCTGGAAAATTCTACTTCACCCTCATATGAAGACAGAGGAACCACTTCACGGCCATCTTAGAGATAATATTAGCTTTCTTCATGAGTACACAAAATTGGCAAAGATTCTAAATAGATGTTTGGTATTTTCGACTTCTTTTGCACCTATTTATCTAATCTTATCCACTTGTATAATAGATGGTCCAAAACTACTCATGTTAGGTTTATTAGCAACATACCCTCTTGACCATTACGTCTTCGGCATATATGTACAAGTGACTGGCAAATCCTTAGCAACGAAAATTTGAATAAACTGTTGTGAGAGTTCTTTTCACTCCATTTCCCTAATGGACAATAATATTTACTTACTTGCAATGTTTACATGCATGCCTTATTACCCAAATTGAATCATAAGTTGTCACGAATTCTACGAAACACTGACCCATTTATTTTCGACTTCCAATTACAGGCTCAAATCAGCATTGTCCACAAACCGGATGTGGTAAATGCATATCTTCTTCTATTTCTCCAAAGAACTTCAGCGTCTGAAATAACTTTACACTACAACAACTCCCCATAACTGAACTCTATAGAATACACTGTTATAAAATTTGAATAAACTATTGTGAGAGTTCTTTTCACTCCATTTCCCTAATGGACAATAATATTTACTTACTTGCAATGTTTACATGCATGCCTTATTACCCAACTTGAATCATAAGTTGTCACGAATTCTACGAAACACTGACCCATTTATTTTCGACTTCCAATTACAGGCTCAAGTCAGCATTGTCCACATAAACCGGATGTGGTAAATGCATATCTTCTTCTATTTCTCCAAAGAACTTCAGCGTCTGAAATAACTTTACACTACAACAACTCCCCATAACTGAACTCTATAGAATACACTGTTATAAAATTTATCTCAATCATTTACTTGTATGACAATCTCTTCCGCCATTATCATATTTCTCATAAGAATTTGCAATTAATTCCTATCTAAAAATATAAATACAATTTACTATATATATTTTAGACAAAACATTGCAGTCGTTTAATTAAACAGCTGCATATTCTATTCTCCTCACAAACTGTACATTGGCGAGAGTGGACCAACGATGTTCCTAATCGTTGCAATATCTAACTACGACAGGACTTTCTTCTTAAGCATATATATCACCTCAGCGACAAGCTGTGAAATGGGATTCGAGTTTCTACAACCTAACCGTTTGAAAACGATTCCCACTCGATGAAAATCCCTTCCCTCCCTGTTCCACTAAATTATATTAAATCTTCCCTTTTAAGGAATACTGATAAACTCTTTAAAACAAATGCAAACTAAATTCGTCACTACCTTCAAAAAACGAGGGTGAGCTATCGTTTACCTGCACCTTGTTCCCATCACAAAGCGATAGAATATGCTCACCTTTTTTTCCCATTCTTCCCACACGAAGGAATTCTTATTTTTCAGTATTTTTGGAACAAACAACCAATTTAATTCATTAGTAAGATTCATCAGCAGTTTCAAAGTTCCAGACATATTTATCTTAATACCTTCTAGAGTCTTGAACCTGAGAAAATAATTTGTTCTATTCATTACACTAACAGTGTCAGACAATTTTTTACACCAGCTGAGCCTTTCATTCAGTTGCTCAGAACTATGGCCACTTACTGATACGACTTCATTTCTACTGCCTTTTTCATCTAAGGTAACTGTGTAGTTGTTAAAATTTGCGACAATCTAACAATGATGCTATCACCAATGAGTTGTTTGTTTTTAAACAACCGCTCGGTAAGACTCAATTTATCCGGTCTTCTATATCGCATGAACAGTAAGTCAAGCTTTATTCTATTTGCACAGGGATTATTTTCCCATCAATTTCAAACATTGTGAGCAGAATTGAAGTGCTGTTACCTCATTACTTTTTTCATAAGGCGCGTTCGAGATCTTTTACAAACAAGAACTTGTCCACTTTTGTGCTCTCATAATGCGACACGAATTACTTCCTTAACTGACCATAGTGCACAAAATCAACGTTATGTTTTTTATATAACTTCCCACCTTCGCTCAATAACTTCGGGACATATTTCAGGTAATGCACCTCCTCAAGTCCATAAAGCTCCAATGGTTTCTCAACCTTCACGAGAAATTTCGAGGGAGTTACATTCTCTGTTAACACATTAAATTTTGGAAGCCTTATCCAATTTTGTAGGTTTAATAAACCACCCTTTCACACTCTGTGCACTCATCATCATATTTCCTCAATAGTTTCTGGTTTGGATCAGGAACGTGCGGCAAAATGCGGTTTTCGCGTACCATTGATCTTCTTGCCCAAATTAGATTGAAACTCCCCATTTTCCAACAACTATTTCCTTTTCTCTGTTTTCGCTAAGTATACTAATAACAGAGTTGTCTATTGGAGATTTGTCCTGAATGAAATTATTCTTCTAAGAACTACGAATAAAAATATCGCTCTATCTACTTTAATAGAAACAATATTTTTCATATATTTTTAGTTTCATTTCCGCTGTACTTTTGTTTATGTTAATTTGTCTTTAGAATTACATAAAATAACATTAATTACCTTCCCTTACATATGTTAAACAAACCTAATCTTAAACTAACATATCTCTGGGCTCGATCGGCATCCGATTTCAAAGTTTTGTACTTTTTTTAGCTCTAGTATATGTATGACATATTTTTTTTTAAAAGAAAATATTAAAATGCCGGTTTTTTGAGGAAATGGTGGAACGAGTTTACGATACCGGACCACTCTCCAATTTCTATGAAATTTCGCCTACTCACTAATTGTGAACTCCTAATCACGAATCTGCATGTAATAATTGGCTGTCAAGTATGGAAATCGAGAAAAAATGAAAGAAGCTATGTTTTCTTAACGTAACGTAACCCTACCATAAGAACAATAGCTCCACGGAAGACGCCATTTTCCCAACATGAAGAAATCAACAGGCAAGATAAGGTATAGTTCTCTTAGCTAAAATATTAATTTTTCTTTGTATTTATGCTAATGGAACCTAACCTAACAGGCCTAACCTAACCTCGTAGGCATTCCTCGTCTGCCGTCAACAAGATTGTTGTGCGTAAAGGAAGACCATTCGCTAATTAATAGCGAAAGAAAGATGGTTCCGAATTGCTGTGTATGGACAATCACCGTGGTAAATTGCAGGTTATTTTACAAGTTGTACACGTAAATGTACAACTTTAACAAGTGACCGCCAAATATGAACTACAGATATGTCATCAGGACACCGAAATTAGTAAGTAGGCGAAATTTTATAGAAATTGGAGAGTGGTCCGGTATAGTAAACTCATGCCGAAATGGTTACCAAGATCTTGGTTACACCATTTTCAGTTGCTCTATATGCAAATATACGCATGTAATATCTCCAGTGGCGAACCGTCTTAAGAGGTCGGAATTCCATTATATATTTGTCTATTTGAGATTGTTAAGTTAGTTATAGTAATAAATAAATTACTTATAATTTCATTAATTTATGTTGTTTGTACGAGTATATACGTCAATACCACCAACCAACCATTCACCCACCCGCCAACCGTCTCCAACCATTCACCCACCCGCCCGCCAACTCCCACCCACCATCCTTTCACCCACCCGCCCGCCAACTCCCACCCACCATCCAATCGCCCACCCGCCCTCCTACTCCCTCTCACCATCCATTCACCCCCCCGCCCTTCCACACCAACCAACCATCCATTTCCCACCCGCCCGCCACTCCAACCAACCAACACAGATCCCTCCCGCCTTCCGCACCCACCCACCAACCTACTGTAGATATACCCGCCCTCCAACACCAAACAAACAACCGTTCGCTTGCCCGGCTGACAACTCAAATCTATGGCAGACAATCTAAATTACACATTCTCTATATAATGAATTGGAATGACTGTTCTTTCACAAAAATACAAGATAAATCACTGATTATTTAGAATCTTCGTTGAACTTTCCAATACAAGTCGGAGCGTCTAAATATCACAAGCTCCTACGACATTATGAATGATAAATTTAACAGGCCAATATTTGATTCATTTCGTTTATTTACTTTCGATTTTCTAACACTCTTCACTAAATACGAATGAGTAATGATAATACGACGGTACGCCACAGCAGCACTTGTCACCAAACCGACCAAGTTACAAAACCACAGCTCCATAAAAATTGTGCCTTTTGCACTATCCTTGAATCTTAACGTATGTTTTATGACGAATTGTCATAATTGGCGGCTAGCATGGGCTGAACCGATCATGCCAAATGAAATAATATTGTAATTACACATGTATATATTTACATGGCATTAGTAAAACTATTTGGTAAAAATTTCATATGCGGGAAATGGATTTCTTCAAATTTACAGGAGAAAGTACTTAAGGAAATGAGTTTCTGTGTAATTTCGGAAGGTCGTGGAAGAGTTTCCTCGCATTTGCAATGTATTTGGCCGCTAAATCATGTATTTTCCTATAATAATGTCCGTCCGATGCACGAGAGTTGTTGCTTGCATTTCCACCCATGTACTTGAACCGGATGTAGCGAGCATCTGATGACGTAATCTCCGGTAAGTGTTTCCAAACACACATTTTTTCACTATATAGCCCAACCTAAAGTAACCTAACCTAACCTTACCGTGATAGTGCGTGAGGCTATCGTGAATGGTTTTTGGAGCTATTCGTGGATGGTTATACGATCCAGAATGGTTTTTGGTGCTATTCGGGAATGGTTTACGGGGCTATGCGGGAATTTTTCTGTTAAGAAGGTTGAAACACTGGTTCGCCGTTTTGAAATACAACGCTAATCAAGATTTGCCCGACATTTTGCGCATTCAGGAAGCGAGAAAAAAGAACGAACAATAATTACTCGATATGTCTACAAAAGATACTAATTCAGTTTTAAAAAAAAGAAAGAAAAAGAGAGCGAAATCCCTTGTGAAATAATGGTTCGTAATGCAGAATAGCTAAGTACGAATGCAAAAAAGTAGAGAATGAACAAGTTAGAGCGATTTTTCGCATATAACAGTTTTACCAAATATTTTCCGTCACCTCAAAATACACATCACATTATCTCGCCTGGTTCCAATATGCACAAATATGAAGATAAATATCTCTTAACAATATTGGCGAAATAACTTTACAAACAATGTGTATCACCACATACAATTTATTACAAATCTCGAACAGGTATGAAGATATCTATCCCGTGCATATCAAACTTAACAATATTTGGGCTGTGAGAAGAGTGCGAACATAGGATAGACATTGATCACACCCGTGCTTTTTAACTAGTCGCAAAATTTTGCCTACTTGGCTTATTCGTCCGCCTCCGGAGGAACTTTACTTGGCCGTAAGCGAAGACGAAATATCTACACCCAAACTAACCTACTTTAGAACTCACAGGAACATTCCTTTCGGAACCCTCTTTTTGCAATGATCTTCCAACACATGTTTCACGTCCTCATCATGTATACCCATGGCTAATATGTTTTCTACTCACTGAACAGCAAAAGAGTCAGTCGATTGACATCGTTCGAGCTAGCCCACCGCAAAATCTCCTCCACTTATTATTCTTAACGACGGCTGGAAAATTCTACTTCACCCTCATATGAAGACAGAGGAACCACTTCACGGCCATCTTAGAGATAATATTAGCTTTCTTCATGAGTACACAAAATTGGCAAAGATTCTAAATAGATGTTTGGTATTTTCGACTTCTTTTGCACCTATTTATCTAATCTTATCCACTTGTATAATAGATGGTCCAAAACTACTCATGTTAGGTTTATTAGCAACATACCCTCTTGACCATTACGTCTTCGGCATATATGTACAAGTGACTGGCAAATCCTTAGCAACGAAAATTTGAATAAACTGTTGTGAGAGTTCTTTTCACTCCATTTCCCTAATGGACAATAATATTTACTTACTTGCAATGTTTACATGCATGCCTTATTACCCAAATTGAATCATAAGTTGTCACGAATTCTACGAAACACTGACCCATTTATTTTCGACTTCCAATTACAGGCTCAAATCAGCATTGTCCACAAACCGGATGTGGTAAATGCATATCTTCTTCTATTTCTCCAAAGAACTTCAGCGTCTGAAATAACTTTACACTACAACAACTCCCCATAACTGAACTCTATAGAATACACTGTTATAAAATTTGAATAAACTGTTGTGAGAGTTCTTTTCACTCCATTTCCCTAATGGACAATAATATTTACTTACTTGCAATGTTTACATGCATGCCTTATTACCCAACTTGAATCATAAGTTGTCACGAATTCTACGAAACACTGACCCATTTATTTTCGACTTCCAATTACAGGCTCAAGTCAGCATTGTCCACATAAACCGGATGTGGTAAATGCATATCTTCTTCTATTTCTCCAAAGAACTTCAGCGTCTGAAATAACTTTACACTACAACAACTCCCCATAACTGAACTCTATAGAATACACTGTTATAAAATTTATCTCAATCATTTACTTGTATGACAATCTCTTCCGCCATTATCATATTTCTCATAAGAATTTGCAATTAATTCCTATCTAAAAATATAAATACAATTTACTATATATATTTTAGACAAAACATTGCAGTCGTTTAATTAAACAGCTGCATATTCTATTCTCCTCACAAACTGTACATTGGCGAGAGTGGACCAAGGATGTTCCTAATCGTTGCAATATCTAACTACGACAGGACTTTCTTCTTAAGCATATATATCACCTCAGCGACAAGCTGTGAAATGGGATTCGAGTTTCTACAACCTAACCGTTTGAAAACGATTCCCACTCGATGAAAATCCCTTCCCTCCCTGTTCCACTAAATTATATTAAATCTTCCCTTTTAAGGAATACTGATAAACTCTTTAAAACAAATGCAAACTAAATTCGTCACTACCTTCAAAAAACGAGGGTGAGCTATCGTTTACCTGCACCTTGTTCCCATCACAAAGTGATAGAATATTCTCACCTTTTTTTCCCATTCTTCCCACACGAAGGAATTCTTATTTTTCAGTATTTTTGGAACAAACAACCAATTTAATTCATTAGTAAGATTCATCAGCAGTTTCAAAATTCCAGACATATTTATCTTAAGACCTTCTAGAGTCTTGAACCTGAGAAAATAATTTGTTCTATTCATTACAGTAACAGTGTCAGACAATTTTTTACACCATCTGAGCCTTTCATTCAGTTGCTCAGAACTATGGCCACTTACTGATACGACTTCATTTCTACTGCCTTTTTCATCTAAGGTAACTGTGTAGTTGTTAAAATTTGCGACAATCTAACAATGAAGCTATCACCAATGAGTTGTTTGTTTTTAAACAACCGCTCGGTAAGACTCAATTTATCCGGTCTTCTATATCGCATGAACAGTAAGTCAAGCTTTATTCTATTTGCACAGGGATTATTTTCCCAACAATTTCAAACATTGTGAGCAGAATTGAAGTGCTGTTACCTCATTACTTTTTTCATAAGGCGCGTTCGAGATCTTTTACAAACAAGAACTTGTCCACTTTTGTGCTCTCATAATGCGACACGAATTACTTCCTTAACTGACCATAGTGCACAAAATCAACGTTATGTTTTTTATATAACTTCCCACCTTCGCTCAATAACTTCGGGACATATTTCAGGTAATGCACCTCCTCAAGTCCATAAAGCTCCAATGGTTTCGCAACCTTCACGAGAAATTTCGAGGGAGTTACATTCTCTGTTAACACATTAAATTTTGGAAGCCTTATCCAATTTTGTAGGTTTAATAAACCACCCTTCCACACTCTGTGCACTCATCATCATATTTCCTCAATAGTTTCTGGTTTGGATCAGGAACGTGCGGCAAAATGCGGTTTTCGCGTACCATTGATCTTCTTGCCCAAATTAGATTGAAACTCCCCATTTTCCAACAACTATTTCCTTTTCTCTGTTTTCGCTAAGTATACTAATAACAGAGTTGTCTATTGGAGATTTGTCCTGAATGAAATTATTCTTCTAAGAACTACGAATAAAAATATCGCTCTATCTACTTTAATAGAAACAATATTTTTCATATATTTTTAGTTTCATTTCCGCTGTACTTTTGTTTATGTTAATTTGTCTTTAGAATTACATAAAATAACATTAATTACCTTCCCTTACATATGTTAAACAAACCTAATCTTAAACTAACATATCTCTGGGCTCGATCGCCATCCGATTTCAAAGTTTTGTACTTTTTTTAGCTCTAGTATATGTATGACATATTTTTTTTTAAAAGAAAATATTAAAATGCCGGTTTTTTGAGGAAATGGTGGAACGAGTTTACAATACCGGACCACTCTCCAATTTCTATGAAATTTCGCCTACTCACTAATTGTGAACTCCTAATCACGAATCTGCATGTAATAATTGGCTGTCAAGTATGGAAATCGAGAAAATAATGAAAGAAGCTATGTTTTCTTAACGTAACGTAACCCTACCATAAGAACAATAGCTCCACGGAAGACGCCATTTTCCCAACATGAAGAAATCAACAGGCAAGATAAGGTATAGTTCTCTTAGCTAAAATATTAATTTTTCTTTGTATTTATGCTAATGGAACCTAACCTAACAGGCCTAACCTAACCTCGTAGGCATTCCTCGTCTGTCGTCAACAAGATTGTTGTGCGTAAACGAAGACCATTCGCTAATTAATAGCGAAAGAAAGATGGTTCCGAATTGCTGTGTATGGACAATCACCGTGGTAAATTGCAGGTTATTTTACAAGTTGTACACGTAAATGTACAACTTTGACAAGTGACCGCCAAATATGAACTACAGATACGTCATCAGGACACCGAAATTAGTAAGTAGGCGAAATTTTATAGAAATTGGAGAGTGGTACGGTATAGTAAACTCATGCCGAAATGGTTACCAAGATCTTGGTTACACCATTTTCAGTTGCTCTATATGCAAATATACGCATGTAATATCTCCAGTGGCGAACCGTCTTAAGAGGTCGGAATTCCATTATATATTTGTCTATTTGAGATTGTTAAGTTAGTTATAGTAATAAATAAATTACTTATAATTTCATTAATTTATGTTGTTTGTACGAGTATATACGTCAATACCACCAACCAACCATTCACCCACCCGCCAACCGTCTCCAACCATCCAACCATTCACCCACCCGCCCGCCAACTCCCACCCACCATCCTTTCACCCACCCGCCCGCCAACTCCCACCCACCATCCAATCGCCCACCCGCCCTCCTACTCCCTCCCGCCATCCATTCACCCACCCGCCCTTACACACCAACCAACCATCCATTTCCCACCCGCCCGCCACTCCAACCAACCAACACAGATCCCTCCCGCCTTCCGCACTCACCCACCAACCTACTGTAGATATACCCGCCCTCCAACACCAAACAAACAACCGTTCGCTTGCCCGGCTGACAACTCAAATCTATGGCAGACAATCTAAATTACACATTCTCTATATAATGAATTGGAATGACTGTTCTTTCACAAAAATACAAGATAAATCACTGATTATTTAGAATCTTAGTTGAACTTTCAAATACAAGTCGGAGCGTCTAAATATCACAAGCTCCTACGACATTATGAATGATAAATTTAACAGGCCAATATTTGATTCATTTCGTTTATTTACTTTCGATTTTCTAACACTCTTCACTAAATACGAATGAGTAATGATAATACGACGGTACGCCACAGCAGCACTTGTCACCAAACCGACCAAGTTACAAAACCACAGCTCCATAAAAATTGTGCCTGTTCCACTATCCTTGAATCTTAACGTATGTTTTATGACGAATTGTCATAATTGGCGGCCAGCATGGGCTGAACCGATCATGCCAAATGAAATAATATTGTAATTACACATGTATATATTTACATGGCATTAGTAAAACTATTTGGTAAAAATTTCATATGCGGGAAATGGATTTCTTCAAATTTACAGGAGAAAGTACTTAAGGAAATGAGTTTCTGTGTAATTTCGGAAGGTCGTGGAAGAGTTTCCTCGCATTTGCAATGTATTTGGCCGCTAAATCATGTATTTTCCTATAATAATGTCCGTCCGATGCACGAGAGTTGTTGCTTGCATTTCCACCCATGTACTTGAACCGGATGTAGCAAGCATCTGATGACGTAATCCCCGGTAAGTGTTTCCAAACACACATTTTTTTCACTATATAGCCCAACCTAAAGTAACCTAACCTAACCTTACCATGATAGTGCGTGAGGCTATCGTGAATGGTTTTTGGGGCTATTCGTGGATGGTTATACGATCCAGAATGGTTTCTGGTGCTATTCGGGAATGGTTTACGGGGCTATGCGGGAATTTTTCTGTTAAGAAGGTTGAAACACTGGTTCGCCGTTTTGAAATACAACGCTAATCAAGATTTGCCCGACATTTTGCGTATTCAGGAAGCGAGAAAAAAGAACGAACAATAATTACTCGATATGTCTACAAAAGATACTAATTCAGTTTTAAAAAAAAGAAAGAAAAAGAGAGCGAAATCCCTTGTGAAATAATGGTTCGTAATGCAGAATAGCTAAGTACGAATGTAAAAAAGTAGAGAATGAACAAGTTAGAGCGATTTTTCGCATATAACAGTTTTACCAAATATTTTCCGTCACCTCAAAATACACATCACATTATCTCGCCTGGTTCCAATATGCACAAATATGAAGATAAATATCTCTTAACAATATTGGCGAAATAACTTTACAAGCAATGTGTATCACCACATACAATTCATTACAAATCTCAAACAGGTATGAAGATTTCTATCCCGTGCATATCAAACTTAACAATATTTGGGCTGTGAGAAGAGTGCGAACATAGGATAGACATTGATCACACCCGTGCTTTTTAACTAGTCGCAAAACTTTGCCTACTTGGCTTATTCGTCCACCTCCGGAGGAACTTTACATGGCCGTAAGCGAAGACGAAATATCTACACCCAAACTAACCTACTTTAGAACTCACAGGAACATTCCTTTCGGAACCCTCTTTTTGCAATGATCTTCCAACACATGTTTCACGTCCTCATCATCTATACCCATGGCTAATATGTTTTCTACTCACTGAACAGCAAAAGAGTCAGTCGATTGACATCGTTCGAGCTAGCCCACCGCAAAATTTCCTCCACTTATTATTTTTAACGACCGCTGGTAAAATTCTACTTCACCCTCATATGAAGACAGAGGAACCACTTCTCGGCCACCTTAGATATAACATTGGCATTCTTCATGAATACACCAAATTGGCAAAGATTCTATATAGATGTTTGATATTTTCGACTTCTGTTGCACCTATTTAATAAATCTTATCCACTTATATAATAGATGGTCCAAAACTACTCATGTTTCACATCCTCATCATCTATACTCATGGCTAATATGTTTTCTACTCACTGAACAGCAAAAGAGTCAGTCGATTGCCATCGTTCGAGCTAGCACACCGCAAAATCTCCTCCACTTATTATTCTTAACGACGGCTGGCAAAATTCTGCTTCACCCTCATATGAAGACAGAGGACCCACTTCACGGCCATCTTAGAGATAATATTAGCTTTCTTCATGAATACACAAAATTGGCAAAGATTCTAAATAGATGTTTGGTATTTTCGACTTCTTTTGCACCTATTTATCTAATCTTATCCACTTGTATAATAGATGGTCCAAAACTACTCACGTTAGGTTTATTAGCAACATACCCTCTTGACCATTACGTCTTCAGCATATATGTACAAGTGACTGGCAAATCCTTAGCAACGAAAATTTTAATAAACTGTTGTGAGAGTTCTTTTCACTCCATTTCCCTAATGGACAATAATATTTACTTACTTGCAATGTTTACATGCATGCCTTATTACCCAACTTGAATCATAAGTTGTCACGAATTCTACGAAACACTGACCCATTTATTTTCGACTTCCAATTACAGGATCAAGTCAGCATTGCCCACATAAACCGGATGTGGTAAATGCATATCTTCTTCTATTTCTCCAAAGAACTTCACCGTCTGAAATAACTTTACACTACAACAACTCCCAATAACTGAACTCTATAGAATACACTGTTATAAAATTTATCTCAATCATTTACTTGTATGACAATCTCTTCCGCGATTATCATATTTCTCATAAGAATTTGCAATTAATTCCTATCTAAAAATATAAATACAATTTACTATATACATTTTAGACAAAACATTGCAGTCGTTTAATTAAACAGCTGCATATTCTATTCTCCTCACAAACTGTACATTGGCGAGAGTGGACCAAGGATGTTCCTAATCGTTGCAATATCTAACTACGACAGGACTTTCTTCTTAAGCATATATATCACCTCAGCGACAAGCTGTGAAATGGGATTCGAGTTTCTACAACCTAACCGTTTGAAAACGATTCCCACTCGATGAAAATCCCTTCCCTCCCTGTTCCACTAAATTATATTAAATCTTCCCTTTTAAGGAATACTGATAAACTCTTTAAAACAAATGCAAACTAAATTCGTCACTACCTTCAAAAAACGAGGGTGAGCTATCGTTTACCTGCACCTTGTTCCCATCACAAAGTGATAGAATATGCTCACCTTTTTTTCCCATTCTTCCCACACGAAGGAATTCTTATTTTTCAGTATTTTTGGAACAAACAACCAATTTAATTCATTAGTAAGATTCATCAGCAGTTTCAAAGTTCCAGACATATTTATCTTAATACCTTCTTGTGTCTTGAACCTGAGAAAATAATTTGTTCTATTCATTACAGTAACAGTGTCAGACAATTTTTTACACCAGCTGAGCCTTTCATTCAGTTGCTCAGAACTATGGCCACTTACTGATACGACTTCATTTCTACTGCCTTTTTCATCTAAGGTAACTGTGTAGTTGTTAAAATTTGCGACAATCTAACAATGATGCTATCACCAATGAGTTGTTTGTTTTTAAACAACCGCTCGGTAAGACTCAATTTATCCGGTCTTCTATATCGCATGAACAGTAAGTCAAGCTTTATTCTTTTTGCACAGGGATTATTTTCCCAACAATTTCAAACATTGTGAGCAGAATTGAAGTGCTGTTACCTCATTACTTTTTTCATAAGGCGCGTTCGAGATCTTTTACAAACAAGAACTTGTCCACTTTTGTGCTCTCATAATGCGACACGAATTACTTCCTTAACTGACCATAGTGCACAAAATCAACGTTATGTTTTTTATATAACTTCCCACCTTCGCTCAATAACTTCGGGACATATTTCAGGTAATGCACCTCCTCAAGTCCATAAAGTTCCAATGGTTTCGCAACCTTCACGAGAAATTTCGAGGGAGTTACATTCTCTGTTAACACATTAAATTTTGGAAGCCTTATCCAATTTTGTAGGTTTAATAGACCACCCTTCCACACTCTGTGCACTCATCATCATATTTCCTCAATAGTTTCTGGTTTGGATCAGGAACGTGCGGCAAAATGCGGTTTTCGCGTACCATTGATCTTCTTGCCCAAATTAGATTGAAACTCCCCATTTTCCAACAACTATTTCCTTTTCTCTGTTTTCGCTAAGTATACTAATAACAGAGTTGTCTATTGGAGATTTGTCCTGAATGAAATTATTCTTCTAAGAACTACGAATAAAAATATCGCTCTATCTACTTTAATAGAAACAATATTTTTCATATATTTTTAGTTTCATTTCCGCTGTACTTTTGTTTATGTTAATTTGTCTTTAGAATTACATAAAATAACATTAATTACCTTCCCTTACATATGTTAAACAAACCTAATCTTAAACTAACATATCTCTGGGCTCGATCGCCATCCGATTTCAAAGTTTTGTACTTTTTTTAGCTCTAGTATATGTATGACATATTTTTTTTTAAAAGAAAATATTAAAATGCCGGTTTTTTGAGGAAATGGTGGAACGAGTTTACAATACCGGACCACTCTCCAATTTCTATGAAATTTCGCCTACTCACTAATTGTGAACTCCTAATCACGAATCTGCATGTAATAATTGGCTGTCAAGTATGGAAATCGAGAAAATAATGAAAGAAGCTATGTTTTCTTAACGTAACGTAACCCTACCATAAGAACAATAGCTCCACGGAAGACGCCATTTTCCCAACATGAAGAAATCAACAGGCAAGATAAGGTATAGTTCTCTTAGCTAAAATATTAATTTTTCTTTGTATTTATGCTAATGGAACCTAACCTAACAGGCCTAACCTAACCTCGTAGGCATTCCTCGTCTGTCGTCAACAAGATTGTTGTGCGTAAACGAAGACCATTCGCTAATTAATAGCGAAAGAAAGATGGTTCCGAATTGCTGTGTATGGACAATCACCGTGGTAAATTGCAGGTTATTTTACAAGTTGTACACGTAAATGTACAACTTTGACAAGTGACCGCCAAATATGAACTACAGATACGTCATCAGGACACCGAAATTAGTAAGTAGGCGAAATTTTATAGAAATTGGAGAGTGGTCCGGTATAGTAAACTCATGCCGAAATGGTTACCAAGATCTTGGTTACACCATTTTCAGTTGCTCCATATGCAAATATACGCATGTAATATCTCCAGTGGCGAACCGTCTTAAGAGGTCGGAATTCCATTATATATTTGTCTATTTGAGATTGTTAAGTTAGTTATAGTAATAAATAAATTACTTATAATTGCATTAATTTATGTTGTTTGTACGAGTATATACGTCAATACCACCAACCAACCATTCACCCACCCGCCAACCGTCTCCAACCATCCAACCATTCACCCACCCGCCCGCCAACTCCCACCCACCATCCTTTCACCCACCCGCCCTCCTACTCCCTCCCACCATCCATTCACCCACCCGCCCTTACACACCAACCAACCATCCATTTCCCACCCGCCCGCCACTCCAACCAACCAACACAGATCCCTCCCGCCTTCCGCACCCACCCACCAACCTACTGTAGATATACCCGCCCTCCAACACCAAACAAACAACCGTTCGCTTGCCCGGCTGACAACTCAAATCTATGGCAGACAATCTAAATTACACATTCTCTATATAATGAATTGGAATGACTGTTCTTTCACAAAAATACAAGATAAATCACTGATTATTTAGAATCTTCGTTGAACTTTCAAATACAAGTCGGAGCGTCTAAATATCACAAGCTCCTACGACATTATGAATGATAAATTTAACAGGCCAATATTTGATTCATTTCGTTTATTTACTTTCGATTTTCTAACACTCTTCACTAAATACGAATGAGTAATGATAATACGACGGTTCGCCACAGCAGCACTTGTCACCAAACCGACCAAGTTACAAAACCACAGCTCCATAAAAATTGTGCCTGTTGCACTATCCTTGAATCTTAACGTATGTTTTATGACGAATTGTCATAATTGGCGGCCAGCATGGGCTGAACCGATCATGCCAAATGAAATAATATTGTAATTACACATGTATATATTTACATGGCATTAGTAAAACTATTTGGTAAAAATTTCATATGCAGGAAATGGATTTCTTCAAATTTACAGGAGAAAGTACTTAAGGAAATGAGTTTCTGTGTAATTTCGGAAGGTCGTGGAAGAGTTTCCTCGCATTTGCAATGTATTTGGCCGCTAAATCATGTATTTTCCTATAATAATGTCCGTCCGATGCACGAGAGTTGTTGCTTGCATTTCCACCCATGTACTTGAACCGGATGTAGCGAGCATCTGATGACGTAATCCCCGGTAAGTGTTTCCAAACACACATTTTTTTCACTATATAGCCCAACCTAAAGTAACCTAACCTAACCTTACCGTGATAGTGCGTGAGGCTATCGTGAATGGTTTTTGGGGCTATTCGTGGATGGTTATACGATCCAGAATGGTTTTTGGTGCTATTCGGGAATGGTTTACGGGGCTATGCGGGAATTTTTCTGTTAAGAAGGTTGAAACACTGGTTCGCCGTTTTGAAATACAACGCTAATCAAGATTTGCCCGACATTTTGCGTATTCAGGAAGCGAGAAAAAAGAACGAACGATAATTACTCGATATGTCCACAAAAGATACTAATTCAGTTTTAAAAAAAAGAAAGAAAAAGAGAGCGAAATCCCTTGTGAAATAATGGTTCGTAATGCAGAATAGCTAAGTACGAATGTAAAAAAGTAGAGAATGAACACGTTAGAGCGATTTTTCGCATATAACAGTTTTACCAAATATTTTCCGTCACCTCAAAATACACATCACATTATCTCGCATGGTTCCAATATGCACAAATATGAAGATAAATATCTCTTAACAATATTGGCGAAATAACTTTACAAACAATGTGTATCACCACATACAATTCATTACAAATCTCAAACAGGTATGAAGATATCTATCCCGTGCATATCAAACTTAACAATATTTGGGCTGTGAGAAGAGTGCGAACATAGGATAGACATTGATCACACCCGTGCTTTTTAACTAGTCGCAAAATTTTGCCTACTTGGCTTATTCGTCCGCCTCCGGAGGAACTTTACTTGGCCGTAAGCGAAGACGAAATATCTACACCCAAACTAACCTACTTTAGAACTCACAGGAACATTCCTTTCGGAACCCTCTTTTTGCAATGATCTTCCAACACATGTTTCACGTCCTCATCATGTATACCCATGGCTAATATGTTTTCTACTCACTGAACAGCAAAAGAGTCAGTCGATTGACATCGTTCGAGCTAGCCCACCGCAAAATTTCCTCCACTTATTATTTTTAACGACCGCTGGTAAAATTCTACTTCACCCTCATATGAAGACAGAGGAACCACTTCTCGGCCACCTTAGATATAACATTGGCATTCTTCATGAATACACCAAATTGGCAAAGATTCTATATAGATGTTTGATATTTTCGACTTCTTTTGCACCTATTTAATAAATCTTATCCACTTATATAATAGATGGTCCAAAACTACTCATGTTTCACATCCTCATCATCTATACTCATGGCTAATATGTTTTCTACTCACTGAACAGCAAAAGAGTCAGTCGATTGCCATCGTTCGAGCTAGCACACCGCAAAATCTCCTCCACTTATTATTCTTAACGACGGCTGGCAAAATTCTACTTCACCCTCATATGAAGACAGAGGAACCACTTCACGGCCATCTTAGAGATAATATTAGCTTTCTTCATGAATACACAAAATTGGCAAAGATTCTAAATAGATGTTTGGTATTTTCGACTTCTTTTGGTCCTATTTATCTAATCTTATCCACTTGTATAATAGATGGTCCAAAACTACTCATGTTAGGTTTATTAGCAACATACCCTCTTGACCATTACGTCTTCAGCATATATGTACAAGTGACTGGCAAATCCTTAGCAACGAAAATTTGAATAAACTGTTGTGAGAGTTGTTTTCACTCCATTTCCCTAATGGACAATAATATTTACTTACTTGCAATGTTTACATGCATGCCTTATTACCCAACTTGAATCATAAGTTGTCACGAATTCCACGAAACACTGACCCATTTATTTTCGACTTCCAATTAGAGGCTCAAGTCAGCATTGTCCATATAAACCGGATGTGGTAAATGCATATCTTCTTCTATTTCTCCAAAGAACTTCAGCGTCTGAAATAACTTTACACTACAACAACTCCCCATAACTGAACTCTATAGAATACTCTGTTATAAAATTTATCTCAATCATTTACTTGTATGACAATCTCTTCCGCCATTATCATATTTCTCATAAGAATTTGCAATTAATTCCTATCTAAAAATATAAATACAATTTACTATATACATTTTAGACAAAACATTGCAGTCGTTTAATTAAACAGCTGCATATTCTATTCTCCTCACAAATTGTACATTGGCGAGAGTTGACCAACGATGTTCCTAATCGTTGCAATATCTCACTACGACAGGACTTTCTTCTTAAGCATATATATCACCTCAGCGACAAGCTGTGAAATAGGATTTGAGTTTCTACAACCTAACCGTTTGAAAACGATTCCCACTCGATCAAAATCCCTTCCCTCCCTGTTCCACTAAATTATATTAAATCTTCCCTTTTAAGGAATACCGATAAACTCTTTAAAACAAATGCAAACTAAATTCGTCACTACCTTCAAAAAACGAGCGTGAGCTATCGTTTACCTGCACCTTGTTCCCATCACAAAGTGATAGAATATGCTCACCTTTTTTTCCCATTCTTCCCACACGAAGGAATTCTTATTTTTCAGTATTTTTGGAACAAACAACCAATTTAATTCATTAGTAAGATTCATCAGCAGTTTCAAAGTTCCAGACATATTTATCTTAATACCTTCTAGTGTCTTGAACCTGAGAAAATAATTTGTTCTATTCATTACAGTAACAGTGTCAGACAATTTTTTACACCAGCTGAGCCTTTCATTCAGTTGCTCAGAACTATGGCCACTTACTGATACGACTTCATTTCTACTGCCTTTTTCATCTAAGGTAACTGTGTAGTTGTTAAAATTTGCGACAATCTAACAATGATGCTATCACCAATGAGTTGTTTGTTTTTAAACAACCGCTCGGTAAGACTCAATTTATCCGGTCTTCTATATCGCATGAACAGTAAGTCAAGCTTTATTCTATTTGCACAGGGATTATTTTCCCAACAATTTCAAACATTGTGAGCAGAATTGAAGTGCTGTTACCTCATTACTTTTTTCATAAGGCGCGTTCGAGATCTTTTACAAACAAGAACTTGTCCACTTTTGTGCTCTCATAATGCGACACGAATTACTTCCTTAACTGACCATAGTGCACAAAATCAACGTTATGTTTTTTATATAACTTCCCACCTTCGCTCAATAACTTCGGGACATATTTCAGGTAATGCACCTCCTCAAGTCCATAAAGCTCCAATGGTTTCTCAACCTTCACGAGAAATTTCGAGGGAGTTACATTCTCTGTTAACACATTAAATTTTGGAAGCCTTATCCAGTTTTTTAGGTTTAATAAACCACCCTTCCACACACTGTGCACTCATCATCATATTTCCTCAATAGTTTCTGGTTTGGATCAGGAACTTTCGGCAAAATGCGGTTTTCGCGTACCATTGATCTTCTTGCCCAAATTAGATTGAAATTCCCCATTTTCCAACAACTATTTCCTTTTCTCTGTTTTCGCCAAGTATACTACTAATAACAGAGTTGTCTATTGGAGACTTGTCCTGAATGAAATTATTCTTCTAAGAACTACGAATAAAAATATCGCTCTATCTACTTTAATAGAAACAATATTTTTCATATATTTTTAGTTTCATTTCCGCTGTACTTTTGTTTATGTTAATTTGTCTATAGAATTACATAAAATAACATTAATTACCTTCCCTTACATATGTTAAACAAACCTAATCTTAAACTAATATATCTCTGGGCTCGATCGGCAACCGATTTCAAAGTTTTGTACTTTTTTTAGCTCTAGTAAATGTATGACATATTTTTTTTAAAAGAAAATATTAAAATGCCGGTTTTTTGAGGAAATGGTGGAACGAGTTTACAATACCGGACCACTCTCCAATTTCTATGAAATTTCGCCTACTCACTAATTGTGAACTCCTAATCGCGAATCTGCATGTAATAATTGGCTGTCAAGTATGGAAATCGAGAAAAAATGAAAGAAGCTATGTTTTCTTAACGTAACGTAACCCTACCATAAGAACAATAGCTCCACGGAAGACGCCATTTTCCCAACATGAAGAAATCAACAGGCAAGATAAGGTATAGTTCTCTTAGCTAAAATATTAATTTTTCTTTGTATTTATGCTAATGGAACCTAACCTAACAGGCCTAACCTAACCTCGTAGGCATTCCTCGTCTGTCGTCAACAAGATTGTTGTGCGTAAACGAAGACCATTCGCTAATTAATAGCGAAAGAAAGATGGTTCCGAATTGCTGTGTATGGACAATCACCGTGGTAAATTGCAGGTTATTTTACAAGTTGTACACGTAAATGTACAACTTTAACAAGTGACCGCCAAATATGAACTACAGATACGTCATCAGGACACCGAAATTAGTAAGTATGCGAAATTTTATAGAAATTGGAGAGTGGTCCGGTATTGTAAACTCATGCCGAAATGGTTACCAAGATCTTGGTTATACCATTTTCAGTTGCTCTATATGCAAATATACGCATGTAATATCACCAGTGGCGAACCGTCTTAAGAGGTCGGAATTCCATTATATATTTGTCTATTTATTTGAGATTGTTAAGTTAGTTATAGTAATAAATAAATTACTTATAATTTCATTAATTTATGTTGTTTGTACGAGTATATACGTCAATACCACCAACCAACCATTCACCCACCCGCCAACCGTCTCCAACCATCCAACCATTCACCCACCCGCCCGCCAACTCCCACCCACCATCCAATCGCCCACCCGCCCTCCTACTCCCTCCCACCATCCATTCACCCACCCGCCCTTCCACACCAACCAACCATCCATTTCCCACCCGCCCGCCACTCCAACCAACCAACACAGATCCCTCCCGCCTTCCGCACCCACCCACCAACCTACTGTAGATATACCCGCCCTCCAACACCAAACAAACAACCGTTCGCTTGCCCGGCTGACAACTCAAATCTATGGCAGACAATCTAAATTACACATTCTCTATATAATGAATTGGAATGACTGTTCTTTCACAAAAATACAAGATAAATCACTGATTATTTAGAATCTTCGTTGAACTTTCAAATACAAGTCGGAGCGTCTAAATATCACAAGCTCCTACGACATTATGAATGATAAATTTAACAGGCCAATATTTGATTCATTTCGTTTATTTACTTTCGATTTTCTAACACTCTTCACTAAATACGAATGAGTAATGATAATACGACGGTACGCCACAGCAGCACTTGTCACCAAACCGACCAAGTTACAAAACCACAGCTCCATAAAAATTGTGCCTGTTGCACTATCCTTGAATCTTAACGTATGTTTTATGACGAATTGTCATAATTGGCGGCCAGCATGGGCTGAACCGATCATGCCAAATGAAATAATATTGTATTTACACATGTATATATTTACATGGCATTAGTAAAACTATTTGGTAAAAATGTCATATGCGGGAAATGGATTTCTTCAAATTTACAGGAGAAAGTACTTAAGGAAATGAGTTTCTGTGTAATTTCGGAAGGTCGTGGAAGAGTTTCCTCGCATTTGCAATGTATTTGGCCGCTAAATCATGTATTTTCCTATAATAATGTCCGTCCGATGCACGAGAGTTGTTGCTTGCATTTCCACCCATGTACTTGAACCGGATGTAGCGAGCATCTGATGACGTAATCCCCGGTAAGTGTTTCCAAACACACATTTTTTTCACTATATAGCCCAACCTAAAGTAACCTAACCTAACCTTACCGTAATAGTGCGTGAGGCTATCGTGAATGGTTTTTGGTGCTATTCGTGGATGGTTATACGATCCAGAATGGTTTTTGGTGCTATTCGGGAATGGTTTACGGGGCTATGCGGGAATTTTTCTGTTAAGAAGGTTGAAACACTGGTTCGCCGTTTTGAAATACAACGCTAATCAAGATTTGCCCGACATTTTGCGTATTCAGGAAGCGACAGAAAAGAACGAACAATAATTACTCGATATGTCTACAAAAGATACTAATTCAGTTTTAAAAAAAAGAAAGAAAAAGAAAGCGAAATCCCTTGTGAAATAATGGTTCGTAATGCAGAATGAAGCTTTATTCTATTTGCACAGGGATTATTTTCCCAACAATTTCAAACATTGTGAGCAGAATTGAAGTGCTGTTACCTCATTACTTTTTTCATAAGGCGCGTTCGAGATCTTTTACAAACAAGAACTTGTCCACTTTTGTGCTCTCATAATGCGACACGAATTACTTCCTTAACTGACCATAGTGCACAAAATCAACGTTATGTTTTTTATATAACTTCCCACCTTCGCTCAATAACTTCGGGACATATTTCAGGTAATGCACCTCCTCAAGTCCATAAAGCTCCAATGGTTTCTCAAACTTCACGAGAAATTTCGAGGGAGTTACATTCTCTGTTAACACATTAAATTTTGGAAGCCTTATCCAGTTTTTTAGGTTTAATAAACCACCTTACCACACACTGTGCACTCATCATCATATTTCCTCAATAGTTTCTGGTTTGGATCAGGAACTTGCGGCAAAATGCGGTTTTCGCGTACCATTGATCTTCTTGCCCAAATTAGATTGAAATTCCCCATTTTCCAACAACTATTTCCTTTTCTCTGTTTTCGCTAAGTATACTACTAATAACAGAGTTGTCTATTGGAGATTTGTCCTGAATGAAATTATTCTTCTAAGAACTACGAATAAAAATATCGCTCTATCTACTTTAATAGAAACAATATTTTTCATATATTATTAGTTTCATTTCCGCTGTACTTTTGTTTATGTTAATTTGTCTATAGAATTACATGAAATAACATTAATTACCTTCTCTTACATATGTTAAACAAACCTAATCTTAAACTAATATATCTCTGGGCTCGATCGGCATCCGATTTCAAAGTTTTGTTTTTTTTTTAGCTCTAGTATATGTATGACATAATTTTTTTTTAAAGAAAATATTAAAATGCCGGTTTTTTGAGGAAATGGTTACCAAGATCTTGGTTACACCATTTTCAGTTGCTCTATATGCAAATATACACATGTAATATCTCCAGTGGCGAACCGTCTTAAGAGGTCGGAATTCCATTATATATTTGTCTATTTGAGATTGTTATGTTAGTTATAGTAATAAATAAATTACTTATAATTTCATTAATTTATGTTGTTTGTACGAGTATATACGTCAATACCACCAACCAACCATTCACCCACCCGCCAACCGTCTCCAACCATCCAACCATTCACCCACCCGCCCGCCAACTCCCACCCACCATCCTTTCACCCACCCGCCCGCCAACTTCCACCCACCATCCAATCGCCCACCCGCCCTCCTACTCCCTCCCACCATCCATTCACCCACCCGCCCTTCCACACCAACCAACCATCCATTTCCCACCCGCCCGCCACTCCAACCAACCAACACAGATCCCTCCCGCCTTCCGCACCCACCCACCAACCTACTGTAGATATACCCGCCCTCCAACACCAAACAAACAACCGTTCGCTTGCCCGGCTGACAACTCAAATCTATGGCAGACAATCTAAATTACACATTCTCTATATAATGAATTGGAATGACTGTTCTTTCACAAAATTACAAGATAAATCACTGATTATTTAGAATCTTCGTTGAACTTTCAAATACAAGTCGGAGCGTCTAAATATCACAAGCTCCTACGACATTATGAATGATAAATTTAACAGGCCAATATTTGATTCATTTCGTTTATTTACTTTCGATTTTCTAACACTCTTCACTAAATACGAATGAGTAATGATAATACGACGGTACGCCACAG